>NW_005871343.1:604888-768248 GCF_000147115.1 Myotis lucifugus | reverse complement strand
AGCTGCCACCGTTCTTTTAAAAATTCCCTGGCAGTCCTGGAAGCCAGGAAAGATTTACTTTCAAACAAGAATGTTGGTGTTTGTATCACTGAGTCCTTTATTTAATTATAATAACACATTGTTTATTAAATAAAGTTTCCTTTGAAATAAAATAAGGGATTAAATGAAGGGGAAAACATTATGTCAAACTAGACAAAGTTTTGAGAGACTGAAAACTTCTTTCTTTCTTTCTTCCTTCCTTTCTTTCTTTCTTTCTTTCTTTCTTTCTTTCTTTCTTTCTTTCTTTCTTTCTTTCTTTCTTTCTTTCTTTCTTTCTTTCTTTCCTTCCTTCCTTCCTTCCTTCTTTCTTTCTTTTTTCCTTTCTTTTTAAATTCTAAAGCTTTTGTGAAAGCTCCTCCCCACCAGTCACTTTGCTCACACTGTGGCCTTCATCTGAGAGAGGCTCTCAACCCTGTCACCTGAGCTAGGTCTCAGAGAGATCTGTTTTTATAAAGCCACACAGGCCTCAAACCAGGGCCTTACAGGGCTCTGATGAGGCCTTTTAGAAATGTTAGAATGAGCTTTTAACTATAACCAGAGGGTGTCAATTTCCTTACTTTAAAAATGTCAGGTTTAGCTGGATATATGTATTTTTATAGTCTAGCTGAAAATTTGTAGCAGTTAGTTGTAACACATGAAATGATGGACAAAACAACCAGAATTTAAGAAGTGGCGCTTATAAGTACACATTGTTACCCAAATTCTGTCTCTCCCCTCCATCTCTCTCCCTCTCTCCCTTTTTTCTTTCTCCCTCCCTTACTGCTAAAAGTCTTCCTTAGGATGGGAGAGGTTGGCAGATTTCAGGAATAAAAGACAAAAATACTTTCTTCTACTTAAGCAATTCTCCAGTTCTCTGTAGACACCGACTGGGTACAGTTTAACTCAGCTCTGACACTAACTGTTTGGAGTTAAGCATGCAGGCTAAGGGCTCAGTCCCCCAGGACTGCCCCCACTCCGGATGCCAATTGTAAGTCCCAGGTGGTCACTTCTTCTTCCGACCACTGGTTCCAACTGGGGTTCCAAGGACCCTCTCCTCAGGTTTGATCATTTGCTAGAACGGCTCACAAAACGTAGGGGAACATTGATTTACATTTACTAGAAAAGATCTTCTAAAGGATGCAGATGAACAGCCAGGTGAGACAGTACATAGGACAAGGTCTGGGGAAGGGGCATGAGCTTCCGGGTCCTCCTCGGGTGTGTCACCCTGCCCGCACGTCCATGTGTCCATGTGTTCACCAGCCCAGGAGCTCTCTGACCCCGCAGTTTAGGGATGTTTCATGGAGGCTTTATCATGTAAGCATGACTGATTACTAACTCAGCCTCCAGCCCCTCTCCTCATAGATGCCATGAGGAAATACTAATATTTTTAATTTTTAATCAGTTTACATTCAACACTATTTTGTATTTTTTAAAAAATATATTTTTATTGATTTCAGAGAGGACAGGAAAAGGAGAGAGAGATAGAAACATCAATGATGAGAAAGAATCATTGATCAGCTTCCTTCTGCACACCCCCTACTGGAGATCAAGCCCACAACCCAGGCATGTGTCCTTGACTGGAATCAAACCCAGGACCCTTGAGTCCACAGGCCAATGCTCTATCCACTGAGCCAAACCAGCTAGGGCCATTATTTTGTATTAACTTCAAATGTATAGCATAGTGGTTAGACAATCATATCCTTTACACAGTGATCCCCTGATATTTCAAGTACCCACCTGGCACTGTACATAGTTATTACAAAAGTCTTGTTGATCGGGGTAGGTGAAACTGAGCTTATAAAGGCAAAACCACAGGAGAAAATGTGAATGTGTCCACAGCCATATTTTTCATAGATGGCCCCCAAATTCCATGTCTGCTTATTTTTTAAAGTATAAAACTACTAGTACAGATGCTCTCCAATTTGCCTGTGTTTTGAGGCATCCATCATTCCCTGGGCACCAAACCCAGCCTCTCTCATGCGCTTGTTCTCACTCAAACTTCCCCCTCTCTTTTCCCAGGAGGGTCCAACGAAGCCGTGCCCTAGCTTACTAGTAAGTACCTACATCCATTATCTCCATTTAAAACTGCTTTGCTTCTGTGTTTCAACATTTTATCTATACTTGTTAAACAGGAAAGCCAGCAAGTTTTGGATAAAGTGAAAGCATTAAGGCAATTTTTAAATGACAACAATGCTTAGTGCCCCTCAGGAGACCAAGTGGAGCAGCTCTATTCTGGAGTTTGTCTCGCTGAATTTTATTTTGTTGTTTATTTTATTTATTTATTACTTTTGGTGTGTGTTTCTGCATTTTTAGACAAAACAGCAGTCCTTTAGGGAAAGATAACATCAGACTGTTTATTGTAGATCTCAGCTTAAAGTGCAGATGTTTGGGCTCGGTTAATAATAAACCATTCTTTAACCTATTTTTAATTTTAGTTCAGGAAGTAACAGGAAGATATAGTAACTTTTTTAAATGCGCGCTCTGGGGAGAGAGAGAGGGCTTTTGTGAAGGTAGATATAGATGGCTGAGTCACGGGCAAGCTTTAAAACATTGCCATGAAATGTCCTTGTTCCCCTTTCCCATCATCACTGCCTGTCTTGACTTTGACCGTTTCCTCTCTCATTCTCTTGATTCCCTTCCCTGGTGTGAACCCTACTCGAGTCTGGGGCATACTTTTCCTGCTGGCATCTACATCTTCCTCTGAATGTCAGGCCTCAGGGTCCCTCACATCCCCTCTTGTCTGGCCACCCCTGCTGGAGCTCCAAGACTTCGATGTCTAGCAATGTTCACTTGTCAAAGTGAATATTGCTCGCTCTGATTCCTGGGAATGCTCATGAACAGACTCCATGTGCAGGGAGATGGACCTGTGGACAGGAGCCATACTGTCCAGACCCCAGGCCCAACCAGAGTAGCGCCTCTGCTGGCACTGGTGTCTGAGCAGGTAGGAGGCAGGGCCGGCAGGGGTGGGTTTGGAGTCTACTGGTGGGCTAGGTGCCCTTACCTACTTCTAGTATATGGGGCCACACAAACCTTTTGGTTCTCTTTACCTTATGAAACAGCCACATGCACAGTCTCAAGTGTGGGTTCTCATTTTTTTAAAAAAATATATTTTATTGATTTTTTTACAGAGAGGAAGGGAAAGAGATAGAGAGTTAGAAACATCGATCAGCTGCCTCCCGCACATCTCCCACTGGGGATGTGCCTGCAACCCAGGTACATGCCCTTGACTGGAATCGAACCTGGGACCTTTCAGTCCGCAGGCCGACGCTCTATCCACTGAGCCAAACCAGTTTCGGCGGGTTCTCATTATTATATGTGGTTACTAAATGTGATTCAGAGTAGAAAATGACGATGATACTAACAACAACATATATTCAATACATAAGTGACAGGAATTGTGCTGAACATTTAAAATTATCATATCGTTTAATTCCTACAATTCTATCAGAGAGGGACTTTTGTTATTCTCATTTAATATTAGAGAACTAAGGTCGGTTCAGAGAAGTTAAATAACTTGTCCAAGATCACATAGCTAGAAAGAGTTGGGGCCAGATTTCAAACAACTTTGATCTGAGTTTTGAGCCTCCCTTAATAATTCTGCTATATTAAGTTAAACGAAAAAAACCTAATGTCCAGGTGGTGAAGGATGTGAGTATAAGTGTGTATTTGTTTTGTGTATCTGTGCATGCTTGTGTCTTTGTATTCATATATAATTGTGTGTGTGCATTGCTCATGTATGCAAGTGTTTTTGCCCATGTGTGTATGTTTATGTGTGCTGCATGTTTGCACACATATGATCATTTGTTGCATGTGTGTGAAGCCATGTGTTTACTTGTCGATGTATGTGTTTTTGTGTTCAGGTACTGCATATGTATGAATGTATATGCATGAGTGCGTGTGTGTGATTTATAGCATAGTGAGATGCAGCTAAGAAAGACCTTTGGTAAAATTAAAGCTTGATATTTAAGTTCTGTGCACACATTTAAAAAAATGATTCTAGGACATGTTCAGTCATAGTACTGATTAAGTGGTTCAGGGTTCTAGAGCAGAGATGGCTGGAAGGAGGTGCTTCATGTAGGACCTTCCAGAAATTGTGGCATACCACCAGTTCATATGTTTCTGATTCTAGGTGATTTGCCTACATTTTTCTATGATGGGCTAATTTTCTTATTTGGGGACATGGTGCATTAACTCATTCAAGTGAGTTGCTTTACTTTTATTTTGATTTTTCTGTCCTTTACTTCAACCTAAGGCACCCTTTTCCAGGATTGTCCTAAAAACATAGCCACGCTTTGGGAAGCAACTATAAAGCTATGTGAGGTCACAATAGGGTGGAGGCCTCAGGATTCCACTGTGGGTTTAAGAAATGTCAAGTGGCAGAAACCAAGAATCCTCTTTATTTTCTTAAGCCAGTACAATGCAATTATAACATGACTCATATGTGTCCTTGTGTGCATATGTGTGGATCATGGGTTCTTCAACATTTTACCAAAATGTTTATAAAGTTGAGACTTTATAAAAAGACCCAGTGATGGATGTTGGGACATGTGTACCAGTTAGGTAGCTCTTGGCTGCAAGTTACAAAATAATAGTTGGGCACCAAGATTGGGGAGTGATGGAAGTGGTAGACCTGGACAAGGGGGAGTATTTTGTCACCGGTGTGGTGTAGAATTACTGGTGCATTATGATAATAAACAGCAGATAGACTTCTATGCAAATCATACACTCCCTCACAGCCTGCACCCCAGGCGCGCTGGTCCCAATGCTCCCCTTGCAAAACATCCAGTTAAACAATGAGGAAAATTCATTTTCTAATGAAAGAAAGCCTGGCGTCAGATGGTTTCAGGGTTGCTTTGGCAGTTTAATGATATCAATAAGGATCTAAAATCTTTTTACTTGTCACTCCTGTAAACATCTTGGCCAAGTCACCAGGGTTGCCTCTCTTGGCCCCAGATGGCATTAGGTTGAGATAAGACAATGTCTGGCCTAAAAAGAGAGGCATTTCCTCTCAATGTCTCTTTAAATTGGGGAGGATCCTTTTCTAGGAAGCCACTCCAGAAAACTTTCCCACAGCTCCCATTGGCTAGGATTGGGTCACATGACCATGAACTATTTCAGAAGTTGGCAAACTACTACAGCCCATGGGTCAAATCTGGCCAGCCATCTGCTTTAGTTCAGCCCACAAACTAAGAACAGTTTTTACATTTTTAAATAGTTGAAAAACCCCACAAAATAATATTTGATGACATGAAAATTAAATGCAATTCAAATTTTAGTGTCTATAAGTAAAGTGTTACTAGAATACAGCCATGCCTGATTATTTATGTATTGACTAGGGCTGCTTTCGACCACAATACAGAGACAGAATGTCCTGAACAGCTGAAAATGTTTACTGTCTAGCCTTTTGACAGAAAGAGTTTGCTGACCCCAAACTAACCAAATAGATGGCTGAAAATTTCTGATATTTTCAATCTCTGTGGTGGATGGTGTAGAGAGATTTAGGTGACTTAGTTAAGGCCCCTCAGCAAGTGTCGCAGTTCTGAGGACAAATCTGTTTGGTTTCTTACTCTTTCCCCTGTGTTTTCCATCAGCTGAGCCTTGAACAACGAGGCAGGCAGCATGAGCAAAGCACAGAGTTTGGAAGGTACATGGGAGGGCAGAGGGTCTCAGGTAGCTGGAAAAAGATACTGCAGGAGATTAGGTTAGTGCCAGATTGTGGAGGGCTTTGAATGCCAACCTAAACTTTATTTTGTTGAAATGGAAAGCTTTTGAAGATTGAGGAGATGAGTAGTTCTGAAGAAAATGTGACAGATGAGTAACTGTCTGATATAACGTGGTTGATTTTTAACAGGGGCTAACCCTTTCATCTAACATCAAAATTGTACATGGATCCCACCAACCTCAGTATCAAGCCCAGAGGGGTGCAGTGTGGCAAAATAGGATTGAATATGTGTTTTGTTTGGCTTCACTGAGACTTTCCTTAATGGGATAAATCATTAAAAATGAGAAGACCACAGACTACATGTAAAAATATGGATTTATTATGAGATTTTTATTACACTTGGCTGATCTCTTTTATATTACTTAGCAAGTGCAGTGGCCACTGGATTTCAACCCCTGGCCTGTAGCTAATGCATTGCTTTAGAACAACAGTATAATGAACACAGAGGGTCCTGGATAGAATGCTCTGCTGCATTTATACTGGTGTCTGGTTACTGTCTGCATGTAGACCACGGCAACTCTCCACCAGCTTCTTCTTGGTTAGAATCTGGACTTTATTTATTTACTTATTTTTGTTATCTTTGGTTGTGTAGCTGATGACTTCAAAGCCTTGTGGCATAAAAATGCCCAATCATTTCATTATGTTCATGGATTCTGTGGGTCAAGAATTTAGGCAAGCATAGCAGGGATGGCTTGGCTCTGGCTCCTCATGTGGAAAGGCTTGAACATCTGGGGATCTACTCAAATGGCTGCAGAATGGAATCATATGAAGGTTTCTTCACTCACATATGTGAAGCCTGGGCTCTTTGGGACTGTCCGTGGAGGTCCTACACATGGCCTCCTCATGTGGTTTGGGATTTCTCATAGCATGGCAGCCTCATGGTAGTCACACTTCCTCCATGGTGGCTCAGGACTCCAATAGCAAGTATTTTTAGCAAACAAGGCAGAAGCTTCATAAATAACCTTTTATATCTTAGCCTTGGAAGTCACATAGTATTACTTCTACAGTGCACTATTGGTCCAAACAGTCACAAGCCAACCTTGATTCAAGCAGAGGGGACTAGGACCCCTACCTTTTGATGGCAAGAATGTCAAAGAACTTGAGACCGTGTTATAAAACTGATACAAACTGGCATATTAATTGACATCCTTGTGCACATAGCATAAGGCAGGTCATTTAACTAAAGGAGCAAATTGTCATCAGAAGCTCAAACTCTAACTTTTGATTCCCCCAGCCTTGGGACAATACAGTGAATAAGGACAATTCTAATGGATCAAAACTGAGATATGCTACTCAAACCAGGTAGTCCATTTAAAAGTCTGGATTTCTCCTTTAGAAATTTAACATATTTGACTTTGAGTCAATACAGAATTATCTCAAGTCTGACATGAGGCTTCTGTCTCCCAAAATGTCTAAGGCTTTAAGCCTGACTGCAGACCAACCAGTTCATCTTATCAGGATTCCTAACACTGAGCACACTTGAGTCTAGATCAGGGTCTTTATCTCAGATCCACAAATATAATTCAAGGTGTTCACAATCTTGGATGAGAACAGTTACACAGTTCTTTTCACCAACCTTTAACTGAAATACAGAATTTCTTTCAATTCTGAATGAAGGCACCAAACCCCATTAGTATTAGCTGTACTGATGAGCCCGTGACTTTGCCAGCAAAATAAATCAATGATACTTTCATATATTATTATAGTTGTTGCAGTTACCTTAAAATGCTGTTTATGCTCATCATTACTTTGAAATTATAGTCGATGTTAGATATGCTAGATTGCACGTGACTGCAGTTTTCCTGTCTACAGATATGCGTCCAACACAGCTGGACAGTTATCCAGTCAACTCTGCCTTCAGTAGTGGTTCACTATTAACCCATGAAATCCTACTCTCTCACCTTGTCTTCAGTCATATAGATTCCTTGGCACATTCTCTATCCACAGCTGTTAGAAGAGCAAAACATGGAAGGAGGTGAGTTATTTTTATGCTTTGGTAAGCATTTTGCAAAACTGGACAGTCCAAATATGAAATTGTAGCCCTCTGTAGGGTGGTGAAATTGTTCTGCTTAGAATCCCAGAGGTAGCCATGGGTCAGGATTTAGGTGGGGTTGATGGAGGAGGAACAGTGAGTATGGGTTCAGGAACTTGAGAGAGTGGTAGAAGCCCTACCAACACTTTCATTTGGAAATTGAGGGTTCTATCCTTATAAATAGGGCTATGTTGTGGACAGGAAGAGTCTTTACAAAATTATTTTTGGGGGGTCAGTCATACATGCACATTGTACACAATTTAAAAGATACAAAAGGAACTTAGCAAAAGGTACTCATCATACTCCTGTCCCTCAGCCACACACATTGCTTTCCCAGTTGCTATCAAGTTTTTATGTATGACTCTCCACCTAATGAATTTGTATACAACTACACATACTACACACACAACATGCCTCAACTATAGCAAGAGCCTACTATTTTTTGAGCATCATGAAAACAAATTGGCCCTAACCGGTTTGGCTCAGTGGATAGAGTGTCGGCCTGCGAACTGAAGGGTCCCAAGTTCGATTCCAGTCAAGGGCATGTACCTTGGTTGCCGGCACATCCCCAGTAGGGAGTGTGCAGGAGGCAGCTGATCGATGTCTCTCTCTCATCGATGGTTCTAACTCTCTATCCCTCTCCCTTCCTCTGTAAAAACTCAATAAAATATATTAAAAAAAAGAAAACAAATTGAATGAGCAGATATCAATTACAAAATAAAAGCCTGCCTGATGCTTTTTCCTTGAAGAAAATTCCCTAAACCATTTATTTTTTAGTCCTTCTGATGTCCAGCTCCATACTTTGAATAAAATGCATGTGCCTCTATTTTTGACTTATCAACTTTAGATAAGATCTGATATTCTCCATTAAGAAATGCTTTAGCTGAATCAACCTAAATCAATAAATTTAAGTCCTTTCCATTTTTTTAAAAATTATTCTTTTAAATTCTTTTGACTATCTTTACAACTTTACTTTTATAGTGTCAATAATATTTGATTTGTATTTTGTTTTCTAAATAGAATTAATTATTCCATGCATATGTTTATTCTAAATATTAATGGCAAATAAAATGTATACTATTTTATTATGTAAACTAGAGGCCTGGTGCACAAGATTCATGCACTGGGAGTGGGAGGGAAGCCCTCAGCCCGGTCTGCACTCTCTCACAGTCCCGGAGCCCTCAGGGGATGTCCGACTGATGACTTAGGCCTGCTCCCCAGGTGATCGGGCGTAAGCTGTCAGTCAAACACCCCTCTGGGAGCCCTCAGGGGAATGTCCAACTGATGGGCCTAAGCCGCAGTTGGACAGCCTTAGCACTGCCACAGAGGCGGGAGAGGCTCTGCCACTGCTGCTGGGCTCACAGCCGTCAGCCCGGCTTGTGGCTGAGTGGAGCTCCCCTGTGGGAGTGCACTGACCACCAGGGGGAAGCTCCTGCATTATGCGTCTGCCCCCTGGTGGTCAGTGCGCATCATAGGGACCAGTCATTCCTGGTCGTTCCAAGTTAGGGTCAATTTGCATATTACCCTTTTATTATATAGGATATTCCCATATCAGCATATAAAAATCTACTACATTGTCTTAAAAATAGCAGTATAAAATTTCTTTACATCAGTATACCATGAATACATACATAATCACTCATCTACTGGTGGATATTTGGACTGTTTCCAGTTTTCACTATGGCAAACAAAGTAGCCAACAACTCCTTATTCATGGTCTTTGGGCACTTGTGTATTTTTCTCTAGGATAGGTTGGTATAATGAAATTACTCAAAGTGTAGACACATTAAAACTTGGGATAACTCTTGCCAAATTGCTTCCCCCTATTCACAAAAACCTTTAATATATATCTCTTCCACATTGAATGAGAATGCTTGCTTCTTTATAGCATTTTCAACATTTGAAATCATTGATTTTTTGATAAGCTGATTAGCAAAAATTGATATCTTATTCATATGCATTTCTTTTATTACTAATAATATCTTTTTTCATTGATATCTCACCATCTGTTTATTGACATTTATAATTCTGCAAATTGCCTGTTCATAGCCTTTGCTCATTTAGCTATTGAGATATGGGCCTCATAGATTTTTAGGAAATCTATCTATTTTGGATAATAGTTTTTTATTTTGGACATTGTATATACTTTCCTCCAAGTGTTGCTTGTCTTTCAATTTTATTTGTGGTGCCTTTCCTGACACAGAATTTAGCATTTTAAAGTAGTTAAATCAGTCAGTCTAGTTTACAGTGTTTCAATTAGCATCTCAAACTCAACATGTATAAAACTTCACTTCCCATGGTGCCCCTGTAACATTCTCCTCTTGACCATTCATCCATTCAGGTATTCAACAAATCTTGCAATGCCTAGGGGACCCATGAGTATTGTTTTTGTTTTTATCATGCGGTGGCTGGCAAACTTCATGACCAATGATTTTGTAATACTTTTAAAAACAAAAGAGAAGGTCAAATAAATCTTTTAAAATGCAATTATCATGCGCTCCACCTAGAAGCAGAAACAATAGATTGCTAAGATGGTGTCTGCAGTGAAACTTTATTACAAATCACTAAGTGTGCTGCCCCAGGATAGGCTTCTTGACCCTGATGTTGTCAAACTTTATTTGGTTCTCTTTAGCTCACTAATCTCCAAACCAGACCTCTCGTCAGCCCACAGAGACCCCATTTTTTATTGTGAGCACAATAAGAGTGGGAAGTGTGTGGAAGGAATGGTGCAGACTCCTGCAGGAACCCGGGGCAGGTGTTCCCTCTGTGGTGGAAATGGTTCCGGAATCCTCCCCATGCTGGAGTGGGAGTTGTGAAGCAAACTATCAGTTTGAAAAATGATTCCTCTTTTCTTTCTTCTTGGGATTGCTCTCCAGGCCTCCTCCTCCTCCTGACTCTCCCATTGGTCCTGTCAAGGAAGGGAGCACATTGCTTTATGTTCATTCTTTGCCCTCCCCTGGCTTCCAAGGCTGTCCTTTGGGAACCTCACAGCAACTTCCCTTTGCAGAGCACTTGACAACATGGAACCTGGATTGACTCAAACCCATGAATTCCCCTCCCTGAAACCTTAGGATGCCATGGGGTCCCCCAGCTGATTTCATAAATTTGGTGTCACATTGTAAATCTCGCAGCTGCAGAGTGGCTGGAACATCTGCTTGGTTTTGCTATTCTCTTTACACCAAAAGGAAACTAACTCTAAAGGTTAGTAAGTCCCAGGCATGGATCAGAAATATTAGGTACTTTTACTTCCTAAAAATAACATTTTAGTCACACACACACACACACACACACACACACACACACACTTATCATAGCTCATAGAACTCTGCTTAAAGAATTAGGGAGTAGGAGGCCTAGCCAGTTTGGCTTAGTGAATAGAGTGTTGGCTCACAGACTGAAGAGTCCGGGGTTCCATTTTGGTCAAGGTCACATACCTTGGTATGCAGGCTCTTCCCCAGCCCAGGCCCTGGTTGGGGTGTGTGCAAGGAGGCAACCAATCGATGTGTTTCTCACACATCGATATTTCTCTCTGTCTTTCCCTCTCTCTGAAAATCAATGGAAAAATACCCTTTGGTGAGGATTAACAACAGCAGCAGCAGCAACAACAACAACAACAACAACAGAATTAGGTAGTAGGAAAAGGAAATGAAGAAGTAGCAACTTGGAGTTTATTGGGCTCTTTATTTATCTTTAGCAATTTAAAGATGTTGGGAGCAGTCATAGAAAATAAATAGCTCAAGAGAATGCCAAAAAAGAGCTGTTATCTATAACCTTTAGGTTAGGCATGGGAGCCCATTTTTCAGAGCAAGATTTTACCTATTTCCCTTTCTCATAGTCTAGTGTATTAGGTTAGGTCAGTGATCTGCAAAGTCATTAGTCAACAGAGCCAAATATCAACAGTACAATGATTGAAATTTCTTTGGAGAGCCAAATTTTTTAAACTTAAACTATATAGGTAGGTACATTCAACTTTAAATTCAACTTTAAATTCATGGTTTTCATCTTCCATTTTTCTTTGCTTCTTTTTTGTCGCCATCTCAAACAGGGCACCTAAAAAATGTTTCATTTTATAATAATAAAGCCACCAACACAAAAAAATTACAATTCTTAAATTGATGACAAAAATACCTGTAGGATTTGCAGCTGGTTGGAAAAATACAGGTAACTGTATGCTTCGAGTAGGTACTTTTGTCACCCACGCGCCATTTGCGGACGCGACTAGCACTAACCACTGCACAATGAGACTGCTGACTGACTGGCTCACTCAACTTGTGCATGAATTGCACGCGCCTCCCCCCTGCCCCCCCAGCTGCGTATCCCACAGCCCCCCGCCTGCGCCGTGTCTCCTATCGCCCGCCCGCCCAACCGACCGACACTCCCCACTTCTAACACCACTTCTTCAAAATAGACTCACCCAGGCCGAAAACCAACTTCTGCGCATGGGCCACGGAGTTCCAATCGCACTGTATGTGTGCGCCCGCATGTGGTATTTTGTGGAAGAGCCACACTCAAGGGGCCAAAGAGCCGCATGTGGCTCACGAGCCGTGGTTTGCCTACCACTGGGTTAGGTTATGCTGTGGGAACAAACACTCCCTTTCCCCAATGTCAGCCACTTAATACCACAAAACTTTATTTACGGCTCATGGGAGCCTAATTGGGGTTAAGTAGCCCTCCTGGGCAATTGACCTTCATGCTTGGGGGAGAGAAATGAAATGCCAGAGAGTGGCACACAGCTCTTAAGGTTCTGTAAGTGACATATGTTAACTTCTGCTATCACTTCACTAGCCACATGGCCACACCCACTACAAGGAGGTTTGGAACTGTGAAAGAGCACATGGATATTTGTCAACTGCTAAATGTCTCCAAGCTGTATTTGAGGCAGATATAGTAAAGATAATATTATTCCTTGTTATAACTTCTTAATCTTTGACTTAGCAACTCTCCTTTTCTCTCCTCCCCCTTCCTTTTGACTTCTACCACCAATAGCCATGTAGTATGCTAACATTTAACCTTAAATAAAAGATAAGAAGTCAATATGACTTAAAAGGTGTGTATGTAGAAGAATATCTATGGACTAACATAGTTTACATAAAGTTATTATAATAAAAAGTAATAGAATTCTCAACTAAAGATTCTCAAACAATGGTGATTCTCAGACTCTCAAACAATTTCTACATTAGACCACTTGGTTGGCAGTTCAAACCCATCCTCACTGTGCGCCCCTCCTGAGCCACTAGGGAAATCACTTGGGACACTAGGTAAATATACAGATTCCTGGGCCCCATGCTAAATCCACTTAAATCAGAATTCCACTGGGTAGAGCTCCTTTTGAAAGAGCTCCACAGACTATTCCAATAAACACTGAAATTTGAGAAAGGCTAACTTGTAGTAATTCTCCCAGGAGTATTTGTATGTTTTAAAAGGACAGCTGAAAGAAGAAAATGTTTCATACAAAGGAATGATTTACTAAAAATTGAAATTCAAACATCAGTGGGAGAGTGGTCTTTGGGTGAAGGCCTTCCTACATCAGGTCAGATTAAATGTGTTTGCTTATTCAACTATGTAAAGTTGGCATGTACAATTTTTGTATTGTTTTGTTGCTTTTTAAAAGGTCTCTTCAGGTAGTCTATTTAATGGGTTTCCCTAACAGGAGATAGTTTCCTATTATGGCTTTTCATTTTTAGTTGTGAGTTTATCTTCAGTGGGAGCTATGTTGTCTCCTGTGGGAATCTTTGAATCCTGGAATATGAAAGCATCCCTACAGAGTAGTTTTTTCTTGGTTCTACTAGGTGTCCAATGGGTTTTACTTGCTTAGAACTATTTCTCTGTGGTTGGCATTGTGGCACCATGCAGAGAAGGGTATACCAGGTGTCTCTAATTCACACATGGCACAGTCATGAAATTTTTAGTTCTGTCCATCCACAATATGAGCAATTATAGTCATTTTTTCCCTAGATTCCCTCTCCTAGGGCCTGTATCTTATCCCCTTAGACTTCCTACACCTTCTCTGATATCCCCAACTCACTTCCTTGGGTGGCTATGGCATCATCTTTAAGATCTAATTTTGTCACTTTTAATTTCTTCTTTATTTCTTGGCACCAAAGAAATTAAAAGTCTTTATTTAAATTCAGTGTAGAATGTTCATAAAATAGTTATAATTTATCTATTATGTGTTTGGAGCCAGGCCAAGGAAAGGGATAAACTCTCATTTTCCCTGAAGTTTTTATGAGTTTTCTTTTTTTTAAGGAAGCACATTCCTTTGCAGCTCATTTGTTTTGTGCCATCACTGCTGTTTTGTGGGTGAATTCTCTTTGCACTTGAACAATAGTTGATGTTTAAAGGTCCTATTTCAAGCAGAAAACAGTCCATTAATCATACTCTCTCCTAGAACTTAGCTCATTTTCCTCATCATAGTAGTTGTCACCATACTACACGTGTTCAGTTCCAGACAGCTTTGCCTTCCACACCATAGGCTTCTGGGGCCCGTGACCAGACCACACTAATCTTTTTATCTTCAGTGCTATCACGGTGGTTGGCACATAGGGGGACAGCAATGTTTGTGTGACAGTTACTAGGCATGAAGCCTTGCCTATGGTAGTGATGTTTGCTGCCACACAAGAAGAGCCTCACAGAATTCTGGGCCTGGTGTGAATGGTTAGAGCATCCTTATCGGTTTATTGGATTTTTAAGTGCTATTAATGGCTATTAACTAGTCTGTGTAGATTAACACCTGCTCCCCACTTGGCTGCACACACAGCCATTAGTTGCAGAGAATAGCCTCCCTGGGGGATCAGAAGTACATAAAAATTCAAGGGGCTTGTCTCCTTGTTCTCAGTGATGGCCATGGGTCCCCAAGTACATGCTCAGAGGCCATCTGCTACATGCTCTGCTAGCCCACCTGCCTCCCCTCTTCCCTCTCTCCCTCTTTCCCTCTCTCTCTATTTTACCTACCTCTCTGGGTGATATTTATTTGTTAATAAATATTTCTTGAGTGAACTCTTTTAATTGTCTGTAAAAGGGCAAAAATATTACCCATCTCACTTTTTCATACAGAGGCAGCCTCTCTAAAGTATAAACTAATGATGATGGATAACATTTACTAAGCTCATCGTTATCCACTGGGTACCTGTTGCTAATCATTTCACACCTGTGGAATCACTTCATCCAGAAACCACCTGTGAGATGGGGCTATGACGCATTATGTTGAATCCTACTCACCTGAGGCAGAGAGTCATTCACCCCAGATGACACACTCCGTAAATGGTAGAACTGACCTCTGAGTCTAGGCTGTTTGGCTACAAAGCCTGTCCTTCTAATTGCTCGAAGAGTACGCATCTGCTGAAGAAACACTTTATGCTGGAGCGTCCACCAGGCCCAACCACACAGTGGGATCTTTATTTTTTATTCAAGGACATAAAGGGACAGAGGGCTGGGTCCCTTATCCCCTTCCAGATGGGCAGATTCAGGAAGGAGATGGGGAATCAAAGCTGTTAGGTTTTCTATGGCAAGTCTGAGTCTGAAAGCTTACATCAGTATCAAGGAGTTTTGGTCTGTGTATCTGGGGTTTCTGTCCTGGTTTCTAGGTGATAAGGGCTATATTTTAAGAGCATAATGATAGTAATATTAAAAATGTTAATATTAATTTTAGAAAGACAAGGTCATAATCTCTCAGAAATATTCAGGCTGTTTCTTTAATGATCCAAAATCAACTTTGAGATGCAAGTGAGTTTATTTTTATGAGAGAAAGAGAGAGAGGGAGAGAGAGAGAGAATGAGAACCTTAACAGTCTCTGGAGAAGCTGGCAGTCTTTGTGTGAGACGGCTGGCTCTAGAGAGAGGAAGTAAGGCAGCACTCCCAGTAAGAGAGGACGCTTACCCCCTCTGCCTGCACTGGGGTCCAGGATCTGGACTGTGATTATGTGTGTGTTTGTGCGTCGGCTCCATTGGATTAGATATTTTTACACTATCTGGCGACTAAAGAAGATTAAGTAGAGGACATGGGCAAGATCCAGAAAATTTCTTTGTAAAAATACTAGCATGCAATTTTTGTCCCTTCTTCTGGCTTATCTCTTTCCTGTTGACTGAGGTTTAAATAATGATGGGAGATTCAGCAGACATATTGAACCATGATGTCTATCGTGTTGGAGCAAAACGAGTGAGCCTGGATCCTTGTTCTTGTGAAGAGCAAGATCAATCCTGGACCAGCTTTGGTTTAGACAAGAAAAATGTGTTTTTTAGTTCATTGAACTATTGCTAACTTGGGTTTTATACCACTTGCAGCTAAATCTCATTGTAGTTGAGCCATCCTGTACCAAGTGACTCCCAATGGACCTTACACAGTTTGAGTTGGAGAGAAACAAAGCCTGTTTAATGATTCAATCATCCTGCAGCTAGCAGTCCAGACCAGAACAATCCTGTCTGAATAATGGTGGGAGTGCTCACTCTATTTGGACACTTTCCCTAAGTTCTTTGCCTCGCTGACTCTTCCCAATGTGATAGATGTAGAGAAGATGACATTGTCACTTTTCTGTGGTGCTTCTGACTCTCGCCCTCTGCCTTTTGCCAGGGACCTTTGCTGTTTCCATCAGGAATGCTGGGTTCCATCCCATGCTGTGTAAGATAAGAATTTGGTTGGGCCTATCCTTGCATTACCAGAGGGTCTGAGTGATGCTGGCAAGCCTGATTCCATTTCTTTTTCTCCAGAGAAAGAGGCTGGGTGAAGATGATGAGGGTGGTAGGGGCAAGGTAGAAGCTCTGGGACAAGGTCCATTTTGATTTTTGAAAATTTGAACAGATCTCCCCTCTAGACCAGCCAGCTCGGCTAAGTGTATCTAGGCTAGAAACTAAAGAAGCTTCTAAGAGTGAATGGAAGTAAAGTTCATGAACATGTTAGGAACAGAAAACATGCAAAATGCAGTGGGATGGAATTACGCTGAAGGATTTGTAATTACTTGTGCTGATAGTAAGGGATCTTATCGCTACCCCTGTGGGCCAGGAGGTAGCCACTTCCTCCTCTTCTATGTGATGATATCTCTGTGACTTGGCTCTTAACTCCTGCTTAGGAGCTGACGCTGCACTTGCAAATTTTTTTCTAAATTTTAAATAATGACAATAAACCCTATGAGTCTTTTCTAACTTGGGCAACTTTTTACTGCTTTGGCCATGCAGTATTTGGTGTAAGAGGACTTTAATGAAGGACTGTACTTAGGCGATTGCGCCGCCTAAGCCCCGCCCCCAGCCGGGACCCCCATGTGCGGCCCTGGGCGGCGGGGCTTGGCGGTGCCATCGGCCAGAGGAAGCCCTATTCTTGCAGGAATCTTCCTGCAATGGGCTTCTAGTTATTTCTATAATTGCTATTTCTATAGCAATAGCAGCACTGACTATATACTGGATACTTTCTAAGTACTTCTCAGATGTTCACTCACCCAAACTAATAGTCCCACAAGGCAAATTCTACCATTGTCCTCATTCCAATTTTCAGTTGAAATGAGGTAACTGAGACACAGAGAGATTAATTTGTTTAAGGTCACACAGTTAACAGGGGTAGAGCTGATATTTGAACCAGGATTTCTACCTGTAGAGTCCAAGCTTTTATCCATTACACAGATCATTTCTTGACATGAAATGAAACCCACCCCCCTCCCCACACACACGATGTTGAAAAAACCTAAAAGTGCCAAATTATCCATCCTCAGATTCCCAACATATCATTCTTTTTAATAGTTATGACAAGATCTTGTGCATGAATTTAGATAGTCACAGAGAGTAAAAATTATCCTCATTCTCTGTGTGGCTTTACTAGACAAGTAAACAAACCTTCCCAAGCTTTAGATTTCTTGTTTTAAAATTGGAATAATAATTCTTTCTTTACTGGATTGTCAGGGACATCAAGTAAGAGGATATATAAAATACCTGTGTTAGTTGGGACTCTTTCAGTTGTCAGTGACTGAAAACCCAACTTAAATTGGTTTCAGCAAAAAAGTGGGAATTGTTTGCTCTTTGTAAATGAAAAGCCACAGGGTGTTCCTCAAGCTGGATTCACACCCAAATGAAGTGATCTGTTTTGTTTGTTTGTTGTTTATCCACTTTTCAGCTCCATTTTCCTCTCTTCTTTATATGGGCTTCATTCTCAGGTTTCATGGGAGGGCAAAGTGGCTCCAACTCCATAACTTCTCAGATTCAAATCCAACTGGAAGGCAAGGGCTTTGGGATGAACTCTGATTAGCTCTGATTGGCTGGGCTGAGTCCTGTGCCCTTCCTCCAACCAATCACTGTGCCTGGGGAAATTGCTTGCTCTCATTGGCCAGGAATAAATCATGTGCTGGAGTCAGGGGTGGAGTCAATATTGGGGGAAGCATGGGGGTTAAGACTTGGGGAGGGGTGTCTCCCTGGATGTAAAGTCAGGATGGAGGGAAGTGTAAGTGAATACAGAGCCCCAGAAACAACTGTTCACTTCAGTGCCTGGTCCATGTGAAGAACTATATAAATGCTGGTTCCAGGCCAGTTCTTGTATTGGAACTCACAGGAGCTCCAAAACCTCTTTTTAGATGGTGTAAACTAGAACGGCATTAGATCACTTTGTTTTAACAGAGTAATAGATGTCATCACTAGAATTGCAAGAAAGCACATCCTTACCTTACTTTTTATTCAACATTTCCTTCCATTGCTGCTCATCGTATTCCCCCAGTGACCCTAAAAGCCTTCCACATCCTTTCCTCAGATACAAAGACCAGAGATCAAGTGGAGGATAATGCGTCTGCCTTATCTTATCAGGCAGTCTGCCAGCAAACGATCACTAACGCCCCAGCATTCGAGAACACATCCAGTGCCGAACTTGGAGAGAAATTGTTACTGCAAGGAGAAATAAAACCAGGAGGCCACACTTTTCCTCTAATCTTTACTATCATTTGTCAAGTTAGTCATTTGGTGTTATTCAATTATTTATTTGTTCAACAAATATTCATTAAGCACCTATGCTGTATCTGGTTTTATGTAGGCACTGGAACTTCAAGGACTTGTGAGTTATTTTATCTTACTTTATTATTTTTTAGTTCATTTATTCCATCCTCCTTACCCCTGGAAATTGTTGTGACTAACTTGCCACAACAATAGGAGGCCCTACCTGAGAAAGCAGAGCTGAGCTGGAGAACCGGCATTTGTCAAATTCTTAAAGGTAAGCATCCTGATTTTACATCCAGGAAGACACTCCTCCCCAAGTCTTAGCCCCCATGCTTCCCCCAATATTGACTCTGCCCATGACTCCAACATGTGATTTATGCCGGGCCAAGGAGAGCAAGCTAGTGTCTGGGCTGAGTCCTTCCTTCTTTTTTTCATCTCTTTTTACCTCACTTTGGGGGAGCTGGTGTTGACTAAACGCGAACAGATGTTGATGTGAGATGTGGCGGTTATCACCGCTTCTATGTTATTGTTGCCCCACCTGCCTTTGAGTCCCATCAGGAGATGCCAGCTCCTTGAGAGGAGTGTCCCAACTGCTCAGCACACTAGCCCGGATGACCTTGGCTGCCACCCGATTAGCTGCACTCCTGGGAATGGTGCAGGGGTCCCAAGGGTGGGGAACGGGAACGAAGAAATACTTCTCTTTTTAATTCTCTGTGGAGCAAACTCATTGCAAACACCAGCCTAAATGTGAAATGGGGGAATTGGTATGTAGCGTAGCCAGAAACATTTAGAGGCAAGTTCCAGGTGCTTAACTCAAATTGGTTTGAGCATGAAGAGGGAATTGTTGGTTTAGCCGCCCCAAATCCGACTGGCTTCAGGAATGGCTGTATTCAGTTATTCAAGCAGTGGTTTCAGAAGCTGTCTCTCTCTCAGCTCAGCTCTACTTTCTTAGGCAGGTCCTCCTATTGTGGCAAGTTAGTCATAACAATTCCAGGATTGTTTTCTACCAGCTTTGTAAGCACAGCAGAAAGAGAGCATCTGTTTTCTTCTGGTTCTAGCAAGAATTCCAAGACTGATTTGCATCAGTCTGCTTTGGATCATTTGCCCACCCCTGAACCCATCACTGTGGCCAGTGGGATACAATTGTCTGACTGCCCAGGCTTCCTCCTGGAAGGGGAGGTGGACCAAAAATGGGGAAATTGTGGTTCCAAAGGTAAATCTAGGGCCTGGCAAAAACCTACCTTTTCAAATTAGTGTTTTTGTTTTCTTTGGGTAAATATCCAGAAGTGGAATTGTTGGGTCATATGGTAGTTCTTTTTTTAATATCTTGAGGTCTCTGAATACTGTTTTTCATAGTGGCTGCACCAATTTACAGTCCCACCAGCAGTTCATGGGGTTCTCTTTTCTCCACATCCTCACCAACAATTGTTTGTTGACTTTTTGATAATAGCCATTCTGACAGGTGTCAAGTGATATCTCATTGTGTTTTTTATTTTTATTTTTTTTCCTGATGATTAGTGATGGCAAGCATCTTTCACATGCCTATTGGTCATTGATAATATCATAATAACTTTGTGCAGTGACAGATGATTACTAACCTTTTAATCACCTAGGAAGGCATATAAATGTCGAATTATCATCGTATACCCAAAACTAATATATTAAATGTCAACTACACTTCACTAATGAAACAACAAGAAAGTAAGCAAAAACAACAGGCATTTACTCAAGACTCAGGATTTTTATGTCCTTTCTAATACAATTTCGAGATCCTACAAAGAACCTAGAAAATAGGGACAGGATCGTTTCAGGCCCCTGAAAATTCTAGTCAGTCTGTTTGTCCTATCAGTCTTCACAGGAATAAAAAGAATGAATTGAAGATAAGATTTACTTCACCAGGGCTATTGTTAAGTTCTCTAGATAGATCTTTGTTTCTATCCCAATAAATTACTTAACTGGCAATCACTGGAAAATACCATGAAGCTGTGTGTGATGGCTAGTGTTATGTGCCAACTTGGCTAGATTATAGCACGAGTTATATTCAATCAAACACTATTTTGTATATACATATATACATATATATACATACATATATACACAAATGATCTACAAATACATGTATAGGTATACATACACATGTATTTAAGTATTCATTTGTATATATAAATATATAGTAGGTACATCTTCTACTGTTTCTGTTCTCTGATATAACCCTGGCTAATTCACCATGGAATGTCAAAATGTAATCTATACTTGAAAAATGACATTGACAGTTATATCACTGAGTTTTTAAGTCAAAGTTGAGGCAGAAACCTATTCATTTTCCTTCAGTGCACAACTGGTGTAATTTGATTGAACCGCTATTGGAATAGTTTGTGGGCCTCTTAAAAACAAAATGTCACTGTAACACTGGAAATAAATACCTGGTAATACTTGAAATATAGCGCCTTTCTGGTGAGGAATTTAAACTACTTCACAGGCATTATCTCATGCACCCACAAGTCACGGCAATGAGGTAGGTGGCAAATATGACCAACCCCACTTTATAGAGTGAAATTGGGACACGGTGAATGTGACTTGTCCAAAGCTATGCTGGAACTCACTCACAGACTAGGAATAGAAAAAGAAGTCCTGCAGGCTTTAGGCCTGTGTTCAGCCAATTGAAGTTGTGGTCTCCAGGTCCCCCATATGGGATTAACCTGGGGTTATTATAATGCAGATTCCTGGCCACTGCCCAGAACTGAATCCAATTCTGACATTTGATTAAAGTGTTTGCCATTTTAGCGAGCTCCTCGGGTGGGTCTTAGCATATTAAAGTCTGAGAACTGGTACTTCGGTGCAGTTTTTCCACCCTGTCTATACCTTCACTGTTTGGCTTCATGGGTACATATATTGAAAAATTTAGGTACTCAATGATGGTTTTTCTGTTCAAGTAGAAAAGGAAAACTGAAAGAAAAATAAATTGGTTGACTTTCACTTTTATAGCATATTTTTAAATGCTTCTCATTAATTTCAAAGAGCTGTTTAAAGAAAATGAATCTATCTGTGAGTCACTGGTGGGAATATTCTATCAACTTCCTGATCTGCATTTATTGGTATTTGCATAATGTGTTTTTTCTTTGTAGCCCTTTGTGCTCACCTGAGAGACCTCTCTCACTCTCTCCCAGAGGTTATCTGAGTCCTTTAACCAAATAAATGCACACAGCATTTGTAAGACAAGGACACTTTTGCTAGAATGGCACTGGCAGGAATTGTACAGCAGCTCTTAAGCTGTCTCAAAGACCAGGGGAATGTCTGACAGGGTGAGTTCACCTTGGCAAAACCATTTGATCCACTAGCCAAACAAACTCAACTGGCAATGATGCAAACATTGATTGGGCTTGTAGCTTAAATGTCCTTACCCTTCGTCATTTTTTTTTTAAGTTTGACAAAGGAAGTTTCTGTACAGCAGAGATTCTGAAAAGCAAGAAAAGCTTACTTATCTAGGAAAAAGAGGTTAGGCTATGCAGTGTGTTCAAATATACAATAGGAGCTGGACTATTACACACTGTCGGTGTTCATGGGAGGCCTTTGGAAGCACAGAGTCCTAGAGATCTAGAAGGAAGGGGACACTAGTGACTGGGTCCATCCTACAAGTTAGCACCTGCCCCATCCACCAGGCCTCAGCTAACCTGTGCTTAAAGTTACAAGGCAGGTGAGGCAAAGAGGATGGATGGAGTGATGGAAGCTCCTCAAGACTGCAGGCAAAATCCCATTTAGTAGAAACCCATTCACAAATCCTTACTACCTAGAGGTGCAATTATTAATATGGGTTTAGTCCCTGAAATTCCATTTTTTTTACTCTGTTTCCAAATACCAAAATAGATGATAAAAAATAAAATGAAGTTCAATAATATGTTTTCACAAATAATTCAATAGGCAAACTTGAAATAAACAGTGTGAAAGCCCTGTGTCATGTGGAAATGTTTAAATAAAGTATGGAATCGTCATACAGTGGAATTTCATGTAGCTGGTAATCAAATGAGTTATTTCTACATGTAGGGATGTCGGGGATAATATCTAACATGTATTTTTTAAGCAAATTGCGACAAAGTGCAGTGTGATTCTAGTTTGTAAACTAATAACAACTATACATAGTAGCATAAGCCTATGAAGAAAACCTGGAGGAATAAGCCACTGATGGTTAAGAGGTTTGGGACTACAGGAGATATTTGCTTTGCACATTATGAATTTCTGTTATATTTGAATTCCTTATAAAGAATACAATTACTTTCTTAATCAGAGCAAATTTTAAATGTTTGAAAAATGAAATGCTGAAAAATTCCTTAGCAGGGGGAGATTTTTCTGCATGGGCTAGATTGCTTGAGGTTCTTATAATACTGGTTTAATGAAGTTTGGACCAAAGATGCTATGCAACTTTGGTTCTCAGTGAAGCAAGTGCTGGACAGAGTTGGGAGTGTAGGCTTATGGGGCTGTAGCACCTGAGAAAGGAAAAGGGAGGAAGCAGGGTTGGGTGGGGAAAGCCTTCAGACCCTGATACAGACATGATGAAGTCTTAGCTAGTTCACTGGGAAGCACTGGGTGCCCCAGAAGTGGGGAGACATGGGCAGGAAAGCTGGGGCAAATCCTGCAAGAATTAACACCTGCAGGCTTCTGGACATCCTGGCTCCTGGAAGCTAGAGGGTTAATACTTTCTTTAATGGGCATCCAAGCTAAACATTCACATGTCTGCTACCACCATGCCCTTAAAGCGTCAGGCTTAGGTGTCTACTTACAGTAAAGATAGTTTGGGGTGAAATTTTCAGCTTTTCCCAGGCTACAGTGCTTTTCTATCTACAATGCTTTCTAATCACCTCACTGCTAGTTCAGCTAAATACTAAAAACATTGTTTAAGAAGTGGCTCATTATAGGTGAAAAGGATAAAGTTATTTCTATTAGAATAGATAGATAGATATATCCGTGTAGTTCTATGAACTTCTCCAAATGATTTCAGAAAAGGTATTGGAAAATATCAATGGCAAATAGTTTCTAAGTATAGAAACTTTATATTCATTCCACGCCATTCTCACAGGATTGGCAGGAGCAAAGTTGGGAAGGAAGGACCTTGGAGGCTGTGTCTGGGGACTCCCAAGTGTATTTTGGCTGCAGTTTAGGTGAGTGTGTGTTCAGAGGAAGAGTGGAAAACATTCAGATCGTGGAAAATCTTGAGGCTGGGTTCAGTGTGGGAATGGGGATGGGAAGCCAAAAAATATTTTTAAATAGATGTGTAACAGATGAGGACAGAGTCAGTAGATAGGTGGGAAAGAGGAGATGGGCAAACCAGTAAGACAGTTCTTCTGGTAATTTTGGGCTTGAAGTAATAAATACTTGAACTAAAGTAACCAAAGTGGCACTGAAAGAAAGAAGCAAATTTAAGAGCTACTTCAAGAAACAAGCAACAAGAATTGGCAAAGAGATGTGGTGGGAGAAGAGAAAAAAGTGTCAAAAATGATTTAAAAGTTTTGAGATTGGGTGGATCCAGTGAAGGAAGATACAATTGGACAGAGAGCAGGTTTTATGGAGATGACGAGTTCAGTTTTGGTTGTGTTGAATTTGAGGTGCTTATGAGACACCGATGTGCTACATAGTTGGTTGGGAAATTGAAATCTGAAGTTTACAGGCTCTTACTGGTGCCTTATCAAAATAACTTATGAAGCATCAAAGGGGTTTCATAGGAACTGAGTAATTAAAGAGTTTCAGATGAGATCTTTATTTATTGGGCTTTTGGTTTGCTATTTAAAAAAATCTGTGTTTGTAAAGTAGGAATTGAAGATTATTTTTCCCCAAGAGTAGGTTTGTTTAAAACTCTCTTCTTAGAAGTCTATATGAACTTTCAGTAGTGACTTTACTTCACCAATGCGTAAAGATTGCTGAATTTTAACAAATCAAGCCATAAAGACAATTGTGTAAAAAATCACTTCAGGCACGAATGACATCATCTCAAACTATTGTGTTGACTCAAATGAATGAGAGAATCAAAACCAGATGGGTTTAGTGGATTTGCAGATTACTGTCAAAGTGTTCAGCCCTCAGAGTTTCTGAGTTGAGCAAACACTCCCTCTGAAAGATTATTTAAAATATTCAGTAACTTGCATCCTGGCCTGCTGTTGCTCTGAACTTAAGCGGTAGATGATCAGAGGGCAACCCCACCCGCCATCAAGGCTGAGAAACATCAATTAGCCTTTGGATTCAGGCAGCGAGGATCCATGGTGCTTTTCTTTCTTTTTTTGCTCATCAGCCACATCAAATATTTTACAGTTCACTTCAGAAATCATTGTTTAAATTGAAAAGTTGGTGGCCAATCCAAAAGCTGAGAATTACTTTCCAAAACAATGCTTTTGAAATGCCATTACAATTTTAGGCATTTGAATTTTTTTTTAGGTTATAGACATCTTATTTTTTTTCCTTCCACCACCTTGAATTAGTGTGGCAACTGTGCAATTTGTATAAGATATTTTCAGAAGGAACACAGAATTTTTTCTTCAAGAAAATGATGGCATTAATTCTTTCAATTGTGTACCTTGAATATGTAGGTCTTAAAAATATAAAATTTTGAGTTTTGGATTGAGAGTCCTAATGGATGTATTTTATTATAAACAGAGGAGATCTATATATTTACTTCTTACTGGTAACAATCTATTAATAATTGGATCACTATTCTTTACATGGAATCTGTGATACTGGGAAATCTGGTGATACTGGGAAAGTGTGATGAGAAACAAGTATTGACAAGTATTAGTAAAAATTAACGATAGTCTGTCCTTTTAGTGATATTGCTACAAAACTCATTTGTGAGTGTGAAAGAGGCCTTTTTTGTGTGTGCTGAATTTCAAATTATTTGCCCCCTAACCTGTCTCAGTCTAGTTATTTTAAAAATGAATTAATCTGAATATTTTTTTATTATTTATCATATAGACTGTGATGCAGTAGAGAGTTTTAGATTTATGTACCAATAATATGAAAGAATAATAACAATATTTTAGAATTGCAACTTAGAGTTACCAATGGTTGACTTTGCTAAGTAAGGACATTGATACAAAACATGTGCTATTTACTAATCCCATCTCTTGTAGCAACTGCTAGTACTCACCAGTGTTCATACAAGAAGACTTTCTGGCACACAGAAAGACTATTTCCCCATCTCCCTCTAGTCAGGTGGAGCTATTTGATTGTGGTCAGGCTAATGGAGTGTAAGCAAAAATGACTTGATTTAGTTCCAGATCCAGGCAATTAAGAGCCAGAAAGCCTTTTCTGCTCTTTCTCCCATTCCTCGTGCCCAGGTTAAAGCCAAGAACTTGAAGATGGTGGATCCACACAATAGCAGTTACCTGGATTCCTGAGTCGCTGCTTGGAGGAGAGCTGCCATTAGAGCCACCACAGTGGACTGTGATGAGAGAGGGGAGAACTGACATGAATGGCCTCATACAACACCATTTCATAAAAGAGGGATGCTTCAAACCCAAAAGATCTAGAAAGAATATAATCTCAGAATTTTTTAAAAAATTGAATATCTTTTACTCTGGCGCTGCTGACTGCCTAAAACATGGTCACCAGCTAGCCCCAGTGTTTGGGAGCCCTGACATGGCACTTAAGAGCAGTGACTGGAGTCAGACAGACTTAGGGTTGAGTCCTGGCTCTGCCACTTCCCAGATGTGTAGCTTTTCCAAGATCCTATCTCTGAGCCTCAGTTTCCTTATTTGTAAAATGGGGTAATAGTATCTCTATTTTCATTTGGGGTCAAGGTTAAATGAGATGATGAATGGCTCCTTGTAAGTGCTCAATAAGCATTGTTTACTATATGTATCTTCAGATCTTATTATTTCCCATGTTTCTTTGGAGTGTATACCCTTACAATTTTAAGTATTTTATAAACCAGGAAATGAAAATGTAAGCATTTTAACATCCACTGGAAAAATTTCCCTGACATTTTGTTAGGAATTACCGAAAACAGGAAACTGGTTATTAGAAAGAGTTAAAGAAGGTGAAGAGGCTGGTATATTGGGAATAGATAGTTTGGGCTGTGAAGTTTTGTTAAAGAAAGAAAAGCAAAGACCACCCATGTCATAGAATCATGTTTCCTTGCTTGGAATGTATTCAGGAGCAAAGGGGACAATTGATAGAGGCAAACAGAGGGTTCTGGTATGTTCTATTAAATTCTGCACCAGGCCATCATGGGTGGAGCAGGTAAAGAATTATAATCATATAACCATATTAATAGGATGATTATTTAATAATAGTAAGAGGATAAATTAAATTAATGATCATATCAATAAGAGAGTAAATGAAATAGGTAGGTAGAATGTCCTCCTTTTTGTAAATGTTATGTCAGACTGGTTGAATAAAATTACCTTGTTATGGCTCTGGAAATACTTTGATTAAATTGGGAGGTCAAAAACCATTGCTCTGCAAGATGCAGTCTCTATTCCTTTAGTCTTAAGTTTCTTCTGAATAGGAGACTTCTTCTATTGGCCAATCAGGTTGAGAAGTTCAGACTAACTCTCAACAACATATAGTTGCTTACAGATTTTTTTAAACCCTCATTCAGACCCTTCATCCAATTATTTTATTATCTGTGATGGAGATTTAGTATAAAAAAGGGATGAGCCTGGCCAGCGTGGCTCAGTGGTTGAGTATCGATCTATGAACCAGAAGGTCACGGTTCAATTCCTGGTTTGGGCATGTGCCCAGGGCTCTATCCCCACTGTGGGGTGTGCAGGAGGCAGATGATCAGTGATTCTCTCTCATCATTGATCTCTCTCTCTCTCTCTCTTTCTCTCTCTCTCCCCCTTCCTCTCTGAAGTCAATAAAAAAAATTTATTTTTTAAAAGGATAGATCACAATGACAAACCCATGATTTTTTCTGATATTCTATTGCTGGTGTTTTATTGTTTCTGATATTTTTGTTTAAGGGAATTTCTTTTCAGAAGCACCTGCCAAGTTATGTACAATTTGTAAAACAATTTCAGAAACTTATAAGTTGTTTTAATTTAGCTATGTTGTCAAAGTGCATTGTTTGGTTTCTTTAGGTCATGGAGATTTATTGTCACTAACATTCAGAAGTTACATGTGGTGAAAAAATATTTAATATATATGATTTTAATTTTTATATTTAGTCATATATTTAAATAAATTATTTTACTATAGAAATTCCTCAGATTTAATTTTATCTATAATTGGAAGTATCTTTTTAACAGATTTCTGTGTGAATTTCCCAGCCAGATGACTCGTGTTTGTTCTTTGGATCACCTGGCAATTTAACAGTGATTCTGAAAGCCTCTCTCACAGTAAGATGTTAGAAATGACAAAAGTCATTGGGTGAATGTTGTAAATGCATCCACAGAGAACAAAGAGATTGTCTCTGTTGATATAACATGACCTGTGTGGTCATTAACTTTTCATGGCTTCAATGATCAATAAGGTTCTAAACAATTTTCAACCACTGTGCTAACCTTCATTGACGCCTGCCAAATTATTACAGATAACATCCCTTCCCTGCACTTTGGAATAAGTTAGAACTATGACTGATCACTTTTTTTTCACACATGCATTGTAAAATTTTTCACAAACTCCTCCAATTTCACCAGGTGGCATCTTATCCCCACTGAAAGCACTCTTACCACGGTTAAAGGCTTATTTAGTGAACAGGAGAGACTATGTACCACGCAAATGAGCAAAATTCCTGAGCATCTACTGTTCATAAGACCTTTCTTCTTACCCACACCAGGAATACTAATTTCTCTCCTTAGAATGACACCAGAGAATTTGGGAGTACACCGGCTTCCCAAATTTCAGGAGACTGTGCTGCAAGCATGTAATATTGGCTGCTGGTGGGAGGACACAGTCTCTGTTGTCTGTCTGGCCTACATCCTATACCCCAGATCCAAAACAGCTTCCCAGACTCTGAAAAATGAGTTTATTTCTTTGGTTATCAGGGCTTCTGATTACCATTCCTTGCTAAGCTCATTTCCTATCCCAGTTTGGTTCTCAAAGGGCCTCTCTGCTCACTGACTCATCCACTCTCCCCTCAAATGCTTGCTGCATTGTGGTCACTCTGCATGGATATGACCAATGAGGCAAGTGAGTGACCCCCACACTCCCCACACTGCAGGCCTTCCACGGTCCTCCCGATTTGTGGCTTTGCCTGCTGTGTTCCGTGTCTGGTACTGATTTTTAACTTCCACTTCTGAGTGTCACATTGTCTGTGAAGTCCTGGCAAAGAACCATCCTATTTATGTTCACTCCATGTATTCTTGACCTTCTGCCTGCCTGCCTGCCTTTGTTTCCTGAGATGCTGCATGTGGTAAACACCTTTGAGGATGTTCTTAGGAGCATTTTTTCAGAAAGCTGCATTTTCTGGGCCCATCCTGCTGGGAGTGATGATATTAATTCATTTTATCTACACGAAGTGGTATTTTAAGAGAAAGGCTTATATGTAATGTATGGCTTTTATAATTGAGGTAGAGGTTTGGGGAAATGTTTCAGGAGAGTAGGGAAAGGCACCCTGTGCTCAAATGAGCTTGAGGTTTTCCAATAAATGTGACCTCAGGTGTTGTTTCCATAATGATGTGAAACCACGTAATCATGGGGTTAGTAAGCAAGGAGCTCTGGGGGGAGAGTTTGGTTTGGCAAAAAGCTCAGAGACAAATTGGGTGAGATTTGTTTGAGATGCACAGAGGGTCCAGGGTACAGAAACAATAATTTTCCTCAAAGAGCATGGATAAATATTATTCATGTGAGACTGCTCAGAGAATGAGAGGTGGGGCTCGTCACAGGGATTTCACGTAGTGTGGCAGAGTGAAGAAAGCAAGGGTTTTGGAATCTAAGGACTGAAATTTGGCTCTAATCCCAATTGTCTGTATAATTTTGGTCAAGTTACTTCAAAGCCTCCATTTCCTTTTTTCTCAAAGGAACACAGAAATATCTTGCCCTCGCTGGTTTGGCTCAGTGGAAAGAGGGTCAACCTGCAGACTGAAGGGTCCTGGGTTCAATTCTGGTCAAGGGCACATGCATGGGTTGTGGGCTCCATCCCCAGTGGGAGGCATGCAGGAGGCAGCCGATCAATGATCCTCTCTCATCATTGATGTTTCTATCTCTCTCTCCCTCTCCCTTCCTCTCTGAAATCAATAAAAAATTATATATATATTTTTAAAAAAGAAATATCTGGAGCAAGCATGTCAAACTTGTGCAGCCCATGCCTGGGGCAGATGGGAGCAGTAAGTGTTGGTTTATGAGGGGCACCGTGGATTTATGCAAAGATTTTTGTGGGAGGTCAGGAAAGGAGGTACATTTTGGAGGGGATGCCGGGTGGAAATGAACATGTTCCCCATCTTGGGTTACAATGGATCTGGCATGAATATTTAGAGGGTTCGCTTCACATTCAGAGCATTTTTATGATGACTAAGTCTTTTTATAACCCACCTGTGCCATTGAGAGGCCAAATTTAGCCCAGTTGGGAGTGTGGCCAAGGAGAAGTTGTGTTCTGGGTCTGTTCTCCCCATGATGCAACAAATTTCTTGTTTGCGAGTTTTGGCAGATTTCTGTGCTGCAAGGAAAGATGACTAGAAGCTATGGGCTTTCTATGCTCTAACTAGCTCTAGTTTCCTATAAGGGGAATTTAGTGAGAGAATTGTCCTCTTTCTGTGGCTCTATTTGGTGAATTATTCCACATTGAAGAAATGGGAGACTGAGGTCTGAATAATTTACAGTGCATGACTATTCCATGCAGGATAATATTAGTGTAAGGAACAAGAAAAATAACTGACAAAACATATGATCACACCCGGGAGCTGTGAGAGCGATTTTCAACCATGTAGAAATTTCAGGATCCTCCTGAATGCCAACAAGTTATGGTTTGCTGGTAGTTCCTGAAAATAGAGCTTCCACACAATCTTCTGTGTCTCACACTCTGGTCACTTCAGTCCCATGTTTCCCATCCCATCTCCTCTTCAGTCTTTTAACAGTTGATTTCTGCTTTCAGGAAAAGTGCCTCTAGAAAGGTTGGTGTGGCAGAGACTTGCTTTATGCTCATCAAACCATTTCCTCTCCTGGGCATTTGGCCAAACTACATTTCTGAGCCTACCTGCTTCTAGGTGGGGCCCTGTCATTAGGGCTGGAGGAAGCAACACATGTTATATTCCCTCTTTTCACTGCTAGTTGCAGTGGAGTGATGCCAGAGCAAACTTGTATTGAAGATAGACTAGACATAGCATGAAGGAGCCTGGATCCCTGAGTCACCTTGGGAGGAGATTCATCCAATCAGGTTGATTTCCTTTGGACTTTGCATAGTGAGAAATAAACTTTTATAGTGTTAGGCCACTTGAAATTGGGGGTTGTTTCTTAGAGCAGTTGGCTTGTTCTGGCTAATCCATTGAGGCACTCACTCCACTATCTTTGTGAGCACTCATTATTCAGCAGCTAATCTTCAAGGCAGGTGACTCACAGTTCACTCAACAGGAGGGAAAATCCTGAACGGATGGGATTTTGGGGAATGACAAAGGCCCCTTTGTTCCTGAGATATTTGATTTAGTTTCTTCTGATTACATTGGATTAGTCAGTAATGGTGAAAGCCACTGTATGAGGTTGACTAGGTGCAATCCATTTTGGAGGGAAGGAGAAGAACCTTGGTGTTCAGTTCAGGTGCAATGGCGTACACTGTGTTGTGTTCCATTGCAAGGTAGAGCATAAATGGTATGTTATTAATTATGACTAATATGCTGAAATTTGTGAATTAAAAAAACTTTTATTTTGAAATAATTGCAGACTCAGAAGAAATTGCAAAGAAATGTGCAGGGAGGTTCCGTGAACCCCTTTACCCAGCTTCCTCCAATGTTGATATTCTATAGAACTATAGAACAGTATCAAAACCAGGACATTGATATTGGTACAGTCTATAGGCTAATTCAGATTTTACCAGTTATACTTGTACTTATTTGTGTGTGTGTGTGTATGTGTGTAGTTGCTTGCAATTACATCACACATGTAACTTCATGTAACTACCATTCATAATCAAGATGCAGAACTAAGCTAACACCACCAGGTTCCTTCATGCTCACCCTTTTTAGCTACACCCACACTCTAACATTCTCCCCTCTGCCAATCCCTAACCCTTGGCAATCACTAATCTTTCTCCACCTCTATTATATATCTTACTACAGGCCCGGTGCACAAAAATTTGTGCACTGGCAGGGGGGTCCCTCAGCCCGGCCTGTGCCCTCTCACAGTCTGGGACCCTTCAGAGGATGTCCACCTGCTGGCTTAGGCCCGCTCCCCAGAGGACCAGGCCTAAGCTGGCAGTCAGACATCCTTCTGGCAGCCTGGGAGCCCTCAGGGAATGTCAACTTGCCAGTGGGGAGCAGGCCTAAGCTGCAGTCGGACATCCTAAGTGCTGCTGAGGAGGCGGGAGAGGCTCCCACCACCACGGCTGTGCTGGCAGCCATCAGCCTGGCTTGCAGCTGAGCAGAGCTCCCCCTGTGGGAGTGCACTGACCACCAGGGGGCAGCTCCTGCATTGAGCGTCTGCCCCCTGGTGGTCTTGTGTGTCATAGTGACCAGTCATTCCCAGTCGTTCTGCTGTTAGGGTCAATTTGCATATTACCCTTTTATTATACAGGATAGAGGCCTGGTGCAAGGGTGGGGGCCAGCTGGTTTGCCCTGAAGAGTGTCCCGGATCAGGATGGGGGTCCCGCTGGGGTGCCTGGCCAGCCTGGGTGAGGGGCTGAGGGCCGTTTTCAGGCTGCCCACAGCCCCTTCAGGGTGTGGGGGGGCGTCCCGCTGGGGTGCCTGGCCAGCCTGGGTGAAGGGCTGATGGCCGTTTTCAGGCTGGCCATGCCCCCGGCGACACAAGCTCCCAGCCTCTCCTTTCTTTCTTTCTTTCTTTTTTTGGGGGATTTATTTATCTTCTATAATTGAGACTTTGTAGCCTTGAGCAGAGCCGAGGGCCGGCCAGGGCAGACGGGAAGCTTGGCTTCCTCCATTGCCAGGGGCAACCCAAGCCTCCTGCTCGCTCCAACTCCGTGGTCACTGCCATCTTAGTTGGGTTAATTTGCATACTTGCTCCTGATTGGCTGGTGGGTGTGGCTTGTGGGCATGGCTTGAGCATAGTGGAGGGACGGTCAATTTGCATGTTTCTCTTTTATTATATAGGATTTTGAGAATAATATAAATCGAATCATGTAGTATTTGACCCTTTGAGATTGACATTTTATAACTCAAAATAATTCCCTCGAGGCCCATCCAAATTGTTGTGTATAGATGTACTTCATCCTTTTTTATTTCTGAGTAAGTACTTCATGGTATGAATATGTCACAGTTTGATTAACCATTCACACATTGGAGAAATTAGGACTATTCCCAATTTTGGTTATTAGGCATAAAGCTGCTGTGAATATTCATGTGCAAATTTTTGTGTGAACATAAACTTTAATTTCTGTGGAATAAATACTCCAAAGTGCAATTGCTGGGTTATATGGCAATTGTATTTCTAGTTTCAGAAGAAACTACAAAACTATATTCCAGAGTGGCTGCACCAGCATGGAATGAACGGCCCAGATTCTTCATATCCTTGCCAGTATTTAATGTTGTCACTATTTAAAAAGATTTCTTTTAGCAATGCAGGAAGCTATGTAGTAATACCTTCATTGTAATTTTAATTTGCATTTCTCTAATCATTAACTATTATATTTAACTTTCTATATTTCCTCATTAGTGAAATAGCTGTTCATATCTGGGCTCATTTTCTGATTGGATTGTGTGTGACTTTTCATGTTAAGTTTTGAGTTTTTTTGTGTAGTCTAGATATAAACCCCTTTATTGGCTATGTGGTTTGCAAATACATTCTTTCACTCTGTAATTTGTCTCTTCATCCTCTTAACAGGATTTTTCACAGAATAAGCATTTTTACTTTTCTTTTTAATGTTTTTATTAATTTTAGAGAAAGAGGAAAGGAGAGGGAGAGAGAGAAATATCATTGTGAGAGAAAAGCACTGATTCTGCCTCCTGCACAACCCCTACTGGGAATCAAGCCCATAACCCAGGCATGTGGCCTGATCTGGCATCAAACTGGCCACCTTTTGGTGTATGGGACATTGCTCAACCAACTGAGCCACACTGGCCAGGGCAAAACATTTTTACTTTTGATGAGGTCCCCAAAGGACCTTCATCCACCTGGCATGGAGTGCACCATTCATGAGTAGTTAGTTTCCAATGCAGAGAAGATGGTAGAAAATGGAGAAGACCTACAAGGTCTTTGGTTTTAAATGACCTGATATGCCTTAGTTACTAAGTGCCCAGTGTCCTGAGATGGGCCACTGAGTTCAATCATAAAAGCATAGGTAGTGGCATCTGAACTTTAATTTTCTAAGTCACACTTGGAGTCTTTTGAAAAAAAAAAAAAAAAAAGGCTTTCAACAGAGAGATGACTCATGAGATCCTGGAGAGAGAAAGCCAAAAAGGAAAGCCAAAGGATAGGAAATTTATAAAGCTTCTGGGAAAACCTAGGTCAGAGAAAATCAGACCTGGACCTGGACTCCAAGGCCTTCTTCTCTCAAATCCCACAAATCACATTTGATTTCAAAAGAAACAATGATAACTGTCTTGAGCACAAGATGGCAGTCTTACGTCTGCTTCACTCCCCATGGTTGTCTGGAGAAAAGTGATAGGAAACAGAGCAGAAACAAACCTGCTTGTGTTGCTGAGAAATATTGAAAAATAAATACTCATCAAGAAGGATAATGAGGGAAGGGAAGAGATTAAAAATAAGTGGAAAGGTTTTTTGTGTGCTATGTTTTGATTTGTTTTAAAATTTGGCTCTACTCATCTTGAGTTGCTGCTAAATACGTGTAGGCTAGGTCCCACATGCATGTTTTGGCTCTAGAGCAAAGTCCCTAGGAAAGTACAAGGGAGGTAGAAGGAGGTAGAGACCATATGTGCTGGAGAGGAGGCTGGCTTAGGGCCCTGGTTCTCAGATGAAAGGAGTCTTGGGCTAAGCTATGATGACCTCTTCTCAGTGCTCTTATGAAAATAAGAAAAGGGGAAATATCTTTTTTATACCAAGAGCTATGCCAAACTCTAGCAAGAGTTTACATGTGTTCTACTCATAGGTAGATAGTTTCTCCCTCCTCCCCCTCCCCCTTCCCTCTCCTTCCCCCTTTGAACCTCCTTCTTCTCCCTCTCCTTCTCTCTCCCTCTCCTTCTCTCTCCCTCTCCTTCTCTCTCCCTCCTCCTCCTCCTCCTCCTCCTCCTCCTCCTCCTCCTCCTCCTCCTCCTCCTCCTCCTCCTTCTTCTTCTTCTTCTTCTTCTTCTTCTTCTTCTTCTTCTTCTTCTTCTTCTTCTTCCTCTTCATCTCTTTCTCCAGTAGCTACTGAAATCCAAAATGAACTACTTGGAACACCCTCATTTCTGCAAAGAAAATCATATCCAGAATGAAAAGGTGAAGGAGGAGGAAAGGCTAACTTAATAAGAAGTTCATTGGCATTCTCTAATAAGATGTCCAATGTAGCCCAGGCAGCACAGAGGTAATCTGACCCCTACAGCCAGCCCCATAACTGTGTTAACAGCCCAAAAGCAAAGGAAGCCAGCAGGCTGCTGTTTCTGGGATGAGGTAAGGTCATTCTGTGCTGCTGCATTGCTGAGGGTGGACTGGCTATAGGGAAGACTGATATAGCAGCAAGAAAGCAATCACTGGTTCAGCCTGCTTCTGCCCTCCTGGATCCTCTTTTCTGTTGGGATGCTTCCATTTTAGTTACTGATACCATTGTTCTTTATTTCTTGACTTAGTGTACTGACTAGAATCTCCAATGCAATGCTGGAGAATTGATGAAAATGGATACCCTTATCTCCTTACTGATATTTGGGGAAAAGCATTGCATTTTCCACATTAAGCATTATGTTAGCTGTTGTTTGTTTGTTTGCTTGCTTGTTTGTTTTAAGATTCTATTTATTGGTCAAGGACATTCCATTTTATTTCTAATTTGCTGAGAAGTCTCAGAAGTAGATGTTGAATTTGGTTAAACTTACCTTTTTTGTGTCTTTTGAGATTGTATAATTTTTTATTTTTAGTTTATAAATATGGTAAATTAAATTGATTGATTTTCAAGTATTAAAGTAAAATAGCATTCTTGGGATAAACCTCATTTGATTATGGTGTTTTTTAATGCCTGATGTTTTGTTGGAAATCATTTGCTGAGATTTTGTTTAGAATTTTAGCATTATGAGGGGTACTGCTTTGTTGTTTGATTCTCTTGTAATGTCTTGGTATGATTTTGGAATCAAGGCAATGATGGCCTCATAGAATGAGTTAGAAAGTGTTTCTGTCTCTTTATTTTTCTGATAATAATCTGGTACTATTCATTTTCTGGTATTATTTTTCCTTAAGTTTTTTGTAAAATTCACCAGTGAATCCATTGGGGCCTGGAGTTTTCTTTATGGGAACGGTTTTTGTTGTTAATCCTCACTGGAGGATATTTTTTCCATTTACTTTAGAGAGAGTGGGAGAGAGGAGGAAGAGGAGATAGGAGAGAGAGAAACATTGATGTGAGAGAGCCACATCAATTGATTGCCTCCCGCATGAACCCCAACCAATGGCAGGGAACCTGCAACCCAGTTATGTGCTCTTGACTGGAATCAAACCCACGACCCTTGGGTTCATGGGCTGATACTCCAACCATTTAGCAATGCCAGCCAGGGTTAGGGAAAGGCTTTTAACTAATAATTCAATTTCTGAAATAGATATAGAACTATTCAGGCTATTTCTTCTGTAGTGATCTTTTAAGCTTGTTATCTCTCAAGGAATGTGTTCATTTCATTTAAGTTGTCAAATTTATAATATTACCTTATTACTTATTCAATATCCATAAGTTCTCTAGTGTTTTCATTGCTGTCATTCCTGTTATTGATAATTTGTATCTTTCCTTGTTCATTCCTGGTCAGTCTGGGTAAAGTTTTATTAAATTCATTTGTCTTTCAGAGAATCAGCTTTTGGCTTCATTGATGGTCTCTCTTGCTTTTCTGTTTTCTATTGCATTGTTTTCCACTCTTATCTTCATTATTTCCTCTCTCCTGTTTACTTTGTGTTTAATTTGCTCTCTGTTTTCCAGTTTCTTAAGGTGGAAGCTGAGGTCACTGGTTATAGACATTTTTCTTTTCTAACACAGGTATTTGAGTTATAAAGTTCCTCCTATAAATTTTAAGATGCTTTAGTAGTATCCCAAAAATTCTTTAAAAATGTTTAATGTCTTCCCCCCCCCCAGCTTTATTGAGATACAATTGACATACAAGTATACATTGTGCTGTGTAGTGTTTTTTAATTTCTCTTTTGAATTTTGCTTTAACCCTGTTCCCTTTAATCCTCTTGGGATTGATGATTTGGTTGCAAGTAAATCTATTCCCTATCACTCCATCTTAGAAGCAGAAGCTGGCAGTGCCTTTGTTTTCACAACCCAGCACTGGATGTTAAAATCTATGTATTGGGTTATTACAAGCAATACCAATAAAATGGTATAAAATAGAAAATAAAAATTAGTGTATTTCATGTACTAAGAGTAAGTTTTGTGTTGTGAAACTTCTTTTAAGTTATATGTACGTATGTATGTGTGCCTTGGATTGTGATATGAAAGGAATTTTATGCTGTGGATCATGATAAAAAAAAAAGCTTGAGAAATGTTGTTCTTGACACAGCATGGTCCAGTACAGGCAAGGGTCACAACACTCAGTCTCCACCTTTGCCGTGAAGAGTTCATGTGATCTGGGGGAAATTATTTCTATTCAATTTTGTCCATCTGAAAAATATTCATCATCTCCTGTCTGAGAATTCCTGAAATCTCTGTGCAATATCTCATAGTTCTTAGAATTGAGTTAGATCGATCATTTTATCAGTCAAGAAACGTTTATTGATTGCCAAGTGTGTTTTAGGCACTGTGCATGCTAATCTTGAGTTACCAGCATGAATAAGAGGGAGGCCCTCGCTGGCCCAGTACTAGACTATACCTGGCTACCAGAGGAAGCAGGAAGTAAGGCTTTAAGAAGTGCAATGCAGACTCTCAGCACAGGGAGGATTCAGATATTGAGGTGAGAGGGAGAGTGTCCAGAGGGAATGAATTGTTCAGAGGGACTTGTAATGTTAGAGGTTAAGAACGTGAGAGTGAAGAGGGCCTGTTTGAGAAATCTCAATGCTAGTTCGTTTCATTTCATTCATTACACACACACACACACACACACACACACACACACACATTTTAATACTATGTCCTTGAGATATAGCAAAGAACAAAAGTACCCCTGCCTTTAAGGAGTGTGCATTCCACTAGGAGAAATATAGTAAACATTACATATAATAAGTAAGTAAGTGATCTGTTAAAAATGGTAAGGACTATGGAAAAAACTGAGCAGGTGAAGGGTAATTAGAAGTGGGTCTGCCAGTTCTAATTTTATGTGGGAGATATTCGATGGAGGTATATTTAGAATCTAACAGTAGTATATATTATAATACAAATTCTAAAAATATTCTAACATAATTAGAATCTTTATGTTGTATTGACACTTTGTGGCCAGTAGGACGCAAAGGGCCATTTCTGAGAAAAGTGGGGTGAGAGGGGGTTGTGAGAGAGAGATGTGGGTAATTATGCACACGCCCTCCCCCCAGGTGTCCTGTAGGGGCAGCTCCATTAAGGACATCGGCAAGACAGGCAGAAGAGCGTCACTGTGTGACCTGGACCAAGACATTTTTGCCCTTTGCTTCCCTTCCTTGGCATGTCCTCACCCAGCAGGAGTTGGCGGCTGAGCAGAGAAGTGAACTTCAGCCTGGCCTTTCAGCACCCAATGGGTGTCACAATCCAGTGATGGTGGAGAGAGACAGACCTGCTGGCCTTTTCTTCCGGCCCCGCATCAAGATTGTGTGTGTGTGTGTGTGTGTGTGTGTGTCTGTGTGTGCGCGCACGCTCTGCAAGGATTCCTGTGGTTACACTCATCGCTGGGGATCTGTATAAAAGCCCCACTAGATGCTTTCTGTTCCTTTGTAATATTTAAAACGTCATGGAGATTAAAGCATTTACCTGGACGTTCGGATATTTCGATTTCCCCACCTAGCCTCTGTGGGCAGATGGGTGATCATTCTTATCTTCTGGCGCGGTGAGCTGCCCGCCTTTCACTCAGCTGGACAAGGGCGCGCAAGCGTCGGGGGTTCCGCAGGTTGCGCATCTGGCGCCTGGGCCCGCCCGGAGCAGTGCCCGCCTAGGCCTTGGCCCTTGGTTTGTGCTCTCCAGCGTGCTGGGCGCTCTCTCCCCGCGCGGGGGCACCAGAGCCCTCGGAAGTGTCTGGCACTGCGGTGCCTTTTCCCAGTTCCTTTTAAATGACTGCGGAAAAACAGCCTCTCTGAGCCGCAAATGGGAAGACGGATTCACAGACCAGGCTTGCAAATGCCCCACAGCTATCGCAGCCATCATCTAACTGAGCCCACAGAGCCGTTATGGTTTGTCACCCGGCCCTCCCGGATCGCCTTATTTGTCTCTCGTGAGACCCTGAGGCTTTGGTCCTACCCGGCTTCTTGGTAGCTGGATGCCTGTCGTGCTCTCGGTAGCGCGGGCGCAGGGCACGCGTTTGCGCACACTCGCGCTCCTAGGAAAACGCACAAGGTACGGCAGGGGAGCAAGGGCTTTGGGTGCCCCGAGTCGGGGTGGGCATCGCGGGGAGTGAGGTTACGATCGGGGAAGGGTTGCATCCTGCCAGGTTGACGGGTGAGAGAAAATGACGCGGCGCCACACATCGGACAGGCCAGGGTTGCTGCCGCGCATTTAGGGAACCCAATACGAGTCAGGCGCGCTCCCTTCCCCTCACATGTCTCTATTTCCCGGGAGTGTGATGCCAGAAAACCGCAGGAAAAAGACCCACTTAGAGAGCTAGAGTTGCGTTTGGAGATTCCCTTCCCTTTACAAAAGCACCAACAGGAAGACCCTCCCAAACCACCAGCGTTCCCAAATCGATGTCCCCGAACGGGGGCGGTCATCCTCGGTTACCGATGCCGAACACGTTTTGGTGTTTACAATATTTATTTTTTAAAGATAGCTCGCCCTCCCTTTTAGGCAGGGTGGGAAAGGAGAACGCAGCGGGGAGGGAAGACTCCTGGAATAAGAATCAGCGTATTTTTCAGAGCTGAACCGAACCGGGTTTCAACCATTTCAAAAAAGGAGACAGCCTCTACCGCAATTGTCGAAGAGACCGCGGTGTGAATTAGGAGCTGGGAGGCGTCGAGCGGCGGAACGGTCCATCTCAGAGGTACCAGGATCTAAATGCGCGCACATACACGCACACACACGCTCACACGGAAACACACACCCACACCCGCACCCACACCCACCCACACACACACACACACACACGCACGCACGCGCGCACGCGTCTACACAGCCTGGATGTGTGCGTGTGCGCGCGTGTGTGAACTCCCACATGCTGCTGCTGTCTGCTTCTGGCCAGTGGCACCGATGCCTCCCTCCTCCCCGCTCGCCCCCAGATTCCCCTCCCCTCCTTGTTGCTTTTGTCTGGAGGGTATTATGGGTTTGTGTGTGTGTGAGCGTGTGTGTTTTTGGATTTCAGACTAATTTTCTGGAGTTTCTGCCCCTGCTCTGCGTCAGCCCTCACGTCACTTCGCCAGCAGTAGCAGAGGCGGAGGCAGCAGCGGCGGCGGCGGTGGCTCCCGGAATTGGGTTGGAGCAGGAGTCTCGCTCGCTCCTTCGCTTGCGCTCTCTGCGCTCAGTGCTCGGCGGCAGGAGGAGCCTGGACCCGGGCGCCGCCGGCTGGCGGTAGGCACCGGAGCCGGGTGAGCAGCGCGGACAGTGCCCTCCGTAGTCTCGGCCCTCACTGTCCCCCCCTTGGGGCGGCTGAGGCGGCTCCCCAGGTGGGACGTGCCGCACCACCTGCCCGCGCCCCCTGCACCCAGCAGCGGTGGCGGATTCTGCAGCATCATTGGGGCCCCGTCTCCAAGCCGTGGCAGCGGCAGTCTCTTCGTCCCCCTTTTAAAGGGTTCTTCTCCTGGCCTGTGCCATGGAATCCATTCTCAGGGACCCTTGCCCTATCTTCCCTCCCATCAGTGCCATCGAGGGGCAAGTTTATTTCTGGGGTGGGAGCTGGGCACTCATCTTTCCACAGTCTCCTGGCTGGGGTCGGGGTGGGGGTGACGCGAGCCCCAAAGGAGAATGCCTCAATTCGTCGTCTCTGGGGTCCTGCGCTCAGTCTTACCCATGTCTGTTTGTCCTCAGCCCCGAGGTGCGTCTGGGATCTCAGTGCGTGTCTAGCAAGGAGCCTGCGTCCCAGAGAGTCCCCGGAGCACCGCCGGCTGGTGCCCAGCGCGCCGGGCCATGCTGCTGCGGCCACAGCGGAGCTCCTAGCGGCGGTAGCGCCCCCTGTGAGGAGGCCGGAGATGCCTCTGCCACTGTGAACGGTGCTGTCCGCCAGGATACGCTCAGCCCCGGACCCTCTGGGCTGTGCGGGCCCGCGACCCACACCGAGTAGGGCGAGCAGCGAGCGCGGCAAAGACCGCCCAGCACGGGCAGCGGAGGCCGGCCGGTGCAGCGCAGGGACGCGTACTCAGTCTGACTGGGGCTGGCACAGGCGGCTAGCTATGTCGTCCTGGACGAGGTGGCATGGACCCGCCATGGCACGGCTCTGGGGCTTCTGCTGGCTGGTTGTGGGCTTCTGGAGGGCCGCTCTCGCCTGTCCCACGTCCTGCAAATGCAGCGCCTCTCGGATCTGGTGCAGCGACCCTATTCCTGGCATCATGGCATTTCCGAGGTTGGAGCCTAACACTATAGACCCTGAGAACATCACCGAAATGTGAGTTCCTGGTGTTCTCCTTTCTTTCTTCTCTCCTGGCCCCTGCAGCCCTGGCTGGCCAGGCGAGTCCATCCTGGGCATGAATGTTGTCTCAAGTCTGGGGAGAAGTCAGAGATGAACAGGCAGGGCTGGGCCATCTGTCAGTTACCTGTCCGTTTCACTGGCCTGGGGCTGATAACACGGGGAGAAGTGTGACAGTTTAAAATAAGTTTTAAATATCCTATATGTGAATAACATACTTGTGGGAAGGCATTCTATATGCACTTTATATTTCAAAGTCTTGCTGGGCATGCTTTAGGCTTTCCACACGCAATAACTTAGTTTTGGACATTTTTGTGTCATAAGATGCAATGTGTATGTTGTGTTAGGAGGAGTTCTAGTAATATTTACTAGAAAGGAGGTTAAGATAATTCACTTTTTAAAATTTGTTGGAGGGGGTTAGAGTCTACCCCCTAACATCTTTCTCTGAGGTTTGGAGTTGACCCATGTCCCTTTTCATTTTATGCATCGAGGTTTTACTTAGGAGATTGCATCCAGAGATGGCCTTGAACATGATCTGTAAGAGGAGAAGTTCTGAGTGTTGAAAAGCACTTGCTCAAAAGGGAAAATGTGATCGTTGGAAGCCTAAAAGCCGGTCTGATTTAATTTGGAACTGACTTCTCAGAGATATAATTTTGAGACCATTTGGATGATAAATTTTAATTGTCCACTGAATATTTTCTCAGGACAAGGTTGGACGATAAAGCTGTGTGTAGTCCTCAGATGAATGCTGCCTTTAGCATGGGACCCCTAGGTCCCTGGCAATATTTGAGCTTGTTCTGATCTGATGGAGAAGCAGAATTGTGCATTTGTGTCTCCTCTTTTTATGCCTTGTGACAAATACATTAGCAAGTAGGAGTTCACTAGTCCTTCCTCCAGCATTCTCCTATCAACTCTACTAGAGGTGTCTGCCCTCCCCAACATTGCCGTTTATTCCATTAACATGAGATTTTATTCATCCACGTAGAGGGGCTGTAAGGCAAAGTTTCTCTAGGTTTCCCTTACGTGTTTGATACTAAGATAGGCAGCCCTGAAAGTAGGGCTTGGGCTGTGGCCTTCCGGTTGGCGAGTGCGCATGCATATTCCCCCCACAGAAAACGCACACCCTGTTTCTGCCAACGTATGACCGAGGTAACCTGTTTTTTTTTCTTCATGTAAGTAAGAGACCTTCCTAGTCTCTGTTTGTTCTACTGGGGATGTTCTTGTTATAAGGCTCAGGCAGAAGGAAGTGACAACAGAACAGAGGGGAAACGTGCTGGCCTAGCAGTGCTGAGATGTGCAGGGAGCAGCCAAATATCAGGCTGGATCCAGGATACTTGGTTTTCAATCTTTTTTTTTTTTTTGCCAGGATAGCAGCAGTCAGGGCCTGAGGTAGGGCCCTGGCCGTGCTGACCCTGGGCTGGCCCTAGACTGGCCCTAGGTTGGGCTGGTCCAAGCTCACCAAGCTGGTCAGAGTGTCTGTGCCTTTTGTCAGATGTGCCTTTTATATGAGATGGGGTGTCAGTAGTCAGATGGAGAAAGCCATATAGAATTCAGAGCTCTTCAGACTATTTTAAGACCAGGGGGAGTGCCTTTGTACAGTTAGATGTTGTTTTATTGTTGTTTTTAAAATTCTGTCTTAGGCAATAGATAATATAAAGAGGGAGAAAATGAGGTAAAGCTAGTCATTTTCATTTAAAATTTTTTCACTTTAATATTTTAAAGTCACAATCAGAGAAAAGGACACTAAAACTCTTTAAATTTAAAATGTTATTTTAAATCTTAGTGTCCTTAGCTGCCTGAGATAGATGAAATCAATAGATTTGAGGAGAGCTTTCTTATATTAGTCCTCATAATTGCTGCTGCTGTTGTTTTTATATCTGATGGCAGATTCCTATTTTCAGGCTTTTGAAAATGAATTTTTTGGGTTATATTTACCAAAGCACTTGTCACAGTTACTCATTCAATAATGGCACTGCTAATTTCTACTCTTATTTTTTATCCTTTGGTTTGAGCATTTGTTGAAATTAAGATCACTGAGAGGTATCAATGCATAAATGTTTAGGATGGGGAATTAGACTGGCCAATAGGAGAAAGTATGCTCCCTGCTCTGTCCCTCAGCTTTGATCGAGCCCAGCCAGTTTGAGCCCCAGGTGTTCTTATCTGTAAAATGTATCGAAATCCTTGTTTAGAAAGCACTTAGCATCATCATTTTGAATTCTGCTGTTTTGATATCAAAATGACATCAGTGGATGAGCTTGTTTCACTCTCACCATCTGTGTTCTTTTTCTTACATATTAATATTTGTTTGAACAGCTTTTCAATTCTTGGCCAGTAGGTACCAGCTACAGTTGGAACCAAATTACACTTTTTTAAAAAAAACTTGTTATTAGTCCCAAGGGTATTCCTAAAATAACATGTTTCAAAGTTCTGGTTTAATGGTGCTTAGCTAAACTTACATGTTCCCATAAAAAAGTAGGAATAATATAAGTAAATAAACTGAAGCAACAGTTGACTGTATCATTTAAAAATAGTATATCTTTTAATAACTATATATTGGGGGAAAATATAACCACTGTGCCTTTTAGAATTCAGATAAAGGTCATGGTAGAACATTTAAAAAAATATATGTATGATTAAAGAAGAGATAAGTTTATTTTTGTTTCTACATGCATATTTTAAGTCAAGCTGACATTTTGTTTTGAGAGTCAGTGTTTGACTTTATTTTATGAAAAATCTCTCCATCGCAGTGTCTGTGTCTCATACTCTTTACTCACTAACATGGTCTACATCTAGATCTACATCTCTCTGTCTACAGATATGCATTACATTTGTCTATCATCACACTGCTGAGAAGTGCCACTTTTGTTATTTGGTTATGGTTTTACCAAAGCGATACTAAACTCAGTTTAAAAATAATACCATTGTCACATATAAGTGGAATTCAAGAGTAAAGCCTGATATTGGAATTATGTAACCGGCCATTTAAGTCTCAGTTTTATCAGGTGCCAAAATGCATTGCAAAGGACAAGTTTTGTCTCACATAAGTGGTAAAAGGCATGGATAAAATAGGTCAGGTATTTCAGTTTTATTGTGGTCAAAAACATATAATGTAAAATTTGCCATCTCAATTATTTCTTACAGTACCATTCAGTAGTGTTGTGAAAGGGAATGCATTTTTATATTGTCTATATTTTAATGAGGACCAATGATGACCTTTTTCTCAATTTCTTGTGTGATGTTCTCTGATTTGGGGTTAATATTTGGAGACAAGTGTAATATTTTTCCTCTCAGTACAGCACAAATAGAATTTGCAGCTTCTGCCGCCAGAGCTTCTATGTGCAATTTATTGCTGGCTTGGTTAAGTGACTGTAATGTTATGTCATTAATACATTGATTTTGGCCCTCTCACCTTAGTAAGCATTTCCATTGCAATTAATTGTACTAAATAAAAGTTCTGGCATTTATAAGGATTCAGTAAAAGGCATCAGTTTTTTATGACTCCGATGTTTACTTTTCAGCTCCTCCATGCTTGAATTGTGCTTTACATGCATTTAAGAACCTTGGAGTAAGTTTTGAGTGCGGTTACATAGGCCACACTGGACTTGTTAATAAATAAGACAGTCTAATTTATGTTATTCATTATTTAATACGGCTTGCAAGCTCTTGTTGAAAACCTGCTGTCTTCATAGTGAAGATATTTTCAGAATTCAGCTCAGCACAACCATTTTGAAGTCTGAGTTTCATACCTTCCATCTCCACATTATGGAGGTTTTTATTACATTGGGTCAAACAACTGAAAAGCCCCATGACCCTTCTGACCCTACTTTCTTCCCCCTCCCCCTCTCCCTCTCATCGACTATCCAGGAAAATGTATTTGATTTTTTTTCTTCTCCGAAAAGTGATATTTCCTTATGGGAATTCAGAGCATTGAGTTAAGAGAAAAGCCTGGGTTATATGTTATTATAAACAAGTAATGGGAAGTTACAATGGTGTGGTCACAACTCCCCAGTACTGAGTTTAGCTTTGTTTTAGATCTGCCACTCTTTTTCTCCCATAGACCTCTGTTTGTGTCTGTTTCAGTACTTCAGTAAAGACATTTTCTAAGCTGAAAAGTTGGCTGAACAGCTGAGAGTTGAGGTCTCTTTCTCCCTGGGAACATTCTGTATGATCTCTTTGACTATATCTAGGTCGTAGGAGCATAAAACCTAGAGTTTTTGTTTAGCTGGGAAAGGAAATAGAATTTCTTTTTTTCTCCTTTTTCTTTTTCTTTCTTTCTTTCTTTTGCCTTTAGTACTAAGCGAGTGCCTCTACTTTTAACTCATTGCTCACCTTGCCTGTAGAGAAAGAAACATTTGCAAACCACGGTAGAATATTATATACTGGCATTATTCACAGACTAGCTTTACCATTTCTCGGGAGAGTTTCTGCTAGGGTAAATAACTATATGGTAAAATGTGGCATTGAACCTGCTGCCCTTTGGAGCAGTGCCAAATTTTTGTTCCTCTTGGTATCTATAAATCAATAGAATGATTTTTTTGTGGGAGAGATTATTTAGGCAGCACAGACTTTTTTCTTGTTTGATGTATGAGAGAAAAGAAGAGAATAAAACTCAACTTTGGATTATTAATATCTGATTAATCATTTTCATGAACTACTTGGTCTTGTGAGTTTAAAACACAAATCCTGCCCCCCAGGTGGCAGAGATCGGAACCCCACAGTGGCCTGATAATTTTAGCTCTCCATTTGTTTGCTGATTGATTTCCATTAAGAAAGGCAATGATCCCACATGATCAGGTGTCTTCTCACCACTTACTTTGCTCTCTGGGATGCCCAAAGGTCTGAGAAGTCATAAATATTGATCTGGGAGATGAAGGAGTGAATGGTTGTGAATGATATAAATCTAGGAAGAAATGTGATGCATAGGTATGAAGTTTACATGTTTCACAAAACCCTGGATGAGATAGAAAACTGGAGTCAGGTGTTACCTGGTCTGGAAATAGCCCCTTAATGTCTCTGGGCCTGAGCTTGTTAGATGTAAACAGAGGGCTTTGGAGTTGGTGATCAGACAAGTTTCTCCTGGCTCTGAAGTTCTGAGGTTTGTACATCAGCTTTGAGGTCAAGGATGGTGTGGGTGGTCAGAGCCTGGCGGTGTGAGAGTCTGAGGGTCTTGGGTGTCATCTGTCATGTGTGCATGTTTGCAATGTCTGCTCTGAGTTCCCCAAACTGTCTTTTTAAATTTAATGAATTAACTAATTAATTAATTACACTTATTGGGGTGATATTGGTTAATGTGATCATAGTGGTGTCAGGTGTGGGTTTCTATGTTACAAAATCTGTACATCATGCTGTGTGCCCACCACCCAAAGCCAAAGCCATAGTGGTGTCAGGTGTGGGTTTCTATGTTAGTGCTGGCTGATGGGTCCAAGGTCTCAGGGTCACTTAGAATCAGGACCACAGAAGGCAAAGGGGCTTTAGAAATGCTCTGTTTCAGCCCCTCTGCTTGCACCAGGTCAGTGAAGTTAGTAAGGCCATAATGCTCTAAAACATGGTGGGAGCTAGAACTCCTTTTCCTAGCAGGCAGAGAAAATGCCATGGCCTTTACTTTAGGGATCCCATGCTCTGTTGTGTGTCCTGGGATTTACGATGACTTTAGTCCACCATTTTAGAAGCATCAGAGATATGAAGACAGGCTTAGCTGGGCTAAGTGTGTGCGAACATGTCTCTACTAAAGACAAAGAAATTAAAAGGTGCTTGAGCTATTGATCCCAAAGCAATGACCATATCTTCATAGGAAAAAATACATTTTTTTGTTTAGTTTACTGTGAGTATTTTTTAAAAATTTCAAGTGTTCCTCTTCACTAAGCAATTCACACACAAAAGTTGAGCTGCAAAGGAAAGCCTTCCTGAGTTGGTAGCAATGAGGGACCCTAACCTGTGCCTGCTGGACCATGTTGGCAGGTTGGGGTTGGATGGAGGGCAGAGCAGACAGAGCAGTGGAGGCTGCTGCTCTTGGAGTCTCTATTACAATCAGTTACGTAAGTGGAGGAACCCACAGCCCTTTATACAAAGTCAGCCTAAGCGCCCATGCAAGCCCTGTGGCTGGAGAATACTCATTCTCTCCTGCCTTCTTCCCCCCCTGACTTATCAATGGCCCAAGATTGATGGCTGAGATCAATGGCTGAGCCAGTGGGCAAGCTTAAGGGTTGTTGATGCACATCCAGAATGTGTTCTGCTACCATTATGGGTGCTGTCCGTGGCCTGCACGAAGCCTTTCCTGTTAAGAACACACCTCTGAGATGTACCTTTGGTTTCACGCAGAGCTTCTCCCCAGGGACCTAAAAGGCACTTTACAGGCATCTGCTTATTTAGGTTTAAAACCTTGCACTGAAGTCAGTGGGAAGGTCTTGATGGCCTCGGAGGGAGGGACTGTCATGTTGATCGGCTCTCTGGCCCAGCAGAGTGGAGTTTGGATTAGAGCGCCATCCAGTATCTGGCTTAGGGCTTTGTCTGCTCAGCCCCACTTGCCCAAATCTGGGCCCCAGAGGACAGGTAGTTTTAAGAGAAGTGTAAAGATTCAAATAAATATTCACAAGTTAAACAGCATGGCAGTGGAGAGGTGGACTAATGCTTCATGTCTTTGCCCTTCATCATCATCTCCGCTGTCGCCGTGTGTTACAAAAGAGGATAAGGATTTGCATGTCCTTGGGAATATGGCATTTTCTAGTATGGATAAAAATGTTAATAATCACACACCATTTAGAGTTCCCTTTTCAAATTTATTTTCAATTACAGTTTATATTCAATATTATTTTGAATTAGTTTCAGGTGTACAGCATTGTGGTTAGACAATCATATACTTTAGGAAGTGATCCCCAATATTTCCAGTACCCACCTGGCACCATACATAGTTATTACAATATAATTGACTATAGTTTTGCTGTACTTTATATCCATGTGACCATTTTGTAACTACCAATCTGTACTTTTCAATCCTTCAAAAGAGCCCTGATTTTTTTTATTGTAGATTTATCACCGCACCCTTTCCTGTACTCTCCATATCTCAGCAGTTCTCTGGACACACACACACATACACACACATCAGAATTCTATTTGTGTGTGTACAGGGTGTCTATGAATATATAAATATATGTATACAACTCCACTAGGTGTGACTCTTTCATACTTAATTATATTGAATTGTAAAATTTTCCTAATAATTTAGGGTTTACTTCCTTAAACCATACAGACTATTTTTAAAAAATGACATGTAATTGACATATCAGTTTCAGGTGTACAAAATAATGATCTGATATTTGTACTATATTGGGAAATACTCACCACAGTAAGTCTAGGTAACATTTATCACCTCACATAGTCATAATATTTTTCTTGTGATGAGCACTTTTTCAATTTACTCTCTTACCAACTTTCCAATATACATTACAATACAGTATTATTAGCAATAGTCACCATGCTGTGCGTTACATCCCCAGCCAGACTTTTAATTTTGTTTTCATCATTCCGGATGTCTCTCCCTGAGGTATTCTCTGAGTGAAGTAGGTGAATGTTAGTACTTGAACACCATCAGCCAACCTGGCTTCTCAGAGGCCCATTGCATTGTCCACTTTGATCAATTCTCAACATGCACAAAAATTTACATTATCACTGATGCATTTTTGAACTCTACAGTAGTGTTATTTAACCCAAAAGATAATGGAATTTGGGGTTTTAACCTCTGAAATATAGTGCGATCTAAAAAGATAGGCTCTTCTACACTCTCATTTTTGTCAAAAAAAGTTGTTTCTATTTCATGTGCCCCAGAGTCCCTTGCAGTGTGGTGTGGCAGAGGGCGCCTGGTACTGCTTCTCTGACTGTTGCTCACTGGGACAGCTTGCTTCCTTTGGCTTACTCATCTGTGCGATGTGTGTGCAGGGGTGGGGAGAGGGGAGCCAGAGCTTGATGTGTGGTCTCTAAGGTCTCTGGTAAGGTCTGATACAAAAACAGGCACCTCTCTCCAAAAAACCCAGCCCAACCCACTCAACCCAAACCACAGCACTCCTTGTGGTCTGCTCCCAGTTTCACTTCAGAGCACTGGTGCTGCCATCCCAAATTCAAGAGTGTCATGGGAGATTTTGCCCCTGGCGTGTTTAACTTGCACTCCTGCATTTAGCCTTTTCTTGTTGTCACTCTTTAGTCTTCTTCCTCTGTTTCTGATGGTGTTTCTTAGGCCCCTCTTCACTTCCCCCAAAACACCGTGCGCGCGCGCACACACACACACACACACACACACACACACACACACACACACGGAGATAGGCATCTAGCTGCTAAGGCCCTTTAGCAGATTGTGAAGAAATCTTTGGTTGCAGGACCTGGGCCGACCACCATCATTCCCACTGAACCTGGCTTGATAAGGTTAACACACACAGTACAGGAACCTGAGAGGGACCTGGGCAGGGAGTTGGGATGTGGGGTTCACATCTACTCTCTCACAGTATCAGCACCTGGGATCCCGGGTGAGCCATTTAATCTCACCAGCCTGAGTTTCCTTATCTTGAAATTGGAGGTTGAATCTTGGATGGATGCTAACCCCTGAAAGGCTGAGTGGTTCTAAATCAGTCAGCCATGGGCACTAGTGTTTCCTTTTCTATTCTGGAATTCACCCTTGCCTCCTCCCACCCAGAGCTTGCTCCAGTTCTCTGGTGGCTTAAGCAATAGAAGTCTGATGGGTGAGATTTCTCCAAGTCCAACTCTGCAGTCCATGTAGGATGGCTTTGCAGGTCACGGGCTCCCTGCCTCCTGGGTTTCCCACTAATTGAAACAAACTTGTATTTTCTTCCTTAGAGACCATTTTCTTCCCATGTACTGTCTACATCCACTTTCAGCAATTGTATCAATGAATCCACATGTTCATGTCTGATCAGCCCACTCTGATCAGGGCCACTTCTATGGATGGTGCTCTACAGGGATTTCTAATTGCCTTGCCTCTTTGGCCAGTCTCCACCTTTCCTGACCCTCAAAGCAGGAGCTTACACTGAAATCAAGTCTTATCTTTCTGCCCTTCAAGCCTTCCTTTCCTGCTCACTGGAAGAGTTTATCACATATTTGCAGTGGGCTGCCCGATATCTAATTCAAACTTCCTGCGAACATTAGTTCAGTTCCACTAGTGCTTAGGGAGGACACTGGGGTGCTACAAACAAATAAGGAAGTGAGGCAAGGAGCCTCTGAGTAGAGTAGCTTATATCTAGTGGGAGAAACAGTTGAGTGAACATCGAATTTTAATATACTGTGAGAAGGATGTCAGTGCACTTGAGGATTAAACCCCCATTTACATCATGATTGTCTCAGCTCCTGGGAGACATGGGGACATTTATAAAGGGTGCTTCTCCCAAATGTGCATGGTTTTCACTGTTTAATAGTGGGTGGCGTAGATGTGTAGACTGGATGTGAGCAATCCCCACTTCCTATGATGGCAATAATCCAGCTGAGCTTTGTTATTTCTCTCTTAACAATTTTGACATGCTTGTGTCCTGGTTTGCTCATATTCCATTTGGAGCAAGCTTCCTGCATCTGAAACACACCTTCCCCTTTGGTTACAATAGAAGGGCTAGAGCACTTCGAGGTAGAAGCCAATCACTCCACCTGTATTACCGAGCCCATCCTCTTAAACTTTCCTTCATCAGTGACTTCCCTCTCATCTCTATTTTCAGTCTCTTCCCCTTGTAAACATCAGAATTTAAGCGGGACAACTTTTCCTTTAGCAATGTTCCCTCCCTTTCCTCCTATTCCTCTTTAGTCCTTGCCCTATCCCCTCTCCCTTCAAAGCTTGATCTTAGAAGACTGATCTGTATTCATTATGTCTATTTCCTCAGCTCCTAATCTCATCTTAATCCACAGCTTCATTGAACTTGTTTTCCACCACCAGTTCCAAAGACCTTGGGCTAAATCCAAGGCATATTTCTCTGTCCTGCTCTTATTTGCTTAGTAGAACTTGGCCTCACTTCTCACTCCCTCTCTCTTGAAGCATCCTTTTCCTTCAATGCAACTGTACTTTCCTTGTCTCCTCCAGTTTCTCTGGCTGCTGCTTTTTAGTCTTACTTGTGGACACTCTTTTCTCCTCTCCTCCCCTAGGGGATGTCCCATGGGTTTCTTTCCTAGGGCTGCTCTTCCTGGGCTGTCCTTGGGCTATGTCACCCTCATCCACTACTTCAGTTGCCTTTTGTATTCTAATGATGTCTTGATCTATTCTGTCCATGATCAGGAGGACCTTTGAGCTCATAAGCCCAACTGCCTACTGAACATGTCATAATGTGTCACCCTTGAGATTTCCAAATTGAATTCATCATCATCATCATCATCATCATCATCATCCCAAACCCCTGTATTAATCTAAGTATCATGCCTTTCACATTCATTTTCATAAATTCCCAAATTTTTTAAATGTGTTCAGTTCTTTTTATTTCTGCTGCCTTCATTCATTCATTCATTCATTCATTCAACAGATATTCTGGGGTCTGCTCTGTGTCCTGCTAAATGCTTAGGATATGGTGGTGGAAAGACTGATCTGGCCTTTTCTTCTTACCAAGCTTGCAATCTGGGAGGGGAAATGAACAACAAAAAGTACTTATGTAAGCAAAAACAATAATTCATTTTACCATCCTTTTTGCCTAAAATGCTGCAACCTTCCTACTTGGCATCCTAGCCCTCAGTCTTGCCCCTTCTCTATCCATATGCCATGCTGTGCTGGAGGGGGTCTTTCAAAAATGCCGATTTTATCACATCACTGCTTCTAATTGCCCAGTGGCCTTCTCATTTCTTAAAATAAATTCAAAGTTGATTTCATTTCGTTTTTTAGTTTAAAAATTAAAACCAATTTTGAGCATATTGCTATGTAATAAGACATATAACTGTCACATGGACTCAAATACACAGATCAGCATTACAGTTGCTTTTGCACCAGATCTATGAAGGCGAACAAATTAAAACTGGAAGCTTGCTTGGTGATCTTGGAATTAGAGCAAGGGCACTTAATTCTGCATTTAAAATGTTAAATGAAATTAAGCTAAGCTTGCCCGAGGCATCCATCTCCATAATTGGAGCGCCTTCACAAAGGGAACGCAGAACTTGAAGTACTTTGGCCCAGACCTGAGTCCCCTGGATGGACACTCCTGTTTCTCCCCTTTATTCCCAGGGCCCAGCACCAATTCTGATGGACACCTTCTTTCTTTGGAGTGCCTTTAGCCAAGTTTTGCTCAAGCCTGGGAGCTTGTCAGATACTTTAAAGTGATTTTGTACATATTTTCTCTGAAATGCATTTTCATTGCATGGAATTTTTATTAGTAAGTATTTTTTAAAGTAATATTTGAACATGATAAGAAATTCTGGTGGTACAAAGGAGTGTATCATGAAAAGTAGTCTCTCTCTAACTAACCCAACAATCCCTCAGCCTCATATCCAGTAGCAGCTTTGACTTAGTTTGAGTGTCTGCCTCCAGAAACAGTCTACTCACATAAATGAGTACATGTCTGTCTTTTTGTTTGTACACAACGAGGGCATATATATATATATATATATATATATATATATATATATATATATGCCTTCCATTTCCACCTTTAACTATACTCACTGATCTGCATCTTGTTTTTTTTTTAAACTTAACAGTGTATTTTCAAAATGTTTCTCTATCAGCATATATACCTAATCTTTTATTTTCACAGCCAGGCAGTAAAGTAATCCATTGAATGAATCAACTTTATTTTACCAACCTCCTTTTAAACAACCTTGTGTGCAAGTTCTTGCACACATGCATGATTTTATCTGTAGATAAACTTTCTAGAATTTGAATTGCAGGGACATTTGCCAGACATTTGTGATTTTGATAGATATTGCCAAGATGTCTTGCAAGAAGACCACATCACTTTATCCTCCCACCCAAACTGGAAGCACCTGTTTTTCTGCTGCTAAGCCAATACTATTTGTTATCAAACCTTTGACCTTTGCCAATCATCTTCCTGGGAAATAGTATCTCACCATTGTTTTACTCCATAATTCTGTAATTCTGATCCAGGTTGCAAGTCTTTTTGTGTGTATGTAAGTCATTTGTATTTCTTTTTCAGTGAACTATGTTATCATATCCCTTAGCTCTTTCCTATTTCTATTGGATTAGTGGCCTTTTCAGTCATAAAATCTATTTAACAATGAGAACATTTATACTTCCCCTAATGTTTTGCTTGTCTTCTGATGCTGATTATAGCATTTCCTCCTCCTCCTCCTCCTCCTCCACCACCACCTTTTCTTCATCCTCATTTTCTTGTAACATAGAATTACACTTTTTAAAGCAAAATTTATTATTTCTTTTATGGCTCTTATGTTGTAAATGTGGTTAAGAAGAGTCTTCCCCTCTCTAAGAGTATGAAATGAATCTCTTATATTTTCTTTTACTATTACTATTTCATGCTTTTGTATTTAAAGCTTTACTCTATCTGGGTTTTTTAAAATATAAGGCATTTTATTGTATTATTATATTTACTATATTAAAAATTGTTTTATTATTTTTCCAAGATAGATAATCAGCCAATCAGGTCTCTTGATACCATTGAGTATATAATTCAACCTTTTCCTCACTAAATTAAAATAAATATGTTTATTTTAATAGACATATTCGTACTATTAAATCACCTTTGTACTTGGGCCTTTTTGGAATTGATCCTAGTCTGATAATCAGTCTGTATGCATGCCAGCACTAAACTTTTTTTTATCTCCTAAAGCTTCATATTATTATTATTATAATTTTATTGGATTTATTAGGGTTACATTGCTTTATAAAATTATATAGGATCATGTTATTATTTTTTCTACTTCAAGTATTAGTCTTACTCACCAGTCTCTTAATTCAGAATTTTTAGGATTAGTCTTGCATGATAATTTTTCCGTATGAATTTAGGAACTGCTTGCCTAGCTCCACCCACATTATAGAGTATTGTTGTTTTAAATTAAGATATCACTCCATTTATATATTTAAACAAGTCTTAACAAGTCTTCAAAGCCCTGTATCCTCAAATTCAAACCTCTAGCCTCATTTTTTGTCCCTCCTTTTGTTCAGTGAGATGATACAGCCACCCTGAGCTTTCAATGCATCTATTGAGCTACGCTGTCACTCATTTCCCAGGCTTCCCGCTGGCCATCTTCTCTTCCTGGAGCACTATTTCCTTGACTTCTGTCTCTGGCTAACTTCCTTGGCCTCCTTACCTCTGGGCTGTGTCTTCACCACGTGCTCATATATCTTACAGCCCCATACATTCCCCAATCCCAGCATAGGTAACTTAACATTATAAATGCACTGCTGGCTACCTGTCTGTAGACACCATTAGAATATAAACTACATGAGTTAATCATCTAACTCTACAACTCAAAGAATTAGAAAGAGAGCAACAAGAAAACCCCAGAGTGAGCAGAAGGAAGGAGATAATAAAGATTAGAGCAGAAATCAATGACATAGAGACCAAAAAAACAATACAGAAAATCAATGAAACCAAGAGCTGGTTCTTTGAAAGGATAAACAAGATTGACAAACCACTCGCCAGGCTCACCAAGAAGCAAAGAGAAAGGTCCCAAATAAACCAAATCAGAAATGATAGAGGCGAAATAACAACAGACCCCACAGAAATACAAATGATTGTTATACAATACTACGGACAACTCTACTCCAACAAACTAGACAACCTGGAGGAAATGGACAAATTCCTAGAAAAATACAACATTCCAAAACTCAATCAGGAAGAATCTAAAAACCTCAATAGGCCAATAACTATGGAAGAAATTGAAGCAGTCATCAGAAAGCTTCCAGCAAACAAAAGTCCAGGGCCAGACGGCTTCACAGGGGAGTTCTACCAAACATTCAAGGAAGAACTAAAACCTACCCTCCTCAGACTACTACAAAAAATTCAAGAGGAAGGAACACTTCCAAGCTCATTCTATGAAGCCAGCATCACCCTAATACCAAAACCAGGTAAAGACATCACAATGAAAGAGAATTACAGGCCAATATCTCTCATGAACATAGATGCCAAAATCCTCAACAAAATCTTAGCAAATCGGATCCAGCAGTACATCAGAAGGATCATACACCATGACCAAGTAGGATTTATCCCAGAGATGCAAGGATGGTACAACATCCGTAAATCAATAAATGTGATACATCACATAAACAAATTGAAAGAAAAAAACCACATGGTCATATCAATTGATGCAGAAAAAGCATTCGACAAAATCCAACACCCATTTTTGATAAAAACTCTCAGAAAGGTGGGAATAGAAGGATCATACCTCAACATAATAAAAGCCATATATGACAGGCCCACAGCCAACATCATACTCAATGGACAAAAACTAACACCATTTCCCCTAAGAACAGGAACAAGACAGGGATGCCCACTCTCACCACTCCTGTTCAACATAGTACTGGAAGTATTAGCCATTGCAATTAGGCAAGAAGAAGAAATAAAAGGCATCCAAATTGGAAAAGAGGAAGTAAAACTGTCCTTATTTGCAGATGACATGATATTATACATACAAAACCCTAGAGACTCCATCAAAAAGCTACTAGACTTAATACATGAATTTGGCAATGTAGCAGGATACAAAATTAACCCCAAGAAATCTGAGGCATTTCTATACTCCAATAGTGAACTTTCAGAAAGAGAGATTAGAAAAACAATCCCATTTACCATCGCACCAAAAAAATTAAGATACCTAGGAATAAACTTAACTAAAGAGGTTAAAGACCTCTACTCAGAAAACTACAGGACGTTGAAAAAAGAGATAGAGGAAGACATAAACAGATGGAAGAACATACCATGTTCTTGGATTGGTAGAATCAACATCATTAAAATGTCTATACTACCCAAAGCAATCTATACATTCAATGCTCTCCCCATTAAAATACCAATGGCCTTCTTCAAAGATCTAGAACGAACTCTCCAAAAATTCATCTGGAATAAAAAAAGACCCCGAATAGCTGCAACGATCCTGAGAAAGAACAAAGTAGGCGGGATCTCAATGCCAGATATCAAGCTGTATTACAAAGCCACTGTTCTCAAAACTGCCTGGTACTGGCACAAGAACAGACATATAGACCAGTGGAATAGAATAGAGAGTCCAGAAATTAGCCCGAACCAATATGCTCAATTAATTTTTGACAAAGGAGGCATGAACATACAATGGAGCCAAGATAGTCTCTTCAATAAATGGTGTTGGGAAAATTGGACAGATATATGCAAGAAAATGAAACTAGACCACCAACTTACACCATACACAAGAATAAACTCAAAATGGATAAAGGACTTAAATGTACGACAGGAAACCATAAAAATTCTAGAAGAATACAAAGGCAACAAAATCTCAGACATATGCCAAAACAATTTCTTCACTGATACAGCTCCTAGGGCAGTTGAAACTAAAGAGAAAATGAACAAATGGGACTACATCAAAATAAAAAGCTTCTGCACAGCAAAAGAAACCATCAACAAAACAACAAGAAAACCCACCTCGTGGGAAAACATATTTGCCAACGTCATATCTGATAAGGGCTTAATCTCCAAAATTTATAGGGAACTCATACAACTTAACAAAAAGAAGATAAACAATCCAATCAAAAAATGGGCAAAGGATCTAAATAGACACCTTTCAAAAGAGGACATTCAGAAAGCCAAGAGACATATGAAAACATGCTCAAAGTCACTAATCATCCGAGAGATGCAAATCAAAACAACAATGAGGTACCATCTCACACCTGTCAGAATGGCCATCATCAACAAATCAACAAACGACAAGTGCTGGAGAGGATGTGGAGAAAAAGGAACACTTGTGCACTGCTGGTGGGAATGCAGACTGGTGCAACCACTATGGAAGGCAGTATGGAGGTTCCTCAAAAAATTGGAAATGGAACTCCCATTTGACCCTGTGATCCCACTTCTAGGAATATATCCCAAGAAACCAGAAACACCAATCAGAAAGGATATATGCACCCAGATGTTCATAGCAGCACAATTCACCATAGCTAAGATCTGGGAAACAGCCTAAGTGCCCATCAGTAGATGAATGGATTAGAAAACTGTGGTACATCTACACGATGGAATACTATGCTGCTGTTAAAAAGAAGGAACTCCTACCATTTGCAACATCATGGATGGAACTGGAGAGCATTATGCTAAGTGAAACAAGCCAGTCAATGAAGGAAAAATACCACATGATCTCACTCATCTCACTCATTCATGGATAATAAAGACCATTACAAACTTTTGAACAATAATAGATACAGAGGCAGAGCTGCCTCAAACTGATTGCCAAACTGCAGTGGGAAGGCCAGAGAGAGTTGGGGGGCAGGAGGGAGGGGAGTAAGAGATCAACCGAAGGACTTGTATGCATGCATATAAGCATAACTAATGGACATAAGACACTGGGGGTAAGGGAGGGTAGGGGTGTGTCAAGGGCGGGGGGGAAAAAAAAGGACACTTATGTAATACCCTTTGTAATACTTTAAGCGAAAAATAAAAAAATATTAAAAAAAAAAAAGAATATAAACTACATGAAGGCAGGGGCTATGTGGGTCTTGCTTACTGCTCTTCCCTGACACCCAGTACAGTGTCCTAGATCCCCACATTATACACATACATGTGGGTATACCCACACCCCTCTACAAATCTATCATTTAGAGGTCCAAGTAAGAGTATTTACTAATAGTTGTTTGAGTCGCCACTATGCAAATTTCTAGATTTGACTTTTTCAAAGTCATTGAGTTAAGATGTGTTTTTTTTTTAATAAATAACTTCTATGGAATTAAATAGCACAGATTAGTTCATATGCAGTAAGAAATCAATTCATTATAGAGACACAGCATAGCTGGAGAGGAAGAAAGACAAAGCTTTGATGAGCCAGCTGATTCTGTATCCAACAGGGAGGAGGGGCAGGGAAGAGATGGAGGACGAGGGCAAGCAGATGAGAGGTACACAAGAGGCTGGCTGGCTCAACAACTGAGGTGAATCTGGGGGAAAAGAATCATTCCAGGGACATCTGATTCCAGCAAACAAATCGGTCTAATGAGAAGGAGTTGTGCCTTTTCTGTTGTGTAATAGCTAATAATGATATCCCTGTGGATCGATTGTAGTTTTCCCTATGACTGCATTTATGATGCTTCACTTAAAAAGCGATTCTGGTGTGAGATTTCAGATGTGATTTGTCCTTCTTGTAGTGTGGGTGGTAGAGACTGTTCATTTTTTCTCGAAGAATGTCAGACATCAGGTATAAAAAGACAGTGTGGCAGGTGCCGTGTAATGGACCATCTGATGCATGTACTTTTGTGCCTTTGCAATCAAGGTGCACACATGGGCTGATTCTATGACTGTTTCCTGGGGTTTCTTTATATTTATAGTAATAACACTATTATACATCTTGCTACTTGTTTGGAAAACTGATCATAAAACAACTGATAGACATAGGAGACTGGAGGGCTCTTAAAATAGAGCAGGGAAGTATATAGGTGAACAGATTGTGTTGAATAATCCAAAATGATAATTCTCCCTTGAGATAAATAACATCCACTTATTTATGTTTACATGATGCAGTATGTTTATAATATACATGCAAATAAAAATAGACTCCATATCTATTTTGAAAGTTAATTTTTTAAAAAGGAATGGGCATTATAGATCCAACATATGATGTTAAACTCTGATGAGAAAAGTCTTATTTTTGGTTGAATCATTGTTTCTCAAGGTAAGCCTAGTTGACCCTTTGGGATTTAACTTCTTAGCCATCTCCTTTATTCTTTAAGGGAATTGCTTTCTCACTAATAAAAAGTGCCTGATGCTCAAAACTCAGAGGGAAGGTAAGGGAGGGTGGGGGTGAGGGGGAGGGAGCAACCAAAGGACTTGTATGCATGCATACAAGCATAAACGATGGATGTGGACAACAGGGGGTGAGGATGAGGGCAGGATTGGGGGGATGCGAGGACATTGGGGGGATAAGGACACATTTGTAATATCTTAATCAATAAAGGGAAAAAAAGTGTCTTCTGGAGTTTAACTTCCTGGCGCCTTGATGGCACTATTGAGCCTTTTGTTTACTCCAGCCTAGCCTAGAATGCACTCTATCATTAACTCTCCTTTCATTGTATTTTATATCCATACATGTACAGTTTAGAGGGCAGTATGTATTTGTTGACAAAGTCATTTCAGGATAGCTGAAATGAAAGACAGGAATTGACTGTTTATACATGCATGAGTGGATTGGTTGATTGATGAGTTCATTCATTTATTTAGTCAATTAGTCAATTAGCAAGTCTATATTTTACATGTCCTCCCACCAGGCTCTTTTCTGGGTCCCGGGTAACGAGACTTAGGCCGGCTCCTACCATTTGTGTGGCCTGTTGAAGGGCACCACTGGAGGTCTTCAGTCAGATCACTTCTGTCTCACAGCTGTGTAGACAATCCATCCTACACATCTAGGCTCCAGCAACACCACCACAGACAGCAGTTTGAACCTCCCCGCCCCCCACTGCCTCGTGCCTAGGGACATGCATATCCATAACAGATCCACAGAAAAGGCCTACATAGGCCCTGGGATTGGGCTCATGGTCTTTGGATAGGGAATTCTGGGATCCTACTAGGTCAAGAGAAAGGTGCCATTTCCAGGTCAGAGCATCCTGTTCGCCCTGTGACTTCTTGCTTCATACGGAGGAACTCGGAGGAGAACCAGAGTGAAAGCCTCTGTCCTGCCTGAGTCCACTGCCCAGAGCTAAGGGCACTAGGGACAAGGCTGTTTGGGCCTCTGCCTTGTATCTGGCCTCCGCATTATGGTAGCTTTGTGCTATGATGACGCTGTGGAAGTGCAGGGCTTATGCCAGGGGAGCAGGCAGTGGGGTGGCCAGGATCTCCATGCTTCTCCCATTGGAAGGCCCCCTCTCTTCAGAGGATTTCTCAGTCACGGGGTCCATGTTTCCACAAGGACAGCATGCACAGGATTCCCCTCTGACTTGTATTACAACAAGCTCATGATATCACAGACACAGACAGACCAGCAAAGCAGAAATCTGTCCCCGGCAGTTCATGGGTAAACATCTGTGGCTACCAGCTCCTACCTTTCTCTCTTCCCCTTACAGATTTTATTAGTACCCTGAAAGGTCTAGATATGAATGTAATATTTTAAGAATCAGCTCATTATGGCTGAATATATATTTGCTGGTACCCTAGGAGGGATCCTGAGGTTGTGAAAACTGTGCCTAAAAAGTTCCTTTCCTCAATATTTTTTTCCAAGCTAAAAAATTACTGAACATGTCATTTGTGCATAGGTGATCAGCACCTTAATTTTTCATTTTCTTTTTTTTAAAATATATATTTTATTGATTTTTTTCAGAGAGGAAGGGAGAGGGATAGAGTTAGAAACATTGATGAGAGAGAAACATCGATCAGCTGCCTCCTGCACATCTCCTACTGGGGATGTGCCCGCAACCCAGGTACATGCCCTTGACCGGAATGGAACCTGGGACCCTTCAGTCCGCAGGCCAACGCTCTATCCATTGCGCCAAACCGGTTAGGGCAATTTTTTATTTTCTTGAGGTATTGTGTAGGGGAGTGCTACAGGTTGTGAAGCAGGATTACTTGGTGGGTTAAGAGCCCACCCCACTCTGAAGCTGGTCTGCCCCTACTACTTGAGACTAATTATTAAAGCTCTGTGTGCCTCACTTTCTCCACCCGTAAAAGGGGAAAATAATAGTACCTTTCTCTGTGGGTTTCTATGAGGTTAAAATGAGCTGATGCATGTAAAATGTTTGTACCAGTGCCTAACACATAGTAAGAACTTGACTGTCAGTTTTTATTCTGTGTGTCTATCCTAACCATATTTTGAAGGACAGTGGGCTCTATAGGGGTTGGGGAGGATGGAAAAGCAAAAGAATCTGCTTTGAGTATGGCACTGGACAGGTGTGGGGTTAAGGGGACAGATGTGCAGCCTTGGCATGCCCTTTGCTTGTTGGCATAGTTCTCTCATCTTGTGGGACCAAGTGTGCTCAGCTGATTGGGATATTGACCATTTGTGTGCTGAGCAATCATGGGTCAGACTCAGCCACTATTATGCAGGTCATGGTCTTGTTCTGCCACTGTTTGTTCGATAGTCCTGGTCCATTTCATTTATTAGATTGTTTACAACAGTTGCCCTGGACTCTGGAGATGATCAGTCAGTTTGTACTTCATTTTCTCTTTTAACTGTCATTCTCACTCTTTAATTGCAAGGCCTTTAAAGAATGCTTTCTCTCTCTCTCTCCTCTCTCTCTCTCTCTCTCTCTCTCTCTCTCTCTCTCTCTCTCTGTGGTAAAATACACATAGCATAAAATTTACCATCCCAACCATTTTTACATGTATGATTCAGTGGCATTAAGTACATTCAAGTTGTGCAAGCAACACCACTATTCATTTCCAGAACTTTTTATTTTGCAAAACTGAAACCATTAAACAACTCCCCATTCCCCTGTCGCTAGCTTCTGGCAACCACCATTCTACTTTCTGTCTCCATGCATTTGACTATTCTAGGTACCTCAAAAATATGTCTTTTTGAATAATGGTATATCTCAAACTAAAATTTTTTTTTAAAATAAGAGATTTGTTTAGGATTTTAAAATTCACTCACACTTTCCATCTGCAAAATAGCTTTTCTTTATTGTGGCCTTACACAACCACTTATGACAGGGATCTTTTCCCACCAGCATCTTTGTAGTTTAATGCCAAAGAAAGAATCTCTAACCTTCTATAAAAGTGACTGAAGGTTAACATGTGATGTGAAACCGGTGAGGATAAAATTGGAAGTGTCCCTTATATTCTATCGCTCTTCTTACTCCCACAGCCTATAAAAATTGGCTGAAGAATTGTGCCCAAATCAAAACAGACCTTCACAGAGATCCTAAAATTTCACCACTCAAATCATTCTCTTTTCTTGACATTATGCCCGATGCTGTTTTCTCTGTGCCGTGCTTGATCTATCCCGAAGTTGGAGCAGAAATATTTAGTTCCACAAATTCTCTTCATATGAAATGATTTGACCTGACCGGAGGCCAAGAGCTTTCAAAGCTGTGTTCTGCTGTGATTAGTGCTGACTTGAATGCTTCTTAGAATTCTTAGTGCCTGGGCTAATCATTGGACGCTCTTTTTTTGCTAGTCATAAATGAAACATTGACCCGCCTGAAATAACAGAGAAAGAGGAAAATATATATTTTTAAAAAGTTAATTTATGTGTTGGTTTGGAGTGGCAAGATGATTTCACTTATTTATGACCATTCACTCTGAAACTCAAATGAATCATGGATGAAATGATTTACTAACCATTTTTTGAAAACAAGTATAAGATAATGGCCACTGAGTTTGTATGGAACACATATCAGAAATGTTGCAGGTGACCAGTATTTAAATAACTGATGATAATTATTTTATACAATAAGGTTTCTAAGGTAAAAATAAGGGGAAGGGTGCGCATGAAGAATAAAAAAGGAATAAAAAATGGACCCCCCGCTCACTGTAAGGGTTGACATAGTTGCTGGAACCGAGTACAACAGTTGTGCTCAACTTCCTGGCAGGGAAAAGAGAAGCTCATTATTAGGAAGGAGAATGCCTCCTAATTCCACAGGAACATGGCTTTGTCTGGCACTGTGTTCTGAAAGGAATTTCTCTTGCAGGGGACAATGAGTGATGTAATTCATAGCTCTTATGAAAAATGCAAAAGTAGATTTTATTTCTTCTTACTGAGAAGGCCGGTGAAAGTTGGGGGATGTGATGAGGACCCCCATTCTGCAAGGAGGCTGAAGTGGTTCAAGAATTTAATCTCCCAGTACTGCGTTTATCAAATGGGTAGGACATGGGGTCTTAGTCCCCCACCCCCACATACCTTCTGCTGAGCCTGGCTTTGCTAGAAGTTGGACTGCATGTGCCTTGAAGTTGACCCTTCTGACCACAGCTTGGACATTTTCATCTCCCTTGCTGGTTAAGGCCAGATCCAATCTTTTTGGAAACCAGACAACCAGATGGTCAGGCTGACATCCTTTTACAAAGACCAAGCTGCCTGCCTGCGTGCTCATCCAGGTGGAAGCCACCCGGTCCCCGGACCAAGATGAACTGTGGAGGTACCAGCGGGCAGATCCAGGCTGTGGGGAATCAGCCCTTTGCCTCAGAACATGGACAGATGCTCAACTGAGACTGCAGAGTTCCACCCACAGGGCGCAGCAGAGATGGTTTTAGCTTAGGAGCTGTTAGGAGCAGGTGTGATCATCCTCTTTCCAGCCAGAGGAGAGGCCCCCTCAGGCTCCCGGGGTGCCCCAGGCAGAGACGGATGGCCTCTCACGGGCCTGCCTGATAAATTAGCTGCAGAACACAGCAAAAGTCACCCGATGAGCTGACTTGTGTTCGTGGTGGTTTCATATTGACCGATGTCAGAGGACACCTTCCCAAAATAAAAACTTTGGCTTAAATATAGCTTAAGCTTGCTTCTTGACAGTAGTTCGATATCAGGCCCATTTCCGCCATGGGCTCCTCATCTAATATGCTGAAACGGTGTCATGATACATATTTACTTACTTGATTCTCATTTGCTCCGGTAGGTTATTGTGACCTATCGAAAGATCTGAGACCTAATGTGAAATATACAGGGTGTTCCTGCAAAAATGTATACACATGTAACAGGGGATAGCTCAGTTGGTGTTTCTTTCTTTTCAGATTTAATCCATTGGAGTTAATAATTATTCAAAGTGTGTATACATGTTTTTGGGACACCCTATATAATGATATGAAGCAAATTAGTTGGAAGAAAAACAATTTTTTTTTTGGTCAGGAAAGAAACACATCCCTTTTTCCTCCTGGGTATTTATTTACCACTGTGCAAAGTATAAAATTATACTTGGATATGTTGTGTCTGTATTAGTTAGCTTTTAACAACAGAGGAAGTTTCTGAAGGTTCCGGACAGGTAGATGTATTTTCATTGTGGTCTCTGTGTCCCTTTATTTGATGAGATTCCATTTCAGGATCTCTGTGCATGGAGAAGACATATCAATGTCGGAGAATAGTTGGGGCATTGAAGTCTCAGAGGAAATTACAAGCAAGAATTATGTCAGGTGTCATAAAATCTTTCCACGGGCCCGTGAAATAGCTGAGGTTGGTTGGGAATGTTACCAACTGGAAATGTGCCCCAACCCCCCAGGGGCACTGTCACTCGCCTCGTCCTAACTGTGGCCAGGAAGAAATGCTAGTCCAGTTTGGCAGACCTTCTGTTTTTTTTTTGTTTGTTTGCCTTAAGAAAATATGGAAGATCATATTTCTAAAATGTGAAATCTTTCCATTTTGAAACGTGAGTGGCTAATAAGACACATAGAAAATAAAGGACCTTAGGTCTGGGCCCCATGTTGTTGCTGTGACTTCTGGTCAACCAGTTTATAAAGTTTTCCGTCACATTCTTTGTAGGCTGGGGTCCAATCCTAAGCCTGCAGGAAAGGCTGTTATTTAATTTAAGTCAAATGAAATTTACATTTTCCTAGTGAAGATGGATGTGTTTTATGTGGAAAGCCAACTTTAAGGTCTTTTTCTAGAATTTATTTTTCTGGTCATAAGTTGTAGTGTTTCTTGTTGGGAACCTCCTTGTTCATAGAGGTGGGTAAGAAAAAGATATATAAATATTCACAGAGAAAGCCAGAGTGTAAGTTTTTCCTTCATAATATGTGGCTGAAACTTTCTTGTAAGTTGTGTACTGAAGGGAACTGAGATATTATTATCAAGTCCAAATTTCCTCTTTCACTGGTGTGGGCACTGGTGGCTAACTGAGATTAAGCTCACCAGGTAGTTAGTGACAAGCCAGCCCTTGAACCTTGGTCTTCTGCTCATTGTTCATAATAATTAGCATTAATTGAGAGCAGTTTCCTAATTTTCCCAACCACTCCAGGAGGCAGTTACTGTTGTTATTCCATTTTATAGACAAGTAAATTGAGGCATATGGGCTGGCCCCAGGCCAAACAGCTAGTAAGAGGTGAAGCTAGTGCAGTGGGTTTATCCCTCACACTATACCACTTATATTCTTTTCTAGACACTGGATTCTTAAATTCCTAGGGATATCCTAGAAGCTGCAGTTCTTAGAGCTGCAGAAGAATCGGTAGAAGATAAATGAATATCTCCTCTTATAGCTCTATGTAGATATACTACACGGGAGCATCCTGTAAGATGTCCTCATTCCTTTTCATTGACTATTGATTTTAGGCCATGATTATTCGTGAAGGTCCACTTTGCAGAAATTTTAGAAATTATTCCTTGAAGGTGCTAGATTTACACGTCTTGTAGTCCCACTGGTGTGGTACAGTGGCTATGAGCTCGGAAATCAAGGCAAGTAGATCTGGGTGCAAATCCTGTTTGGGCAGCTATGTGAACTTCAGGAAGTGACCTGACATGGTTGGGCCCCAGTTTTCTCTTTTGAAAAGTGGAAACAATCATAGTGCTTCCCTGGTAACATTGTTGTGTTCAGGGAGACAATCCCTGGGCACTCCAGTGCCTGGCACACAGCACTCTATAACAGGAATTACTGATGCTACTTCTATGCTAATGGCCAAGAAAAGGTGGAAGTGCTGATGCTACCCAGCATGTCCTAGCAGGCGGTTCACATTCAGATTTTGAGCATGCTCTTTTGCTGTTCTCTACGTTATGTCTTCACAGTGCAGGTGGTGTTTCCTGTCTTAAGAATGAAGTTCTGCTATGGCCCGTCATGGATTGACTATCATAACTCTTTCTCAGCATTTTGCTGAGAAACTGAAGCTGCCTGGTTGTGGACTAGGACAAAGGCATATTTTTTAGAGGATTATTATATTCCCTGTGATGGAAATCCTGTGGCAGAGAGGATCCTGTAAGATTTGAAATGCCTCACCCCATGCTGTAAGCCAGGGAACATATCACAATTCCTTTTGGCTTTTAGGTTTTACCTACTTTTATTAGGTTATTTAGTTATTTGGTGTGTGTGTGGGCGGGGGGGTGGAGTGGGGGGGTGGGGGTGGGGGTAGGGAGGTTGGCCCAGGTAGAAGGAAGTGATTCCATTAGATACATTCATTGCTGTTACCATTTCTTTTCAATATATTACCAACGTACAGTTCAGGTAATGAAGTCTAAGCTAAAGATAAATTTTATTTTAGAGGATACCGCTGTTAGGCTCACATACATGAAGAAAAGCTGCATTAGAAACAACTCTTTGTTACTCACTCAGATTACCTAGAGGAATTATTTGATAGGTTCTTATTCTTTTTTTCTTTTCTTTTTTATTTGATAGGTTCTTAAAGCCTGTGTGAAATCTATTAAAATGGGATGAGGACCCTTTCTAGGAACCTGTAATTCAAAAATGCTTCTGTGAATTTTTCCTAAATTTACCTCTTCTCTCTTCTTTTCAAAAAAAAAAAAAATTACCAGTAAGCATTTTGCTAAGCCCGAGGAGAGGAAATTCTTTACCCTCAAGAAAATGTTTTAGCGAAGGTCCTAGATGTCCAGTTGAAGTTGGAGAAGCTTTGGTGACGATACAAAATGAGTTGGCAGATAGTAGATACTTGGCTTATGTGCATATTCTTTATCTGTTGACTTTCTGGTCCCTCTTCAAGGCCTGAGCTTCATTTAAGCCTTTGTTGACCTGCCCAATCATATCTTGTCATTCCTCCCAGATGCTGTATCTCTGCTTGGAACCTTCTCTTTTGTGCCCATCAAAGACTGTGGCAGTGAGCCATGTCCCCAGAGAGCATCATCTCTTTTAAGGTTAAGAACCTTGGAGCCCAACTAGAGTGGCTCAGTGGTTGAGCATCAACCTATGAACCAGGAGATCACGGGTTCACTTCCCGGTCAGGGCACATGCTTGGGTTGCAGGCTCAATCCCCAATAGGGGGCATGCAGGAGGCATCCAATCAATGATTCTCTCTCATCATTGATGTTTCTACCTCTGTCTCCCTCTCCCTTCCTCTCTGAAATCAATAAAAAATATTTTTTAAAAAAGCTTGGATATCTATCTTCAAGGATCTAAAGGTTCTTGGAGGCAATTTCTAGTCTTAACATTCCTGAGACTGAGGGGTTTGGTGGCAAATAAGTGCTCATTTTCCAAAGGCAATTAATTTTTATATTTAAAAAGATAACTACTGTAGTTAGTTGGAATGTGTTGTGTGTTTGTGATCCAAATTCACTCCTAGATTGGACAAATTTTGCTTTCAAAATTGGCTCTCCATCTTCCTCTGTTACTGTCTTTCCCTGTTTTCTACATGATAAATGAAGTTATTTTCTATTATCACAATTTTCATTTAGTATTTACTATGCATCTTTCATGAACATGTGAGTTTGTGTCTGGTCTTTTCAGTGGGGTAATAAAAGTCCACATGGAAGATGCTTAGGTCTGTTTGATTGTGCTAAGTCCACTGGCATTCGTGAGAATCAGCCCTGTGAGTGCATGAAATGGAGATGCAGTGAGATGGCTAAAACTCCTTAATTTGAAGAGTTAGTGGTTCAGCTGGGGAGTCAGATAGGTTCATGGAAAAATGCAAATGTGGGTACAAAGAGTACCTCCATTTCTTCTAATTCTTAATTACAAAGTTGGAAAATGCTTGCCAAATGATGGAAAAAACATGTTGTGATTGCAAGGAGCCTTTTTGGGTTGCGTAGAAATCAAGCAACATTTCAGATTGACTGGGCCCCAGAAGAGATTGAGGTGAATTCATTAAGAAGTGCTTTGAATATGGGATCCAATATTTAGGGCAATAGATAGCGGCCTTAGGATGTAGTAAAAGTGAAAACTTTTGATACTATGATACTATGAGGTCCACCCTAGAGGCCTTTATATAAATTCAAGAATGGAGGGAGGCATATTTGGGCAAAACAGGTTGGTTGATGGCCAAGAATGATTCCACAGAGATTGCTGATGAAGGAGTGGAAGGAGTGGGCCAGAGGGAATGGGAGTCCCAGGAGCTAAGTGAGAGGAACTCTTAAGGAGTATCAAATTAAAATAAATTCAATTCAATGAGTCTCTTTGTCACTATTCAAAGGCTTCATAAAAATAGAATGAAGGCAACCTCTGCAGGTTTGAAGGGCAGAAGCTTGGTTTTCCATGAAGAACCAAAGCTCTGCTGAACTCATGAGATTCTTATCAGGACAAGCACAGGGACATGGGCCCTGGGGGATGGTTAGGGGAGTTAGGAATTGTCATGGAGAGAAAGCTTTTAGGAAAGGCCTGTGTCAAAATGCTGGGCCCTCCCTCTGCTTCACTGGAAATGAAACTGTTCTCAGAGATGTGTTTTATTAAGCAAAGCTTGACTCAGTACAGAGCCCTCAGAGTTTGACAGCACTGTGACTGGAGTGATGGGAAATGGTTTTCTGGGGGGAAAGCTGGTGGCGCATCTTTCATTTGTCTGCCCTGGCCTGGCTCTTCCTCTCCCCTTCCTGACCCAGGGTGGTCTCTGAGCAGTGCAATGAGATGGAAGAACTCAGAAGACCTGGTGTTGTCAAGATCCTTCTGGAGATACGTGGACATCACCAGTAGGGGGCAGCCCAGCTCCTTAGTCTCCTGGTTCCTGTGGAGCAGCTTTGGGGCAGGGAACAGAGGTTTTCAGACTTCTGTCTTTTGGGTGATCCAGGGAACTAGAACTTAGGCCCAGGTGTATTTGTCCACTGAGTAACAGAAGCCCTGGAGTTCAGCTTCTCTGCAGTCATTTCACCTCTGCGTTTCTCTGTCTCTTTCCCTCCCTCCCTCCTTTCCTCCTCCTCCCCTCTCTCCCTCCCTCACTCCCTTTCTTCCCTCTTCATAAATTTTTTTAAAAGAAAAAGAAAAACCAAAAACACAATGATATAACAATAACTTCATGTACTTATATTCAGAACTGACACTTCAACATTTTGGTCTTCGTTGCTACAAGTCTTTTCTCCTCTAATAAAAGAGTTTAGTAGTTTAATAAAATAAATACTTTAACAGCTTATTTCTTAATCCGAGACCCATTCTCCTTTCCCAAAGTGATCTTACTTGTAATTTTTTTATACTTCACATGTATACTTGACTATGAACATTATTGGTTGTTTTCTGTATATTTTTTTTGAAAAAACAAGACAAACAAATAAACAAATAAACAAACAAAAACTCATAGACACAGACAACAGTATAGTGGTTACTAGAGAGAAGGGGGTGGGGCAGGTAGAAGAGGGTAAAGGGGATCAAGTACATGGTGACAGAAGGAAATTTGACTTTGGGTACAATATACAGATGATGCATTATAGAATTGTACAGTTGAAACCTATGTAATTTTATTAGCCAATGTCACCCCCATAAATTCAATACCTTTTTAAAGTTTGCATTAGTTGTTTTATATTATATGCATATATTATTATGCATTTTTCCTCCTTTAACATGAAGATTACTTTCTGCTCAAATATAAAGATCTGGTTCAATTCAACTTATGAATTTAACACATCTTACTTTTTTCAGTTTTTTAAATTTATTTATTTTTAATTTATTTTAAAATATATTTTTATAGATTTCAGAGAGGAAGGGAGGAGGAGAGGTAGATAGAAACATCAATGATGAGAGAGAATCATTGTTCAGCTGCCTCTGGCACACCCCACACTGGAGATGGAGCCTGCAACCTGGGCATGTGCCCTGACTGGGAATCAAACTGTGACCTCCTGGTTCATAGGTTGATGTTCAAACACTGAGCAACAGCAGCTGGGCTTTTAAAAAAATTAAATTTATTAAAGTAAAATTGGCTAATACCATTATATAAATTCAAGGAGTACATTATAATTTGATATCTGTATATTTTATTGTATGCTCACCCCCAAAATACAATTTCCTTCTGTTACCGTGCATCTGACCCCCTTTCCCTAATTCACCATCTCCCTACCGCTCTCTCTATGTGGTAACCAGCATTCTGTTGTCTGTATCTGTGAGTCTGGCTTTCTTTTTTTTTTTTTTTTTAAATATATTTTATTGATTGTCTACAGAGAGGAAGGGAGAGAGATAGAGAGTTGGAAACATCGATGAGAGAGAAACATCGATCAGCTGCCTCCTGCACATCTCCCACTGGGGATGTGCCCGCAACCCAGGTACATGCCCTTGACCAGAATCGAACCTGGGACCCCTCAGTCCGCAAGCCGACGCTCTATCCACTGAGCCAAACCGGTTTCGGCGAGTCTGGCTTTCTTTGTTTTGTTACTTTTTTGTTTTATATTCCACATATGAGTGAAGTCATAAGGTTCTTGTACTTTTCTGTCTGATTTATTCCACTTAGCATAATACCTTCAAGATCCATCTATGTTGTCACAAACGACAATGTTTCATCTTTTTTTTTTTATGGCTGAGTAGTTTCTGTATTGATGGACACTTGGGTTGTTCCCAAGTTTTGATTCTGACCGTAAATATAGTGAATATTCATGTATATGTCTCCTTGTGCGCATGTGTGAGAATTTCTCTTGGGTGAATACCTGGAAATGGAATAGCTGGGCTATGAAGTATGCCAATTTATAATTTTCTAGGATACTGGTTAATTGCTCTTCAAAGTGGTTATACCAATTTCTTCTCCCTCCAACAATGTAAGAGAAATCCTTCACATCCTTAGAAATGTTTTATCTTGCCAATCTTTAAACATTTTGTCACTCTAGTGTGAGAGGAATGTCATTATTTAATTTGCATTTCAGAGTCCTTATAGTGTGAGCAGTTTTTTAAATATGTTTCTTGGCCATGGAGTTTCCCCTTTGTCAATTGTCTGTTATTAATTTCACTGGCTTCTTTCTAGACCTGTGGTTGCTCAATGGTAGTGAAGGATAGTTCTTAGGGGTAGATTTCATGATCATATAACCAGCAGCTATCATGTGGGCACCTCTGCAGATGGTAACTTATGAAGGGGAATTCCTGGCATCTGAGAGGACACTTGCCGACCTTTTAATATAGTTCTGTTGATTTTTCCATTTTGAACAGGAGAAAAAAATCATTATTTATCTAAGAAATTCCTGTCTCCACAGTGGAAGAGTATTCTCTAGTGACCATTTTTTCATAATTTTATATGGTTCTTTTGATGGTTTTCCACAAAATCGCCTGTCTAGTCTTAGATCTGAGAGGAGTTACGTTTTGCTTAATGTCTGACTTATTTTCATCTCATGAACACTATAAATTTACCATTGACCAAATTTGTGTCCCATTCCTTCTTTTCTTGGGCATTGGTGACTATAAAACCTAGAAATAAGCTTGTGGCTTTTTTCTAACAAGTATACACATTTTAAAACCTAATTTTTAGCTCCATTGATGTCTCTGCCCTTGCTTTTCTTTCTTGTATGACTTCCATTTTTATTTATGCTAGTTCACTGTATTTTGTCGAGTACAACTAGGGAGTTCATGAATTAAAAATCTGGTGTAATCAATGTGTTTCTCTCACATAGATGTTTCTTTCTCTGTTCCTCTCTCTTCCACTCTCCCTAAAAAATCAACAGAAAAATATCCTCGGGTGAGAATTAACAAAAATACAAAACAAAACAAAAGCCCTAGCTGGATAGAGTGTCAACTAGCAGACCAAAGGGTCCCAGGTTCGATTCTGGTCATGGGCATGTACCTTGGTTGCAGGCTCCTCTCTGGTTTGGGCCCTGGTCAGGGCATGTGCAGGAGGCAACCGATGGATGTGTTTCTCTCACATCAATGTTTCTTTCTCTGTTTTTCCCTCTCTCTTCCACTCTCCCTAACAGTCAATGGAAAAATATCCTCCGGTGAAGATTAATAACAACCCCTCCCCAAATCTGGTGAAAAGTGTAAAAAAAATAAAATGAAGGGCATAAATAACATAAAGAGAAATGCTCTGTGCCTCAGTTGATTAAGGACCTGTTGGTGTTGGGCCCCTGTCATAAGCATGGAGGATACAATGATGTCTAGACAAAGAGAGTTGAGATTTTCAGAACACTGACAGCCACCATGCTCGGGCAGCTATAAGGAGTGGATAGGTTTCTCTGAAAATCTTGATTGTGAGCCCAAGTGAAACCTTACCCCACACTACTTACCTTTTTTACCACGATTGCATGGAAAAAGCATTAAAATTTAGGGCTCCCTGGAATCCATCTCTTATTGGGAGATAATTTGGAAGGAGGTCACTGTGTTCTCTATTAAAAATGTTAGTGGAATGAAAATCTTGGAAAATGCATTTAATGTGTGATAATTTTAAGCATTTAATAAAAACTCTTGATGTTGAAAATTGTTGTTTGAGCATTAGGTTGGAGTCTTAAAATGTTTCCTTCTGCGTGCGGTAGAAAGAGATAAGAGAATGAATCCTTTCTGCACATCTACTAGTATTAAGTGCCAGGCCCTGGGTGTCAGGGAGAACCAAGATCTTTGAGTAGAAGATGGCTTTCTACCTTGGAAGTTGCATTTTTATATAATGGGGATAATGTTCATGTGAGTCCTTTTAAAATTATTTCTCTTTGGTGTAATTTTATTCCCTCAGAGCATTTACTCATTTATTTCTAAAATTTGTTTTCTAGAAATGGGTGCACCAACTCTTACCATAAATATTTTTTGTTTCATTTTTGGATTAGGTGGAAGGGACCTATAGATGCTGCATCTTCTCTCCAATTGGTTACTTTCAAATTTTTTCCCATTTTAACTTATGTTGGTAACAGCAGGATTATATATTTGTTTTCAGCATCTTAATTGCAATATTTTATGTATCTTAATGAAAAAGAAAAAAAAATGTATCATAGCACAACTTCCTATAGTGACTTTAGAGCTCTAAGGGTTGTCAATACATCCATTAGGATATCCATCCATCCATCCATCCATCCTTTATCTGTTGAATAGCTACTTTGTGCAAGGTACTTTGGTAGATGCGGTGGTGTATATTAAGAACTGTAAAACAGGAGCCACTGTCTTCAAAGTGGTTTTGATCTAAGAAAAATGGACAGACAGGTTCTTGACTATCACAAGGAAATTCCATGGAGACAATTTTAACAGCTTTGTGTTTGTATTACTGCGTCTATATTCTTGGTCATAGGTGACAGAAATTCAGAACAAACTTCACTTAGTGGCATCTGACCTCAGAGATAGCTGGATTCAAAGGCTCAAGTGGCATTTTCAGTGTTCTATCTTTTTTTTGTATCTCCTATCTCTCTTCTGTGTGTGAATTTATTCCTGGATAGTCCCCTCATGGCAGAAAAATGGAAGCCCCATCCTGTATAATCTTTCAGCTATCACCCGAGAGAAAGAGAGAGAGAGAGAGAGAGAGAGAGACAGAGAGAGAGAGAGAGAGAGAGAGAGAGAGAGAGAGAGAGAAAGAGAGAGAGAGAGAGAGAGAGAGAGAGAGAGAGAGAGAGAGAAAGAAAGAAAGAAAGAAAGAAAGAAAGAAAGAAAGAAAGAAAGAAAGAAAGAAAGAAAGAAAGAAAGAGAGACTGACTCTGTCTGGACCAGCATTCATCTATTTAATTTTAGGGAGGATTCTCATTGGTCTAGTTGAGGTCACATGACCAAGTCTAAGCCTATCATCATGATCAAAGGGATGAAATTCTCTGTCCAGCCAGAGTCACCAGTTTATTCCTATATTTGAGGCTTTGGGAGGTAGAGGAAGGTTCTTACAGAGAGTGCACTAGAGCCATGTGGGGTTTGTGAAATGTGTTTCCTGAAAGGAAAAATTGTTATTGTTACTGACAAAGGCAGAGAGAGGGATGCTGGGCCAGGAAAAGAGAAAGTGGGGAGGAAGGGAGGGAGAGAGAGAAAAGGGGAAGGGAATCTGCTTCAATGTTTTAGGAGCTAAAAGGAGGGAGTGATTGCTTCTCTTGGAATGTGAGGAAAGGTGTCATTTGTCTTGCTTGTGATGATGCCAGCATCCCTGTGGCTGTTGCCATAAGGGTGAACTGCCTTTGAGAGACTTGGAAATGAACGCATTTCCAAGTTATTTTCACCTCTATGCACAGGGTGAAAGGGGAGGGAGACTAAAATTGTTAGTTGAAAGAGTGATAAAAATTAAGAAAAATGAAGCCTGGTGAACCTGTCATTGACCTTGACACCTACTCAATCCTGGTTTCTTCTCAATCACACTTGCTTTTGCTCCCCTAGCTAAATTTTTTTTTTTTACATGGTGGGGTTAGGTTGGGTGGGGAAAGATCACGTTGAGCACTGTGGTAAGATTGTACGGATGTTACCCATTCTTTTATGTTCTGTCTACATTCTGAGTCAATGGTTTTCACTCTGCTTTTTTGCAGTTACATTGCAAATCAGAAAAGGTTAGAAATCATCAACGAGGATGATGTTGAAGCTTACGTGGGACTGAAAAATCTGTGAGTACTTGGGACTTGTGTACTTAATCTCAGAACTTCTTCTCATGTTCTATTAGAGTTAGGTGGCATTTGTCGATTAATTCTAACATGCGTGCAATTATGTTTTCATAGGACAATTGTGGATTCAGGATTAAAATTTGTGGCTCATAAAGCATTTCTGAAAAACAGCAACTTACAGCACATGTAAGTAAAAGTTGTCTTTTGCTTCCCCAGGCCCAATTTACTAAAAATTTGCCTCTCTGCTTATATTCCTTCTTTTCCAACTCTAACCCCACTTTTTAAAAATTAGTATAACTGTGACAAAAGCTTAGAATCATTATCTTTGACTTCTGAATAGCGTTAGAGGGGTATTAGAACAGCCTGTTTATTCCCTTTCATGAATTTCTTGGCCATTTCCATCTTGGACAGAGCAATAGGCCAAGGCAAGAATCTGATGTGAAAACTATGTCCTTGATTCTTTTCCTTGGAATCATGACATTGCCTGGAAGACACTAAACCAGTGGAATGGAAAGACACTGACTTGGCCATGGCCTTTTCAGGGAGCTCACAGTTACTAATGCCTTGCCCCCCCACAATAGGTCCTCTTTTGAAGTTTCATTTTAAAAAAGCTATCTGTCATGATTGACAGAAGTGGAGAAACGTCAATCATGGGACATGCCAAAGGTTCAGACAATTATTAACAATAGCAAATGCTTCCCCTGAAGTCATGTTGAAGCTTTGTCAGCTGAAGTCAAGTGTAAATAAATAGGGACAGTGGGAGCTCTTAGGCTGCTGGCTGCTAAATCCTGTTAGATGATAACACTTAGTCAACAAGGTGTGGCCTTTCAAAAAGGTTTCATCATTAAACAGAGAATCACCCACTCCTAAGCTCAGACTGGTGTCCCCATGTCCTGATTTTCAGTGGGACCTTCTGTTGGAGGAATGTCGCCTGCATTCATTGGGCCTTTGGTGCTTTGCAAATTATTTGTAACAATACCTTATGTGTCTCATAGTCACCTGCATTATCTCACTTGGTTTTTCTAACACGTGGTAGGGAAAATCATTTTTATTCCCATTTCATGGACAGAATATCAGACTGAGGAAGATGTTGGACTTTCTCAGGTACAGAGATTGAAAGTGACAGAATTATGACTCCAGGACTTGCTCCTGGCCATGGTCTTCCAATAAGAGTACAGGAAATAAAATCTGTGTCATCCCTAAGATTCAAGGATCAGCGTTCTGGTAACATCTGTCCTCTTTCTTTTCTTGGGGAGACTAGTTCCCCAATGGATTTTCAGGCCGGTTGTAAAAGAAATCATTCTCTTAGAGCAGATTGCCTGGGCTCTCTATGGAGATTTTTGATATTATGAAAAACCTTAATTTCATAAAGCCACTAGGTTGACTTCATATTTTATAGGTGGCGTTAATGATGAAGTCAATTTAAAAATAAAGCCTATGGAATTAAGATAAAAAGCATTTGGCAAAAATGTGACAAAACTCCAAGGAACTTTATTAACACATTTCACTAAATGCTGTTTGGCACCATCTCTGCAGTCAGTTTGCCTGAACAAGTCTGATGGCTGCGTAGGCCTTGACAGCATAAACAAGAGAGAAGCTGGAGAGAAGAAAAAAGGCAAAATGCTCTAATGCGGTCACATGTATTAATGACCTCAGTAGTTAATTCTGGTATTTTCATTACACCTGACTTTAGACCCTAATTGCTCAACAACCACATTTTACTGGCTGTTTTACCAAATCATTTCCCCTACTGTTGTGATTTTTGTTTAGTGAGCTAGGATTAATTGTAGTGTTAGTAATAGACTAGTTTATTTCTTTATTGTGCCTCTTATATTTTCCCTACTTTCCTTGTTGCAAGCTATTTCTAGGAAACCAAAGCTACCTTGTGTATTTTTGCTACTATATGGTAGAATACTTTTAATGGCATTCTATATATAAAGCCCAGCATTTTCCCTATCTTCCAAAGATGTGCCATTTGAAAATAGGAAACCAATGAAATAGGCCTATCCTATACAGTTTCATTAAAAGCCAATAATTTGGAAGCCCAGTCACTGGGCAGATTGATATTTGTAGGCATAGTTACACAGTAAGGCTAGTGTTCAAACTGTTATGAAGGAATCATGACATGTCCATAAGCTTCATTGATTTATGTCATGAAAGAGGCTCTAATCACCCAACTAAGGAATTAAATTAAGTTGTTGGCTTTTAAGGATGGTGGGGAGGGAGGGGAGAATCAAGTCAAGTGCTTGCCTTTCCAGACCTTAGTCCCAACCTCTGTTTAAGATCAAGAACTTGGGGCAACTGGCTTCCTCTTCCCTGATTTCCCACAAGTAAATTTCACCCTTAACTTGAATATCAGCATCACGGGTGACAGTGAGCTAGGAAGGAAATGTGTATCAGAAGCTGTTTCTTGATGTCCCTGGGATATGCTGATTATTTCTGCTAGTTTCTCCTATGGTATAAAATCCTGCACAAGAGCATTGCACTTGGGGTTTAAGGAAATTCAGATTGGCCCCTGTCTCTCACTTTCAGCACTCCCCTCCACCCTGCTCATATTTGCAGGCCTGGGGACTCTCCAGAGGCCCTGTGACTGGTCACTGAGTTTATTTCTTGGTGCCTTCATTCCTGCCTGTCGCCCGAGAACCCAGAGACTGTGAGAAAAGCCAGCATTTGTGTTTTCCAGGGGCTTTGCAGAGGTGCTAATTAGCTCCTTTGCAAAGTCCTATAATCAAACAGTAAGAGGATTGTGGATTTTTTCCCCTCTCCTCCTCCTTCTTTTTGGCTTTTGGCCCCAATAATAAGTATGGTTCATAAAACTCATCTTGTTCTTTGGCACGTAACCCAGCTCTGGGCTGTGCTGCTGGCAGCCCAATAGGGGCAGCTGCGCCCGGTGCCGGCTCGCTGGCTGACCCGGGAACCTTGACAATAAGTATCATTTTTCTTTGCTCCTCTCCTGTTCTTCTTGGAAGGAAGGGCAGGTTCCCCTGTACTCCCCTCCCCACCCCCCCAGAAGGCTTGGGATTTCTGATGAAGATGAAAATATTTGTGTCTCCAAGACTGTGGGGAAGATAGGCAGATTGACTTTTCAATGTATAATACTCCAATGAAAGCCATTCTTAATTCACATTCCAAAAGAAAAAATTTATGTAGGCACATTTTTTAACTTCCTGGCAGAGATTTTTTTCATGTCGGGGAGCATTCCATGTTCCGTGTGAAAGAGAAGATGGATGCATAGAAGGAAGTGGGCTCCCTTGTGTAGGTAGGGGTTTGGGTGAGTGGAAATGCCAGTATAGAATAAGGCTGGGAGTGGACACATACATACATCCTTGAATTATGTGGCACAAAAGTGGCCCTTTCTATATTCATCAGCTGCCTAGTTTGAGATCATGCATTAGCTCCTGGGTTGTAACCCCTTTCTGAAGGAGACAGGTCAGACACACCCAGATACTTTTAACTTATGATTTTGTTACGCTGTTTGACCAGCCTCAGGTCAGGGTCCAGGATTACTGTCACCCTCAGATCTCCCATTCTTATCTGACTCTCAGCCCAACACTCACTCTCCTGAGCAGGAAACGGATACTGAAGGGCTCATTGCAGTTCATTGAGATGTTGGCTGTTTTTGTAAAAGTTGGTGTTTATTTTATATTCATATTACTTACTAAACACATGTCTAGAGGACCAACCACTGGACACTTTTTAAGTAAATTCAACTAGTAAACAAATTCACAGAGGGAGTCAGCTGCCAGGATTATGGCTTAGAATTTTCCAAATCAAGGTCTCATAGCATTGATCATTGGAAACTGAAACTCTTGCCCATTGAAAAGACTACATGTTTGGAACATGTAGGTAAATTCAGTATTATTTTTCCCATATATGACATCTTTTCTTTGATTGGTCCACATCTTAAAATGACATATCGTTAGAATAGTTCAAGAAAAATTCTGACATACTCCTCCTAATCTTCTGTTGTTCTCTTCATGGCATTATCTAGTTATTAGAAATTTTATAGAAATGATCTCAGCAGAGTTTATTAATCAATAGCTGTTTTCTTTCCTATGAGGATGTGTTAAATCCAGTTCATATCCAGAGTTCTGTATGTCACATAACTTCAAAATATTCATGACACTCATTTTAAAGCATCTTTTCTCTCTGGTGATTTTATGGTTTTAAATTAAATTAAATTTAATCTTTCTATTATTTGTTCAAAAGGTCAGAAATCTCTAGGAGGTATATAACTTGGCTCTGAATCAGCATATGAAAAATAAGCTTTTGGGTAAAAAAGAGACATAACATAGACAATAGGAAAATTATGTTCCACCCTCTGCTCTCCCACCCCCCATTGGCAAGAATGATAGGTAGGAGAAGCAGGAAAAACTAAACTATCACTTCTGGTAAAAGAAAGAGATGATTGGGTTTAAGTAAGGCATGGGCCATGATCAAATAAAATTATATTGTGAAAAAAATCTCAATTTGAATACTTTATTTCTGAAATATATCATTTTAGATTCACATTTAATCTTTTTTATTCCTTTCAGCAATTTTACTCGAAATAAACTGACGAGTTTGTCTAGGAAACATTTCCGTCACCTTGACTTGTCTGAGCTGTAAGTAATGATTTTGTGTTTGGTGAAAATTTTTTCAAGGAAAAGGGCAATTAAGTAAAATTCTTGAAAAATGATTTCTCAAGTTTTAGTTACTTGTATTTTTTTCCTTAAGAAGACAGAATTGAGTAATAAAAATTAGAAACCACAATAGTAATATATTGTTTATGATAAGTTTCAATGTTTTTACATAAATGATTTATTTTGTAATGGAGGGAAAATATTTAAATGTGTTGATGACTAATAGCCAGAATTTTCAAGTGTGTTCAATTTTTGTGTTATCACCATGAAGCAGATGTAAATTGTTGACATTCCTAGGGTTAAAGGTGCCCAAAGAACCCTGCAGCAGAGGTTCAGTGTAGCAGAGGTGGGCCAAAATGGACAAGGCCTTTGAATACCAGGCAAAGCTTTTGCTTAAACTGTATGTGGCCTGAGTTGTAGGGTCTACCCCATTCACAAGGAAATTGGGCAGATTAGAAGATGTCACTAGTGGAGCGACAGCAAGCTAATTGGTAGCAATGAGGGTTACATGATGAAAGTCTTAGTGATTGGCAATGATTTTGAATAAACTGAATTCAGGTAGTTGAAGTACTAGGTTTCTAACACAGGAGTAGACAAATGAAAAACTTAAGGAAGATACACAAAATAGAATAAGATACTCTGTAAAAATTTTAAGCATCACTGCAGAAAATTTTCTTGCTTGGTTAAAAATTAGAGTTCTGATTCCAAATTCACATGTCTCAATATTCTCCCTGCAACATATTTAATGAATTCATTCAACAAATGTTAATTGTGTGCCTGTTACAAATCAAAGTAACATGATAATAGGCCATGGTGATAAAAGATCTCTGCGGTCCAGGATTCTGCTATGTGGTGGGAGAGGTAGAAGTCTAACATGCACATGTAATAATAATCACTTCAAAAGGAGTTTGCACAGTGAGCTAGAGGAAGAAGCCAGTTGTCCAGCATTATGTGGTCATAGGAATATCGTTACATGTATAGCTGAAGATCCCCTGTCTTCTTTATCCCCTCTGATGATTCAACAGACTTTCTTTTTAGAATGATTCTTTAGTTTTTCATGTACTCAGACTGCCAGGAAATAGCTTGAATTAGTGGGGCTTAAACATTGTGGATCTCCTCTGCATTGTATTCCATATCTAGTCGCGCCAAATCTTATTTTGGTGTTGGAGGGATACATGGAGGCCATCAAGCAGACACAAATTAAAGAGTCTGCCATGATCACATTTCCCCAAAGAAATTCCCAGAAAAGTCTCCAGGGATCCCTGAGATTCTTAGAACCCGACCAGAAAACCACAGGAGTAAATGATGCCGCAAAGCCCAGGTCCGGTCCTCACGGAAATCTTAAGTATTGTGGTTAATTCCAGGCAGAGCCTATGTAACGATTTTAAATGGCCTCATTTAAAGGCTCATTACCATAAATGGAATTCGTCTTAAATAGGCCACTGAGTATTATAAATAAGCATTTAAAGATTTTTTTCTTGTGGTTTTTATTTTCCTCTTGACTATTTCCTCCTTCACCAGTCGCAGGCCACAGGAGTCCAGGCAGCACGGCTGAATGGCTGAATGGTGGCTTTCTCTCAGCAGATCTTCTCACAGTGGGCTTAGAGGCTCAATCTGGAGCTCACTGCCCTTGCTTTCTGAATTCCTGAGCTTGGTGTGTGTGTGTGTGTGTGTGTGTGTGTGTGTGTGTGTGTGTAGCCATGTGAGCACGTGCGCACATGCATGCCAGAGGTCCAAGAGCTCCCTTGGAGATTGTCTCTCTCACATTCACTCCACCTTTCTTGCATCAATCAAACGAACTGTGGTTGCAGAAAGCTGTGAGCACCACCTGATTAGCTCTCACACTTCAGTCCTAGCATTGGATTTACAGTCTCATTTTAAATGAAGATGACACTTTTCTGCCCCCCACTGAAGTTTGAACTTATTAAATAACACTTCGATCTCTAGCCTGACCAGAAATAAGTATGGTGGTATTTCTGAAAACTTACTGTTGGCATCTTTACTTAAGATCTTCTTAATAACTGTATAATAACAGTAATAAAATGGTTACAGCACCTTATTTCCCCTCATTTTATGAGACACACTCTTTTTTTCCTACATTACAGCTATTTCTGTCCTTATCTTGTTTCCCTATTATTCTGAAAGGTCTTATATCACTTTGCATCTTTTAGCCTTTACAGTGGTGTTTGCACACAGCAGAAGCTCAGTAAGCATTAGATAAATTAACGAATAATAAGTAGTTACTAATATGTTTTAAAGGTAGGTATGACTTTCAAAGATGGCTGGTTAGAAAGAATTCATAATTTTGTAGTGCTTCAGGAACATGAATGTAGTTAAAATAAAAAAAGAGAAGCCTGACTGGGTTTCATTTTTGTTCCATGTAGGATCTTGGTGGGCAATCCATTCGCATGCTCCTGTGATATTATGTGGATCAAGACTCTTCAGGAGAGTAAATCCAGTCCAGAAACTCAGGATTTGTACTGCCTAAACGAAAGCAGCAAGAATATTCCCCTGGCGAACCTGCAGATCCCCAATTGTGGTAATTCACTTTTAAGTCAATGAGTTCTAGTTGCTATTAATTATTCTAATTGCCTTGGTGTGGTAAAGAGTCTGGGAAGATTACCACTACCCAGATTTTATACAGTATGCTGTTATGTCTCCAATGAATTGGGCAACATTTGTGTGCAGTGTGGAGAAATCATTTGGGAGCAACTTTGCTGAACATTTTTTGCAAGTAGAATATTAATTTTGAATGAATGACTTTAAAGTGCACAGAGAAAAAAAGCACACACTGTATTCCTTTGTTTCTTTGTTCATTCGTCCGTCCATCCATCCATCCATCCATCCATCCATCCATCCATCCATATATCCAAAAACTATCTGCTAAGAGTGCAGTACTCCATTGGCCACATACAGGCAGTCCTCGGGTTATGTCAGACTCGACGTACATTGTTTCGCGGTTACGTCGCCATCTCCCATTTACAGTATTTATTAAAAAAAAAAAGTTCAGTCATTTCGACGTATGTACATATGTGCTTTATGTTTTTTTTATTATTTATTTACCACAAGTAAAGGTCAGGAATTGTTATCTTTCTTTTAAATTTTTTTTACTGTTTCACTTCATTACTGCTGTGCATGTGCTCCAAGTGAGTGACTGGGTGCTTATGTAGGTGGATTCTGACTTATGGCGAAAATCGAGTCACATCACACCACAGAAACGGGTCTCTGAGGTAACCTGAGGACCTACCGTATATACTTGGTTGGCCCTCAGGCCATGTAGAGGGAAGGCTTTCAAGGCGATAAAGTGTCCTGGAAGCATAAGAAAATGCAGTTCAATCCAGATGCCAGATGTCTATGTCTCTGGATGGGGCTCCTCAGATTTTCCCTTACAAGTGCTTTATCCCATGTCTAAGTTCAAAATCTCTTCCTTTACCCTTGTCCCCACTCCTCTCCTCAGCATTTACACCTTCAGAATTTAAAATGGCACCATGTGATGAAATCACAGCTCTCTGTGAGGACTAGTGTGTTTATAGGGAAGTAGAATCCAAGGGTGCCTGTTAGGATTTTACTGCTAAGGGCCTCTGGGACATACCTCTACAATACTCACATATTCATATTATTCCTCTGTTGAAATTTTAATCAGTTAGTCAACCAGTTAAACAGTTCACAATGATATTTGATTTTCTGGTCTAGAGGTGACTCAGCAGGAAACTAGGTAGCATTGGTTCTCCACCGCCCTGAGGAATCTTCATATTGACCATAAACATCCGGTTCTTTGTTTTCAGAGGACCCTATTGTTTGGGGTCAGTTTTCATTTAAGGAAAATATAGCTGCTGCTTATTTTTAATGAGAATGTAATGAAAGGAAAGATAAGTGTTCACTTCTGACCCTGAAGGAGCTTAGAAGACAGCAGTTACCCTTCCCACAGATTTTTCTGTAATAACCAGAGATGTTTGGCTTTAGAATGGGAGAATCGGGCTTGGTTCCCTTGCCAACTTCCCTCAGCTTTCTTTGCTAGCCAAGGGTGAAAATAACAAACACTTTTAATATATATCTTTTCCTGATAAGAAGGTAACTGTTCTCTGTTCTGGCATAAATTTGTGCTGCTGAGAGAAATTGCCTAGAGGGACAAGAAATGCAATGTTGAGTCACCTGGCCTCTTGGCCAATTCCCAAATCCCCACGGCTGTTGTGACCACATTGGTTCAGCAACCACTGAGAGGAAAAAAGAGAAAGCATCTAACTCCTGCTCCGATTTCACAAACTGCACTTAGTAGATGTCTGTTTTGCCCTTGCCTGAAACCATTCTATTTCTTTGATTTTAATTTTCAGCCTCATTGTCTCGACAGCATTCTGATAATGTACTCACTGTATGGGTTGTTGACAGGCTATAGTGATTGTGAAAGGGGAACCATAGCAGTGACCTGGTCCTTATTTTTCCTGATCGATTTGTCAATTTTCAATAATTTTTATATGATTCCTACAATTAGTCAATGCATTCTGTGTATGAGAGTGAGACTGAATCCACGTCAGAGATAGCATGTGCTTGCTTGATTGAGTAGGGTCTGTTTATATTCATGGTAACATTCACAATTAATTTCACTGTCACCAATGCTTTTCAAAAAGCAGCATTATAAAAGGAGAATTGACAGACATTTTTTTACCACTTTTATGTTCTTATGTCTTATTTTTCTGTTATTTCAAGTGTTTTTTTACTTATTTATAATTGTACAAATCATGTTGATACATTTTGTTGTAAAAATAACTCCCTATATATTATACATAAAGCTTGTCTTTTTCTTGTTTGTGACCATTTCAGGTTGGTAGTCATAGATCTATCATATTCTTTTTAATCATTGCCTGGTATTTGTGGCAGAATGAATCTTACATTAAATCTTCCATATTGATGGACATTTAGCTTCCCATTTTTTATTGCTACAAAAATGTTTCAATAAGCATATGGACAGATGCAAAGATTTTTCTAGAGAACATAGTAGGAATCATATTTTTTTGGTTCATATGGTTTACACTTAAAAAAATGGTTGTACTGATTTATAGCCACCCCCAGAAAAGTATATCTTGATATTAGCAAATGTATTCTTTGTCTCTCTAAAAAATACATGGTACGTAATTGCTTTTTAGTTTGCATTTTGCTGATTGCTATTGAGTATCTTGTGAACATTGTGTTTATTCTTCAGTGAACTACCTATTTATATCCTTTGTCTAGTTTTCCTTTTTTTTCTTTTTCTTCAATTGGTAGTGTTCTTTGTTTTATTTTTTCTTAATTCTTTGAATATTATAAATTATGTTTCTGTAAATGTATAATGATAAGATATTTACATACATATTTAAATATATTTCTGTAAGTATCTAGAGATAACCCTTCATTAGACAAGATACTTTTACTTCTCTTTACTTCTTTCTCCCATTTCTCAAATTGTTTTTATCTGAGATTTTATTTTAGGATTTACTTATTTTTTTCAAATTTTTATTTATTGATTTGAGAGAAAGAGATTAAGAGAGAAAGAGAGAGAGAGAGAGAGAGAGAGAGAGAGAGACATCTATTTGTTGTTACATTTACTTATGCATTCATTGGTTGATTCTTATATGTGCCCCGACCAGGGATTGAACCCACAACCTGGCGTATTAGGAGGATGCACTAACCAACTGAACTCTCTGACCAGGGCATTACTTGATTTTTTTAAAGATTTACTATTTTTTGTGTACCACTGATCTTTGTATCTTATTACTTCCTCTTGGAGTGGTTTTTCATTTTGCTGGAATGTGTTCTCTAATATTTTTTTCAGAGAAATTTCAAAATAAAATCGTCCCATTCTTGCCTGGTGGAAAATCAGCCTGTATTTTTTTCTTCCCAGTGGTATTGACTGAGTATAAAGTTCTCTAGACTCAAATAGCTTCTTAGGATTTCGCAGATTTTTCTTGTTTTCCAGTGTTGCTGATGAGATGCTTGAGGCCAAGCTGATGCTTATTTCTTGATAAATAACCTCTGCTTTTCCTTCTGAAGCTTTTAAGAGTTTCTCCTAATCCATGTTATTCTTAAATTTTAGAACAATGAAATTAGGTGTGTTTGTGTTTAAGAATTTATTCTGGCACAAGTGTTCCTGTCTTTAGTTCTGGAAGAATTTTCTAATTTATTTAGATGAATGTTTCCACTTCTGGCTCCTCCCTTCATACCTCTCAATCTTTCTGTAATACTTTCCATCTGCTTGTCTTTTTGTGCTGCATTATGGGAAAATTGGTTTCCTCACTACTTTACCCTTCAGCTATTTCTGCAGCTACTGAATTTTTCTCTTCCAACAGTCAGTTTTTAATTTCTGCCATCTCTAGTGATTGGTTATTATGATTGAAACGCCTCTTTCCACATTGGAGCTCACCGTATCTCTACCGTGTCACAGCTCCTAGCATGACTGATTTTCTCCTGGCAAGTTCTCACTCATTGCTTCTACTTGGAAGTGGCTACAGCTGTTGTTGGATTCTGTGTCTATGGTGAGGAGGTAAGGGTGGAAAGTTTATTCCTTCTGGTGTTGGCTAATGACCCTGTGGCTTGGCCTCCGTGGGACTCTACTCTGTCCTACAGTCCACCCCTTTAGTCTTGGGTCAGCTGAGAGCCTCCCTGTTTCATCTAATAACACATACTATGTATTCATTTAGAGCTGTGCTGTTTTTGTTTAATCCCATTTCCCTGCTTTCTCTTGTCCAGAGGTTCCTCATAGTTTCTTATCCATCAATAGTATGCTTCCTTGTTTTTCTGGCTTTAATTTTTTTTTTTGGGGGGGACTAATTTCTAGAAATTTGAGATGAAAGGCAGATACTTCAAAGTAGGGCTTAGTTAACATGTATTAATTTTCTTCATGATGGCTTCCAAAATTTTGTTCTTTTTCAAGTTAGATTGAGCAGTAAATTACACTAGACTTTTTTGGATTTAAATTCTGTCTCTGAAACTCCATGTCCAGGAATTCAGATGATATGCTAATATCTTCAAGTTAGATCTTGTTTGCAACACGGATTCATGCTCAGAGGCTTTTCTTTTGGGTCCCACCCTTTTCAAGCTTTTAAAACATATCTGTTGTGTTTAATTAAGTCACAGTATGCTAAATTCTTCTTATTTCCACTTCTTTTGATCAAACTTTTCTCAAGAGTAACTCCTAAGAGTATGGTCTTATATGTTTTATTGTTGTAAACCAACAATTTGCCAATAACTATGGCCATTCAATTTAGTTAGCAACTAGTAATATTTTAAGTTCAATAACAAAGAGCTATTGGCAATTCAATCTTTATAAGGTAGGTTTTCTTAAAAAATGTCTCCTTTATTAAGGAGTACAAGTTGCCAGTCATAAAAATAGTCACAGGGATGTGAAGTAGAGCATAGGGAATATAGTTGATAGTACTCTAATAACTATGTATGGTGTCAGATGAATACTGGACTTACCAGGGTGATCACTTCAGAAGGTATATATAAATGGCTAATCATGATATTGTCCACCTGACAGTAATATAATATTGAATGTGAACTGTGATTAAAAACAAAATAAAAAAATCTTCCCACTTTAGTATTTTATCATGTCAGTATTATATTGTGAACAAATTGTCAACATTTTATATGCAAACATGAATCCCCAGACTGCTTAATGTATGCTTTGAACATAATAGGGATTTGATTAATGTTTGCAGAATTGATAATTAATAATTGCATGAACATATTATATTAATGCTCAGATTGGACTGAAATTTTAATATAATGTTGCAGATATTTCAGTTTAGTAAAGAGAACCTAAACATATATTTTTCTAGCCAAATTATACCATATTTTGCAGTTCTCTTTGAAATTTTTGTCATCTTGCATTTTAAACTTTAATTCTGAAATTGTGTGTATTTTTTAAAATTTTGTTTTTCAATTACAGTTTGTGTTCAATCCTTTTTTGTATTACTTTCAGGTGTACAGCACAGTAGATAGACATTCATATAGGTTACAAGTCATTGTTGCATTTCAAAAGGATCTTGTTTCTTCTTTTTCCTTCCTCCCTTAGTGATTAAGGGAGCATAGCAGGTGGGGCTGGGAAGTTTGTGCAGTTCCCACTAGCAGCACAGTCAACATGGCTCACAATATTTTTCTAACAGTCCCCTCTTGCCGTGAATTATGGTAAATTTATTCATGCCGTGAAACACATTGAGGTCTGTTTCTCCACAAGGTTCTTTTTAACCTTAGAAAAACTTTATTGACTGCAAGGCAATAAAATATGTTCATATAACATTTCCACATTATTCAGAAAAAACAGGTGCTGTGAGCATTGGTTCTGAAGACAGAAACTGAGTCACACAGGTGCTAATGAAGGGAAGTTATTTATCATTCCACGAAAATGTCCCTGCTACTTCTTTTCATGTTTTTCAATGAAATTACTCATCACATAGCATATTTTAAATTTCTGTGCTCAGTTTGATCTTCAGTAGTTAGTTTGCAAAAAGACTTTCATTTTAATTGTTTTATACTGTAATTATAATTCAAATCTCTGGAAGAGCGTTTCTTCAGGGAGTGTTAGTAGTGAATGAAATGCTCTGTTTTAACTAGATGGCAAATATATTTAAGAAAGTCTGTATTCCTCTGGGTTAGATCAAAACAATCCTTCAACGCATTTAACTAGTTAGCATGTCCAACAGTGAACATACGGTGGTAATTCAGGTAATGGTTGAAGGACTGTGCAAAAAGGAGACATGTAATACTTTCAACAATAAAGTTTTTTAAAAAATGGTAATGTGCATAGTGAACAGAGTTACAAAATTTTGTATAACTTTTTTAAAAAAATATTGCAGTTTTTTTTTAAACCACAGAGCATCTCAAAGAATTAAGATTATCAAAGAACACACTACACACTTTGGGGAAAGTTTGGTGGACTAGGTCAGTGGTCTGCAAACTCATTAGTCAACAGAGCCAAATATCAACAGTACAACGATTGAAATTTCTTTTGAGAGCCAAATTTTTTAAACTTACACTATATAGGTAGGTACATTGTTATTCACTTAATTAGGGTAATCCTAAGGCTTAGGAAGAGCCACACTCAAGGGGCCAAAAAGCCGCATGTGGCTCGAGAGCCGCAGTTTGCCGACCACGGGACTAGGTGATTACTCAGACCACTGTTGGTTTAAGAATAATAGTTGTAGAAACAGAAGCTTAGTGAACAATTGTTCAGCATCCATTGTCTAAACTCTTGCTACTCCAAGTGTGGTCTGTGGAACAGAGAGTTTGTTAGAAATGTGGATTCTCAGGCCCCAACCCAGACCTACTGGAAAAAAGGCAACATTTTTAACAAGATCTGCTGGTGATTCATGTGCACATTAAAGTTCTGGTCTAAAGAAAGTCAGCCTTTTTGCTAGATGGTTTATGATTTTCTGCTGAGGTCTACAGGCTGGTATGTTTTTCCTGAACACATCCAGGTCAAGAGACACTGACACAGAGGTGTCTGTCTGCCTGGGCAGATGCCCATCTCTTATCTCCAGTGAGGTTTCTCAGAGTGCAGAGGACGCCATCTCTGAAGCTCAAATCAGGATCCCATTCCGGTAGTGCGAGAAGCTGTTGGAAGCATTGCTGAGCTTTGCTCTGTTCTTGTGCCGATTTCAAATCTTATTAAGCCAGGAAGTAGTGCCTGGCAAATGGTTTATCCTGCCTTGGCTATTCATGCTTCCCAATTCATTTTTATTGTGCTAATTAAACCTCAAGTGATATTTCAAGTACAGATTGTTTTTTCCATTATTAACTCTTTGGCCAGCATATTAATGCTGTAGAATTAACGTGAGTCAGATGCTTACTCATTTGTGGAAGACTTTACATTTAAAAGATCTAGACTTGGCCAATTTTGCACAGATTCCCTTGGAAACTGCTATGACAGGGTGATACAATTTCTCTATAAATAAAGGAGACTCACTCTTCCTTCACAAATAGACATGTAATTATTTTTTTTTAATGAATCAAATTCCTAGATCATGGATATGTATTGGTATTTATGGTCTGTGCTAAAATGGATATATGCAGTCTGGGAGATAGTGTAGTGTAGTTGTGTAGATCCTGTGTTTTGGGTTCAAATCCCAGGACAAAAATACTTGGGCGATTTGAGATGTATTTGACTTTTTCAAACTTCATAGTCTGCATTAATTAAATAAGGGCAAAATACTTAACTTTAAGATTGGTTGTAAGGATTAAAAAAAAACAAAAACTTAAAATATTAGAGAATATATGGTTTAGTGAATGCCTATATAAATGCTATTATTGTTACTGTAATTAAACAAATATTTTTAGAACTGTTAGTTATATAAGCTTAGGCTTGAAGAAGAAAACTGTAACAGATTTTATAGTGGAAATTAAGATTATGGCATAGGATTCTCTACTGAGAAACTCTTTATTTTTATCCCTTTCTGCTCAGAATTCCTAAACTATGAGATACATTTATAAAAGGTAGAGAATTCCTCCCATAGGTTTGTATTTGAGGTACCAAGAGGGGTGTCCCCAAGCTCCATTGGTGTTTTCTGGCTGTGAAGAAGGTCAGACCTTAAAAACAAGCACCGTGGCAGGCCCTGGCTCCATGATCCCTCCAGCATCAGCAGATAAATTTGTAAGAACAAAGAAGATGGCAGAAGAGTCAACAAAGCACACAAGTTAATTGTAAGCTGGAAAGCAGCTGGATGAGTAGTAACTGACTTAAAGGCTGAGAGTGCTATTTACCAAGTTGGCAATGGGGACAGGCAAGAAGAAGCTTGGTTTATGTTGCAGAACTACTACAAGGCTCAAGAAGTGACAGTACAGGCAATGCCAAATACAGGGGGTTGGTTGAAAGTCTATTAAAAAGCAGTTAATCCCATTTTTGTTCCATGCATCCTAGGTGCCTGCACCTCTCCCTCCTCAGCATGTTTATTCTCTAAAGAGCATAAAATGCTGGTCACAGGATCTCCAGATAGAGTCGAGGCTGTGAAAACCATAAGAAAATGATGGATTTACATACTGAATATTGACATTTTCAGCCTTCTTCCTTTCCCACGGAGAACAGGGAAAGAACATTATTTGAATAATTTGACCAGTCCTTTCCCAAAATGATTTAATAACATTAACATCAGAGAGTACCCAGTAGGAGGCCAATGCTATTTTCCTACATGAAGCCAACAATGAATAAATATGCAATGCTTCTAATACCTCATTCTTATGGATGTATGAATGGCCACGGATCACCAACTGTTTGAGAAAATCTTATAATATAAAAGATACAACATGATCAAAGAGAGAAAGGAAAAAAATTACAAGAAACAAAGTTGATATGGAGAGAAAACAATTAAAATAGAAATGATCATTAATATCTCACATAAATCAGAAGAGACATTGCACCTATAAAAGAAAAACAGGGTGCTATAAGAAAAACGGGGTGCTATAAAAATAAACACCATTCACGATCAAAAGAATGAGCTTTGGAAAATAAATACATGGGACAGAGGAATGAAAACCTCAGAAGCAGGTTTGAAAGGTAAATCTGAGGAAATCTCCCAGTAAATAGAACAAATATACAAAAATATGGAACATAGGGAAAAAAGGATGAAAAAAAAATTTGATGGGATATCTAGAAGTTTCAACATCAACATTAGGAGATCTCAGTGGTGAGAAAGCATTGCATCGTTGTTGAGTTGGCATCTTTATTTTCCCTTCCTTAGTGGTACATATGACAGTGTTGTAGCCTATAATCACTGCTGACTTAAATTTGATAAAATGTAACTATTTCATATGATGGTTCAGCTGTTTGTAGGGTTTATATTTTTATAATTAAACTTTACATCTAGACGGCCTAACTTCACAGCATATATAAGGGCGTGAAGACAGAGTATGTTGAATGTGCTATGGGCATGTGCTGAGGGCTGGCCTTCTGTGTGAAAGTGAACCTTATCTTCCACAGCGAGAGGTCAGTAGACAGTTTAACACAGGGAAATCAAGAAGTAGCAATATAGGCATAGTATTTATCAATGTAGAGATCATGGTCAAATAAGAACCATTAGGAGATGAAATGAGTGCCTATGGGGAATAGGAAATAGTGCCACACGGGTGAGGTGAGACTACTGCTTATCACAAACTAGACTGAATGTTTTGCATAACAAGTTTTGTAGAACTATAGACTCTTCAAACTATGTGACTATATATTTTGTTTTTAAAAAGTGACCTAGATTATACCACTGACTTCAAGGAGATTTTTCACTACATAAGCCCTTTTCTTATATCTTGCCTTGACAACTTCTTAATAAATTGGAAAGCTTAATTGTCATGGAAGTTGTCACCAAATATTAGAACAAGAAGTTAGAGCTCGGTCTTCTAAATGAACAGCTGAATTTTATAGAAATTTAAAGAAAACACGTGGATAGAGGAAATGACTCACCCAAGGCCACACAGTATGAGTCAGATTTAGGGTCTCGGGCTCCTGACTCCTGATTGAGAGTTCATTCCTATTAACTGCACTGCCTCTTGATCACTCATATTTGCTTCATTGTCCTGTATAACTCAGAGGATTAGGGGCCTTTTGAAACCCCATGAAAGACACAACATTGCTCTCTATGAATGCTGACAGGAAGGAAGAGTTCTGAAGAGGTCACACCAGTCTCTGCAAGCCAGAACTTGTCGGGAAGTCCTCTGCTACTGGTGGGAATACCATGAGACATGCTGTATAAATCTTGTTTCAGTCTGGTGTTAGTAATAAAGAATAATGGCTTTGTCATCAAGGACTGCATCATAAGGGAAGGGTGTATACATAGCATTGTGAAGCTCAGATGGGTCACAGAATGCTAGGTGGGTGGGTTAATTGCAATATAATGGCCATTGAAGAGGAATTGCCTTTTCTGACCTGTAGGTTACTCCTGAGTTAATCATGTGTCATAGTTCGTGGGACACAGCTGTTGGGGTGAATGCAGTCCCAAGCAGTTTCTGATACCAAGCAAGGGACTAGCTTGACTGGCAGGATCTGACATACTTTTGCACGCTCTGGGACCTGTCTTCATGTGAAAAATACTGTGATTCCTATATGGTTAAAAGCAATGTAAATACCTGATAGGTGTGATAGTTTAATGAAGTGACAGCCGCATCAATAAATGAAAGCTAGCATTTGAAATGTAAAAGTATTGAAATGATGCTCTCCTGAAATATTGAAAAATGTTTATAAGGTTCAAATTTTCATCAGATAAAGAGTACTTTCTCTGGGTTTTTCTATAAAAGAACTTTTCTTTTCTTTTTTTTTCTTTTTTTTAATTAAATCTTTATTGTTCAGATTATTACATTAGTTACTCTTTTTTTCCACCATAACTCCCCTCCACCCAGTTCCAACCCCACCCTCTGCCCTCACTCCCCACCCACTGTCCTCATTCATAGGTGCATGATTGTTGTCTAATCTCTTCACTCACCCCCACACCCCTTTCTCCCCCCCACCAAGAATAGTCAGTCCATTCCCTTTCTATGTCCCTGATTCTATTACAATCACCAGTTCATCAGATTATTTATTCACTTGATTTTTAGATTCACTTATTGATAGATGTCTATTTGTTGTTCATAATTTGTATCTTTACCTTTACAAAAGAACTTTTCATAGGAATAAGGATCCATCTAACTTTTTTCATCATATCATAAATAGAATGACCAATTTTACCCATCATGTTTAACTGTGACTTACATAGCTTTGAAACATCGTGATACTGTGATGGTTCAAGCTTCATGCCTTTGAAACATGCTTTGAAATTACATTTTCTTTCCATAGTTTGATTCTCTTTCAAAATTGAGGTCTGGTAGTAGGTTAGATGTATGAGTTACTTAATGCAAAAATGGATTTATACAAAATTTAGATGCCTTTCACTCTTTTGTTCTTGACTATAAAAAAGTGGAGGGAGCCTGGCCAGTGTGGCTCAGTGGTTGAGCATCTGTCTTTGAACCAGGTGGTCACGGTTCACTTCCCAGTCAGAGCACATACCCGGGTTGCAGGGTTGATCCCCTGTAGGGGGCATGCAGGAGGCAGATGATCAATGATTCTCTCTCATCATTGATGTTTCTATTTCTCTCTCCCTCTCCCTTCCTCTCTGAAATCAACAAAAATATATTTTTAAAAAGTGGAGGGAGGGAGATGGGGAGCTAAGGTGGTCCCCAGACATATGCCTGTTTATGTAAAAAAAAAACAACAACAACAGAGTAGTAACTGTAGAACAGAAAAAGAAGTAGAAGACATAGTTTTACAAACTAGAGTTGTTTTTTAAATAAAGTTATTCTGCAATATTATTTTTAAGAAATGAGTAAAATTTGCTTTCTAATCTTATTACTGCACATTCTTGGTTCACATTAAATCTGTAAGACTTACTGACCTGGCTCTTTTTCAGATCAACATATATCAGTCTCAAGAAGTAAATAATAATTAATTTTAAAGCATGAAGAGTTTTCAATTTATTGCTGTGATTTTAATAATGTATTTAGTTGTATATGTCTCCATTTACTTTTCTTATTGCACAGGTTTGCCGTCAGCAAATTTGGCCGCGCCTAACCTCACTGTGGAGGAAGGGAAGTCTATCACGTTATCTTGCAGTGTTGAGGGGGATCCAGTTCCGAGTTTGTACTGGGATGTCGGTAATCTGGTTTCCAAACATATGGTAAGATTCGTCTTTGGTTCTATGTTCGTAGACAGATGAGAGTACCTCAGAATTTGAGGTTTTATTAACCTAGTGATGATCATTTAATATTTTATAGGAGCACATGAGGAATTGTTGGTGTATATTTACTTTCTATTTATTCTTAATTAACAAAGACTAATGCAGGTTTGCATTTTAGTTATGTAAACCCAATAGACTGGCGAGAGTCTATGTCTCTAGTGAGCTTTTTGTGTCATCGTGAGCAAGGTGAGTGACTCCTTTTCCCTTGGAGGAAGGTAGGTAGGCGTTTCAGGATTAAATCAATTTCACATATTAAACAATTGCCATCTAGAGAAATAGAACAACGTCTGATTTACTCCTTTGCCTGTGCTTGATTAGGCTGGAAACCTTTTCTGATGTTATCAAGTATTTTCTCTAATTAGGGGAAGAAACCCCAAATCTTGTCTCTTTGGGACCAGTCCTAACAAAGATTATCTTTGTCTGTTAATTCATTTGTAGAATGAAACAAGCCACACACAGGGCTCCTTAAGGATAACTAACATTTCATCTGATGACAGTGGAAAGCAAATCTCTTGTGTGGCAGAAAATCTTGTAGGAGAAGATCAAGATTCTGTGAACCTCACTGTGCATTGTACGTAATCAGACCAGCATGTGTTTTTAATAGCAAATGATCGTGGACACCCCTACATTTGTCGTTGGGGCACTCTGGGTGCTGCTTACGTGTGTTAAAAAAAGGTGTATGCCGTGTTCTGTGCATACTTAATTAAGAAATGTTATCAGCCTCATTCACTTGTTCTATTTCTGCTAATCTTTCTTGCTCATGCGCTGTCTTTCCCTTAAGCTTCTTTTCGATTTTAAGCTTGTCCTCTGTGCCTCCCCAGTCTTTATTTGATAGAATATATTTTGAGCTGGTTATCCTCCTCTTGTTTATAACTTTTAGCTTAAATTCTGATAAACCAGTTTCTAACTTATTTTTCTGTATAAAAGCAATATAAAGCGTTTGAGTTCTGATACCTAAAGTATGGGGCTGGCTGTTCACAAACACCTACTTGTACTGTTGATACAATAAAACCTCATTAATTTGACATCAAGTTTCCATGAGAAGGTTGGAGGAGTCCTACTTCAGTTATTGAAAATTATTATCACCTGCAAAAATCTTTTATTATATCTGTTTTAAATTTCTGTATATATTAAAACTAAGCTAGAGGATAGTGATACTTCTTAAGCATATGTACATTATTTTCTAGTATTAATAAATAACATGACACATATCTCAACATTCCAGGTTGTAATGCTCAGTGTGAATGTATATTCAGTAAAAATCACATATACTGTTCACATCATTGAAAATCCTGAGCTGGATGGTACAAATTAATGAACTTTTACTCTGAAAACAAAACAAAACAAAAAACAAACAAACATGATGTGTGGTGTGTATGCACAAATCCACACTGCACACATATAGACACTGCTTAACGTTCACTCATAGAGGACCTACAGTATGTGGGGGTTGGAGTGAATGACTGAAATTACCAACCATAATCCTTTGTCACTGGCAGTACTACCACTATGCCCAGTAGACTCTGGACTTATAATTTCTAATCATTTTGACCTTCCTGGAAGCCTGAAGTCAGTGTTACCCCCAAACATATGCAACCAGCTTCCAACTTTATAGCCTTAAATCAACACTTCACCCAAAGCTCTTTTGAGCTTGGTGGAAGAAGTAAGTGTGTCCTGGGAATGGGGTCTTGGGCCTGTGGGAGGAAGGTAAGTGTGGTTCCTAACCCACTGTGGTCCTATGTTTGCAACACAGACCTACAAATAAGGACATGGAAGTTCAAAATGTTCTCAATTTGGGTTGAGATCTGTGTGGTAGCCATGGTCTGAAGAATTAGCTTTATCTATCAAAGTTTAGATAAAGAGTAGGAGGAATAAGTGATAAAGAATATTAACCACTGAGCTAATCTTTGCAGTGACCTTGCTCAGAGTGTATTAGTTATCACCCCCACCCCCTGCCCTTTCATGTCAGGAATCTATACATCCAGGAAGCTGGGCTTCTGGATTGGGCACCAGGAGACCTGGATTCTTGTTTCAGATCTGCCTCAATCAGTAACCTTGACCAAGATACTTACCTTCATTGGACTTGGGTTTCTTCATCTGAGAAAGAATACTGTTAGGTCTCAAAAGTGTTTATAGTCCTTGAATGTATAATCAAATCAGACGACATTAAAATAAACAACTATGAGGGATTTTTAATACCTTCACCTAGGATAATTACTGTTTAAATGAGCTACTTGCTAATGTTTGTTTCCCGAAGCAAAAAGTTCTTTATATTTAATGTTAAAATAATCTCAAGTTTGTTTGTCCAGGTTTAGATAGGACTTCAGCTATTAGAAGGATCAAAACATTGACACAGCCCAAAAAACCCCAACTGTATTATAAATAAATGTGATGCTTTTAAAGAGCATTTACTATTGACAATCAGTGAAATCAATCAGCACCAATAGGAACATTTGCAGCATTGATCTGTTTTAAATAATTTAGGTGAGATTAGGACTGCAGGCAAGATTTCCAGTCTTTTTTTTTTTGTATTTATTATGAAATACTGCAATAGTGACCTTCAATGTTTTGATGATCAATCTATATAACATCAAGGCATATAAACCCAAGTCAACTTCAGTTGAACCCTTTCTGCAGTCAGAAATCTCTAGGATCTGTTTGGAGCAGGTTCCCACACTGAGTAGATGTGAAAGTGACTGTGATGCATGGGTCTTCAGCTGAGCAGGGGCAGGAGTCTCTCTGAAGCTCTCTGTAGGGAGTTAAATCAACCTTGATAAGGATAGAAAATATTGATGGATTCCAGGGTTGCAGGTCATATGTCTTCTTAAACCAAACAATGGTTGAATAAAATCCCCTATTGATGACACAGAAATCTGGAACGGGGAAAAACTTGAGCTTTCTGATGCTATTAACTCTCTCTTTTTCAATTTAGTTGCTCCAACTATCACATTTCTCGAATCTCCAACCTCAGACCACCACTGGTGCATTCCATTCACTGTGAAAGGCAACCCCAAACCAGCGCTTCAGTGGTTCTATAACCGGGCAATACTGAATGAGTCCAAATACATCTGTACTAAAATCCATGTTACCAATCACACGGAGTACCACGGCTGCCTCCAGCTGGATAATCCCACTCACATGAACAATGGGGACTACAAGTTAGTCGCCAAGAATGAGTATGGGAAGGATGAGAAACAGATTTCTGCTCACTTCATGGGCTGGCCTGGTGATGACGGTGAGTACCTGATACTTTTGCATCTGGAGAGAGGCTAGGGTCTGCCATTCAACTATGGACAAAATCGTGTACAACAACACCCCCTCCCTTAACCCAGGGGCTTATATCATCATTATTTAGTCTCATCATTTTGAACTACCTGGTCGTTCTCCTGGGTCTGTAAAAGACCCGCAGCTTCTTCCTGTGGGTCTTTATTCCGGGGTGCAGGGTGAAGCAGCAGTAGCTACACAGGAGACCTGCTTCCTATGGCAAGTAGAGAGTTCAAAAAGACAACTAGAAATGTGCAAGGCTTCTTAAGGCCTACGTTCAGGACTGGCGCATGGTCTCTTCAGCCTATATGCCCTTGGTCAAAGCAAGTCCCAGGGCCAAAGCCAAGTCCAGGGATAGGGACTCCTATTTCTCTCAAGAAGGTGATGGTGGGGATGAATAAGTTTGAACAATGATCTGATATACACATTATTTTTATCCCAACTGCTTAATGAGATTTTGTAGTGACAGTGGCAAAACCATGAGCAGAAGGAACGTGTTTGGTTGGCTCCTGAACAAATTAAGATGTATTTTCTAGGCCAGGGGTGGGCAAACTTTTTGACTCGAGGGCCACAATGGGTTCTTAAACTGGACCGGAGGGCTGGAACAAAAGCATGGATGGAGTGTTTGTGTGAACTAATATAAATTCAAAGTAAACATCATTACATAAAAGGGTACGCTCTTTTTTTTTTTTAGTTTTATTCATTTCAAACAGGCCGGATTCGGCCCGCGGGCCATAGTTTGCCCACGGCTGTTCTAGGCCCTTATCCACTTGGAACTCAGGATCCTACTTTCTGATCCATGGATGAGAAACCAGTGCCTTGGCATGTTTTGCTCATCTGTGCTGACTGAGTTGAGGCCTCCTTTTGATCAGGTCCTGAATTGTTTTTCTAGGACTGGTGATAGTTTTCTTTGACCAGTGGCTTGGGTTGGGCAAAGGGTGGCTGGGATCAGGAGTCTGTTCTGGGGCCAGCAGCAGGATTTCAGTGTGAGCGCCGATAACAGCAAGGGTAGCTGTCATGCCTTTACCTGCTTCAGATCCTGTTGTTCAGAGGAGTATTCTTGCTTGCTTGGTGTTGTTGCCCAGAGACCTGTTGCTGTTGTGGAGGCTGAGGCTTGTGTTTGGATATTGGGACCTGTACATGAGTTGAATTCCTCACCATAATAGCGCTGAGTTAATCAAAGCCACGCAAAGATGGCTTGGCCGAAGGAAGGGAAAATAGAAACTTGGAGGCCCATGAGACAGGGGCTGCTTGGGAAGCATAAACTCCTGTGGCTCGCAGGGCAGCCCCATGGACAGAGGTGATGTATGCGAAGCCACCTTCAACAAACAGCAAATGAGAATGTCATAATTCTCAGTCATAATCAATGTTCCCATTATCCTGGAATTTATTACACGGCTATGGAATGCACAAGCTTCCTTAGTGTTCAAACTGTGATTAGAATTCTATAAGTTTGATTTACAAACATCCTTTCAGGAGTGTATAAAACACACAATGTTTGGATGCCTTACCCAGACAGCCCTAGCAGGGGCCATTCCCATTAATTCTTCCTCTTAATTGAGTTTAGCTGTTTGGCTACATTTGCTATAGTAAGTCTCTAGATTACTGTGTTTTTTTCTTGTATGTTACAGGGACTACAGCTTCATAGGTTAACCCAGGGACTCTGCTTTGGGACAACTGCTTTTGGTTTGTTCTTAAGTAAACTTTTTATTTGTGAATGATTTTAGATCTACAGAAAAGTTGCAGACAGTAGAGAGAGTTCCCAGCTATCTTGTACCCGGTTTTTACTATCATTGACATCTTGCATCACTGCAATACATCTGCTAAAACGAAGAAACTGACACTGGTATATTACCGTTAACTAAACTGCAGACTTTATTTGAATTTCGCCAACTGCTTTTTGAAACGGTTGGAGATGAATTTGTGCAGGGTGAAGGTCAGACGTTTAAAAGTTTTAGAAGTGGCTTGTGTGCTTTGATATATGCACAGTTCTGTCCATGTAAAGCCAGCAGCTTCTATTTTAGGTGGGATTTTGATGTATTTTGTTTTGAATGCTTCTGTATGGTGCCAGTGTTTGATAGAGCTTACCTCCTCTTATCCATGTGGCCTCATTTTTATCAATTATTTCTGTTTGTTTTAACTCAGCTAGTGATAGGAGAATTGTTTTCTGGCACAAGACTAGCTTGGAGTTTCTCAAATATCTTCTTTAAGAGAAATAACCATTTATTTATCAAAAATAAAAATTAAGCTCAATTTTACAAATGTCTTTAAAATGTAAATATCTGCTTTTAGAAAAAAAATGATTTTGTTTTTTCTCTTTAAGTATTTACTCAAGACCCAGCTCTCAAGGAGTAATAAATGAAAGTGGAAATGAAAGAGACTTGGCCCAGAGTGACAGTGGATATAAATGGCCCTCGTGGGCCATACACCAGTGTGACCAATTATAGCTTGACCTCACTTGGCTTGTGTGATAGCATCTTTGTGGGTATTTACAAGATTTGTAGCCAGCGCATACAGATAATGGCTTTGCATAGAATGGATTCCTTTCCCTCTCCTCCCCATTTAAAATGAAAGAAAAATAAATAGCAAATATATGCAATTCATTTCCCTGCTGGTCTAAAAGGTACATTCCAAGTTAAGGACAACAGGTCAAGTTTGAGTTTATATTTGTTCCATATTTCTGCTGTCATCATATAGTAACTGATGAAGTTTAGCTTTTACAAATATTTCTGATAAAATGTTTTAGCTATATTTTCTCAGTTGTTTTGGTGAGATCCCTTCTTTTAAACATTGTGAGTTTCCTGGCTTACAAGGAAGCTGGCAGCCTGGGATCATAGTGGAGTGGGTTTGCATGTCCACACAGAGCCAGGAGAATTAACATGACAGAACTGCTATCCTCAGTGTGTGTCCCTCTTCAGCTCAGAACCAAGATTTTTATGGGATGGTTACCTGCCTTAGGAATTCATTCTCTATTTGGAGCTAGATGATGAAGCATGTTGGAAGAAATTAAAACAGAAATAAAAACAAAAAGTCCCTAAAACAGAAATGGGTGAGCATGGAAGAGAACAGACTGGTTGGAAGTAGTTACATTCCTGATGGCCTTGACTTTCGAGTGGCATGGAAATACTGGACATACTGCCCCACAGAACCTGGGGGAAGCCACTGGGAGAACTGGTCAGGCATACATACTGATTCCTCTTGGATACCAATAATAATGATAAAAATATAGAATAATTGGTGCACTGAGATGCATTTTAATTGGGTTTGGCAAGAAGTAGGATGAATTTAATGCATGGCTTAAGGAGACTTGGGAGAGTGAATTAAAAAGTAGAAAGAGCAGTGCAGGCACACGTAGAAAGCGTGGAGCTATCTGAGAATTCTCCTAAGATTCTGCTGGATCCTATTTAGCTTACAGGCCAAAAATAAGCCTGTCTGAGGTAAAATTGATCCACTATGTGGCTGTCATTGGAATTCAATCCCCCATATAGAAAAATCCTCTTCATGACATGAAAGTGTGTGTGTGTAGGCTACGTGGAGGTTAGAATTGGTGAGGGTGTCTTTTAAGTAGAATTTTAAACAAAAATTAATGGCATGATGCTTGTGAATGTCATGAGAGAGAATCCTGAAGACTTTGCTAGTATCTTCTAATCAGCACACCTTTCCAAGGTCAGGTAGCTCTATGAACCTGAACACGTTGATTGTTTAAGAGTACATTTTTCTATGGAAATCATTACCTGAGTGACTAAACATTTAGACTTGGAACAAACCTAGCCAGGGCACTAGTCGATAAAATACCTTGGTTTGAAGCTTCCCATTCTTTAGGCAGTACATAAAGAGTGTCTCCATGGCCCACTCATTCAGGAAGAATGTCACAGCTCAAGAATGCTCATTCACACACGCAGTGGGAGTTAGTGACTTATGCTTCCTAATTCGGGAGCTGTTGTTTCCTATGCAAAATTCGCGACAGGAACAAACTATAAATACTGGAAGAGTTTTCCCCACAGCTTCTTCTTCGTGCTGTTTTATCAAGAGATTCATGACGTCTGGATGAACTAGAGCACTTAGAATTACCCTCAAACTGGCAGATTTAGATCTGGTGTACTGAGGCCAAAGAATGTAGAGAAAGGAAATTCCTCCAAATGTATAGCATTGAGAAAATAACCCCTCCCTCCCTGTCACTTGCCCCTCAGGCCATTTGTCAGTTCCCATTTCTTGTCCTGGGAGTGAAAGGAAAGTTCTACCTGCCTTTCTGCCTTAAATAACTGTGAAGTCTGATTCGGCCATAAACCCATACTAATCATGATAATTAAGATTTATACTTAAATAGCTCTTTATGTCTCAAGAGTACTAATGTTAATTAATTATGCTTCCCGAAACTCCCAAGGACTTGCCAGAGCCAATGCTATTATCCACTCCCGTCATGGGGAAGACTCCTTTGTACAGGAAAAGTGAGCAGACTCGCCCCCCATGCTGCCTACATTCATGGCTCAGCCAGAAATGAAACCCAGACATCTGAACCCCCAGTGTTTTCGGGCCCTGAGTTCAGCCTGTCATTCAGAAAGGGAAGAGGAGAGGGATCTGGAATCAAAAGTCCAACCACTATGAGCTAGAAAACACTGTTGACAAAGGCCAGTTCGTTTGAAAAGACCAGGCCTTTTGCTATGGCTTTATCATATAGAATTCTTTGAAATACTTTTCAAGATCACACTAAAGAGAATCTCAAAATAGATTTGAAAGAAAAGTCTTTTCTTTTTCTTTCTCTCTCTTTTATTTTATTTTTTTTTAGGGCATTAGAGAGAGACTAAAAGCTTAAAGGAGGGAAAAAGATGTGTTTTCTGGCCTCCACCATTATTTTTATCTTTGCAACAGAATGGAAAGGGAACCCTACTGTCAGGCTACCTATCTTCCCACAAATTTCTTTATTCCTACGAATGTTTTTTTCTTTTAACTGTACAGTCTTACAGTTAAAAGTTATAAAGATTTAGTCATGAAGATTTACATAAAGTTATAAGATTTACTCATGAGCAATAACTGAGATTAGAAGATGGAAATTAAAAAATCCTCATTTAAGTCATTTAGCATCAAATGAAGACAGCAGTTCTCAACATGTGGGTTGCGACCCCTTTGGGGGTCGAACGACCCTTCCACAGGGGTTGCCTAATACCATGCCTAATACCATCGGGAAAACACATATATAATTACATATTGTTTTTGTGATTAATCACTATGCTTTAATTATGTTCAATTTGTAACAATGAAATTGGGGGTCACCACAACATGAGGAACTGTATTAAAGGGTCGCAGCATTAGGAAGGTAGAGGATGATGAGGTGCTCTGGTTTGATATTATTTGGGGGGGGATGGGAAGGTGATTTTATGGACCATGTTTAGAAGCCTAAATGCCCCACAGGTCCTCTCTTGGGGGTGCAGACATTGCAGGTTTAATACCGACTGTGATACAGTCTCCATTGTTCTTTTCCCAGGAGTGCTTCAGGCTGAACTCGGGCCCTGTTAGTCTTCCTCCTGTAGTTCTAGGCAACATGTCTTAGGTAAGAACCTAAGTGCAAGTGAGTGTAGCACCTGGAGTCGCTCAACAAATCCTTCAGAAAGTAGAACTTGAACATCAGACAGGCAAACATTCCTGCTTGGCGCTCATCTTCTTTGGGTTGGAAAACAGTTGTAGCTTCTGCCTGTGAGTGAGCTGTGGAGGGAGAATGTGGTCTGTGGCTTGTTTGGAATGCCGGTGGGATGGAATGGAGTTTCTAGATTCCCATATTCTATTCCAGAGATCCCTAACAAGAAGCTTTCCGGCTTGATGCCACCTCCTGCTGTCTAGATTTGAGATTTCTTATGCAATGAGAGCTACTAGGATAGGATTCAAGGAAGCCTAACCCTTCTCAAATCCCCACTGCAGGTGCATAACTCAAGTCCGATGTTGCTCATTCATCTTTCATTCATTCTCTTTCTGTTGGCTTTTCCCCCTTGCCTCAGTCACCTTTTAGTCCCAAATATCACCAACAGGGGTTTCTATGGTTAGCATATAACAACATGTGATGGACATATTTAAACTAAATAAAAGAAACCAGGTAGAAATTAGCCTTAAAAATGGCAGGACATTTTCAGAATTTGACCATTGCCTGAGTCAAAGAGGAAAGTGGTGATTGTTTCCTGTGTCTGCATTTAAAGTGATGTTAATAACCACCTTGCTATGGGAATGTAAACATCCTGGGAGGTTCGCTTGACTAAGCAATTGCCAGAAGCAAAATCCTATGCTTGATGAGCTGAGGTCAGCTGGAGTAATGTGACCCTTCTTCTGCATAAATGCTAGGTCTGGGCGCCCTCCATGTGCCAGGCCTCTCAAACCTTTGTACCTGGAGAGGCATTTCTTTACTGTGACAAGTAGGTCCTCGTCAGACATAGTACAGTATGCTAGGGAGGGAAAATAAAGCAACAAAAAAACCCCATCATTGTTCCTCCCACATTGTCTCTCTGTGAGTTTCATAATCTTGCACTAAATTTGGCTATTCCTGAGGACAAAAGTAAAGTGACAGTACATCTCATACATCTAGGATGATGGAGTCAGAAAAATGTGCTTTCCAGAAATTTTAGACATCACCCGATGGCTTTGCGGTTAAACTTGGTAGGAAAGGCATGCAGCGATAGGCGTCAGAAGTCTGGACAATAGCCTGTTACAGGTTATAGGCTAACTTGTGTACTTTTGATCCCACCCCCAAATCCCACTTTTCTGTAACCTGACGTTTGCTCCATTGGACTGATTCGATGTTTTGGGTTTCCCGGGGAGCTTTGTGTGAGGAACGTGTTTGGGTGCTCCCTTTCTGTGATGAGGCTGATGGCACCTGTCAGTCATTTCCCCTGAGGCCCTGCCAATGTCCGGCTTAGATAAATCTGCTTCAAATCCTCATGATGTCTTTTGACTTTCTTATGGAATTATACCTGTAAAAGTGGGTGGTGACTGGGTGGGGGGTCTCTGAGGGCATGAGAACAGGTCAGGTGACCAGTAGTCCCAGTTTTAGCACTAGTAGCCCTATGCCCAGGGAAAGCCCTCATTCCTGGACAAACTGCAAGGATTTGCCTGGAACCATCCAGTTTTAAAACTTTGAGTCCAATGTCTCAGGAATCCCCTTGGTCTCTGGCAATCTGGGATGGTGAGTCACCCTAGTACAAAAGGAGGTTCTCATATTTATATCCAAATACTTAAAAATATAAATCAAATTAATGAGTTGTTAAGTAAAATAGGTGATATCCTCCTCCAAACATGCTTGTAATTATCTGGAAGGCTGGGTTTGAAGATCGGATTGTCAGACTCTCAGAGTTCCGTGCTAGAACATAGTGGTTTTGGGAGAGGTGGTCCCTGTCCAGGGCCCCTGTCCCGTGCCTCCAACTATTCACAAGACATATATGAGATGTAGTGAGTGAGCATGTGGACACCCCAGCCCATCTATCTTGGCTCAGTCCTCACCCCTCCCTTGGGTCTTGGGTCACAGGGTGCTCATACTGATGGTGTGGCCACCCGTGTGTTTGGGGCCTGTGCGGAGGGAATTCTAGGTTGTGGGCACCTGGAGTGAGGTCTAGAAGTGAAGAGTGGACTCTGGTGGGCAGGTCCCCTTGCAGATTCAATATACCCTGTTCAAGGAGTAGGGGACCAGAGTGGGATTCTTTAAAGTAATAGATTACTGAGAAGTTCAAAGAATGATTTGCTGACTTGGGGTTATAGGACCTTTCCTTCAGCAGGAGTAGGAAATTCTCAGTGAGCGGACACCATTTGGTCCATGAAGTTTGCAAAGGCAAAGGACTTCAGCAGATGGGTGTGTGCCTGGAGAATGAAGTTGCCAGGGCTGCGCTGGGATTGCCTGTTGCTTTATTCACTGAATTACCTCTCAAAGTGCAGGGTAGTTTCAAGGCCCTTCTCTGGAATGCCACATCAGGTACAAATAATTCTGACAGTACATATGGACATATTGCAACTCAAAACTTAGAAATGGTATTTGGGATAATAAAACTCAAAATACAACTGAAAATTCCTGCAATCAATAATTTTGCATGAATTGACACAGGGCCATCTCAAATCCTGCACAGGTATGCACTGCATAATTTCAGATGGTGCCTTTCACATAGACTAGGCCGAATAGTGCCCCCTAGAGTTATACAAAGTGTGGACTGCATGGCAGTACATAACATCCCTGAATCAAAGTGCACAATCATCTACTTAATTTTTCTCTTGCTAAAATGGATGTTCTTCTAGTTGAACTGTGTTAAAAAATTTAATTTAAACAGGGCCACTTTTATTTGTTTCTTCATTTAGGTTAACCTTAATTATTCACTAGGGAGTACATGAACAGAAAATTGGCTCATTTCACGTTATTTTAAATAATATTTTTCTGCTAAAGCTTCAAAAGAGATATGAGAACTAAGTAAGCTTTATGATTTACAAGTTTTACTTTTTCACATGATAAGTGAAGACTAAAAGCATAGGAAGTAGCTTTGGAAATTCATTTAATAATCACTTAAATGTTATATCAAAGTATAAGTTTATTTCCAAGTAGGCTTTCATCTAGAGGCCCAGTAAGTTCTGAATGGAAAGTAGGAAATATTTTTGTCACCAGTTCTTGTTGACAGTGACTTTTACAAAATGTTTTTGCAAATTCTCATAGGAATATTTTAAAACAATATTCTGATCATCTCAGTGAATACAGTCATTCAAAAAATTAAGTGGGTATACTTTTGTACTTCTCTTTGACGTATTAATTTATAATCTCATACATAAACTATTTCAATAGAGAAAGTACATTTATTTTGTGTGTGTGTGTGTTGTGTCAGGGCAAAAACAATAAAAAGGGGGAAGTTCTTATTCAGCCTTGGCAACCTCCTGAAGACCAAGCAGTGAACAAAGCAATTTTGTTCAAATTGCTTTAGATATTGTTATATAGGCCGATTAATAATGTATTCACAAATGCAAATGGACCTGCCAAAGGCATAGTTTGAAAGGAACCCCCAAAATCAACCTAGAATCACAACAGTGGTACAGAAATGGTCTGTCTTTGGAATAAAAATTGCAATTAAAATAGCCAACTATATAATAGAAACAGTAAAAAAAAAATTGGTCTTAAGTCATTAATTGCTGAAGTTTTTCCAGCTAAAATGATTTGTGATTTCTCTTGATTTTTTTTTTCTTTTTTAGAGGGGTGGAGGTTGTGGGCCTGGGAGGGGAACAGAGTTAACATAAAGTAAACAGAATTTCAGGTTTTATTGACCTGTCCTATAAAACAATTTATTCAGTCATAAAATCTTCAATAAATGTTTGGCTCATTTTAGTGGGAATAAGTTAGTATTTTTTAAACTCTGAATGCGTACTTACAATTCTTTGCTTTGTTTTTTTTTTTAGGTGCAGACCCAAATTATCCTGACGTAATTTATGAAGGTAGCTATCACATTGTCTTTATTTTGTATTTTTTCAAAATGTTTGTCTAGCATGAAATAAATCAGCTAACAGAAAACCTTTAAGTGCAGTTAAATATACATTTCAGGTAATACATAGGCCAAAATAATACTTCTAATAAAATTGTTCTCTCTATATATATTTATCCTCACCCAAGGATATGCTTAGAGAGAGGAAGGGAGAGAGAGAGGGAGAGAGAGAGTGAAACATTATCATTGCTTCTTGTATGTGTAGGATTAAACCTGCAACCCAGGCATGTGCCTTGACCAGGAATCGAACCGACAACCCTTTTGTGCACAGGATGACACTAAACCAAATGAGCCATTCCGGCCTGGCAAAATCATTCAATATTGATGACCATTTTCCCTTGATATTTACAGTGCCTGTAAATAGCATTTTCTCTCTCATGCTCTATTCTTGGAAGTAGTAAATCCATTCTGCTGCAACAATTTGTTTCCATAATTGGGAACTAATTGCCTGTTTAAAAGCCATGGCTACCAAGAAAACGGCAGTGTATCGGTTTCTAGTTATGACAGTAAACCCAATTCAAAATTACATTTCTTATATAATAAGGAAGTTTGGCTCATAGACAGGCTCCTCAAAGGTAGGGCATGTTTTAGGGTGGATTAAACCAGCAGCTTAATCATGTCATCAGGGACCCAAGTTTTTTTCATCTCTACCCCTCCTCTGCCCATTGTTCTGCCTTCACCAATGCCCGCCCACCCTGCCACCCACTCTAGTGCATTATTAGCTGAGGCCAACAAAGGGGCTATGGTTGTTCACATTGATTTGAGAAAAGGGAGTTGTATTGGATTCAAGACCCAGTTGGGTCATGAACCATTTTTGCCTCCCTGACTGATAAGCAGGATGGATTAGACCCAGTTGGGTCATGAACCATTTTTGCCTCCCTGACTGATAAGCAGGATGGATTACCCTTTGACTAAATAAAATAGGGTTCTTTTAGGAATGTGGGAGGGGGAAACCTAAAGGTACACTATATTAACTTTTAACCAAACATCTCATCTGTAGGGGAAAACCTAAAGGTACACTATATTAACTTTTAACCAAACATCTCATTTGTACTTTGCTATTTTAGTCAAATGCCAAGGAAGTTTTGCTAGGTATGAAAATCCATCTTTCACAGATTTTCAAACCACCTTCATGACCAGGAGGCCTCTGTTTGGGGAAGTGCAGGATAAATTTTAAGACTTGGCTTGAAGTTTGAGATTGAGTCAAAGTTAGACTGATTAAAATATTATATTTATACATTTATTTTATAAAATTTTTTTTTTAATTTTTTATTTTTATATACACACTGACATTTTTTTTCTAGACATGATTCTGTAAGCTAATTTTAACTAGGAGATTATATTTTCTTTACCTGCCTTATACATGTTAAGCTACAATTCCTTCATGCTCTGGTTTGGATGATTTTGTGCATGTGATTTGTTTATTTTTGTTTTTATTTATCTTGATATGGTTTAAAGGAAGAGTATCTCAAATTGTATCACAGAGAAATACGGTTTCATTGTGATTTAACATTTTAAAATTATGCTTTGGACTCCTTTCCAGTAATTTCAAGACTTAATGTCATCTTTCCATTGGCCTCAGATAGCACTTTGTCTTTGGGTCAAAATGTCATGATATTAAACTATAGATACTTTAATGATTTAGTTTTTCCATGAGTGGCTGGGTATGATATGAAGAGGTAAAAATAAGCAAGTAAATGATATCTCTTAGTGTTTGAAATTGAATTTTAATACATTCAAAATGGAAATGGTGAGGATATAGTTTTGCAGTCAAAAACAAAACAGCACACAGATAGAAAATAGATGCTTTTTCTGTTACTTTCATTCAAATTCAAAGGAACACTGCTAATAAAAATATAATTTAAATTGGTTACCCCAAGGCTTGCATAGAAATTCTACCAAGAGAGTTTAGCTGGGGCTGACTTAATGAGGTTGTTTATTCAGGATGCAAATTGAAGGCACCATATCTACTTAGAAAAAAAATACAAAATATTTATACAGAACATTGTCTGCATTATGTTTACCAAATTTTCTGACTTTTATATGCAATATTGCTAATAAAACTTTGGCTCACACAAAAAAATCAGTCATTAATTTTCTAAAATTGATTCAGAAGATGGCAACCACGTTTGAGACATGTTGATGTGATAATGTATCCTTACAATTCTAAAGATTGTGTTGGCACAGCTCCCTGTCTATTAATTCTGAAACGGAAATATTAATGATTCATAACTCTTCCAAAAAGTTCATGTGTGTGCCCAACTTCCCTATCAGTTTGATTTCACATTTCATCTTTAGTGGCTGCTTCTTACCCAAATAGGATGCATCTGCCTTAGAATCAGTGCTGCTGATTTCTAGTCTGGTTCAGGTCTAGGCTCTGCCACCTTCTTGCCAGTTGACCTTAGACTAGTCAATGAACATTTTTCATTTGCAAAACTGACAGTTAGACTTGGTCTTTAAAGACTCTTCCAGGTCTACAAATCTGTGACTCATAGATGATTGATTCTTTTTCGTATTTATGTCAAGTGCTTAATCAGAAAAGGCACACTAGTATAAATTTATGTGCAAAGAAACACCCTAAATGAGGTTTAGAATTTACCACCAAAACAAGGATGCGGAGATCTGGGTTGAGTATGAAGCTGGCGGTGCGCAGTCCCAGTGCTGCAATGGATTTAACCCAGCAGGCGGGTCCTGTTCCTCCCCAGCCAGGCTGTCAGTGGTTTGGAATCTTTTGATCTGTCTGGTTTTGTTTTGGGTCATACTGTGGCTTCGTGTTTGTTGATAGCTTAATGACAACTTCACTATTCTGTCTCTTTCCCTTTTCTCCAATTTAAGATTATGGGACTGCAGCGAATGACATCGGGGACACCACGAACAGAAGTAACGAGATTCCTTCCACAGATGTTGCTGACAAAGCCGGGCGGGAGCATCTCTCGGTGAGTGGGCTCGATAGTTGTTTCCTAGGCTGGTTCTGAGCATTTTGGATGCTTCCTGTTGGAGGTAGCTAGCATATTGTCTTTATTTTGAATGTTTTAAAAATGTTTGTCTAAAATGAAATACATCAAATAAAAGAAGACTTTTGGAGTTTCTTCAAGGCAAGTCTTTCAACAAGACCTTTTTTATTGTTCACATGTAAACAGGGCATTGACGTGTGGAGGGATTAATAGAAAGGTTTAAGAGAAGTGATAAAGGTAGCCCCCGACTTATTGCTAGTGGTTCCTGTTTTAAATATCTGTCCTTTAAAAAGTTATTATTAGAAGAGCAAGAAAGCAGCTTTCTTGTACAGGCACATATATAATTATTTCTGCCTTCCACACCTCCACACTGATCTTCTTAAATATTTTAATAAAAGTTTCAGTGCCTACCACATGTAAGGATATATATGTGGTCCGTTTCTTTTTTTCTTTTTTTTTTGTTTGTTTGTTTTTTTTGAGCTTAAAGTTCAGGCAGTGGCCTGAGATGTGAATCCTAGCACCTCACACAAATAGAGGTGGAGCTATGTGGTGTGAGAAATAGAGGTAGAGGGGCTGGCACTCTGTCCCTTCCTGCTGGGAGAGCCAGGAGTCTTTGAGGACAGGTGGCATTCTCCATGGCCGGTGCAGGATGCCTGGGATTTGGACATAGAGGAACAGAAGGGAAGGGATTTGGGGGTGTGAACAGGAGCCTGCAGACTGGAAAACAGTGGTGATTGGAAAGTAAGGCAGGTGAAGGGTGGCAGTTGGAGGCAAGGTTGGAGAGTTGGCTGTGCCAGGTGATGAGGATTTGAAACACAGTGCCAGGTGGTTAGATTTATTGCACAGTGAGGAGGCAGTGAAAGGGGCTTGTGAGAGTCCCCAGATCACAGGGCTCCAGGGCTCTGGGCCGGGGTGATCTGTCAGCTGCTCAGGTAAAAACCCAGCAAATTTCCTCCATTTTCCCCTTTTCTTCACTTGTTGTGTGAACCCAGTTGCACGTCCTTATAAACTCTGCATCCTTATAAACTCCAAATATCTCCCCATGTCCACTGCCACAGCTGCGGGCTAACTCGGGGTGTGGGTGTGGGCGGGAAGGGGTGGCAAACTAAGGCCTGCAGGCCAGCTTCTGGCTGAGGACCTGTTTCTGTGAGGTCTGCAGGCTAAGAATAGTTTCTATATTTTTAAGTGGTCTGAAAAAAATCCAAAGGATGATTTGTAACATGAAAATTTTATGAAATTCAAATATCTGTTCATAAATAAAGTTTGCTTAGAAAGCAGTCATGTCATTTGCATATTGTCTGTGGCCACTTTTGTGCTGTGCTAGAATGCCAGGTGTAGTTGTAGGCCTGCAAAGCTGGAAATGTTTACTGTTTGGCCCTTTACAGAGAGACTTTGCCACCATCGCTCATTCCTAGGTGACTGCCATGCCTTCTACCTTCCCCACTCGCCCACTCTTGTCATCTTCCTGTCTCCACACAGCAACCTGAGTGACCTTTGAAAAGCACAGAGGTCACTCATTCTCAGAGTCTTCCCAATACATTGTAAAAAAACTTATGTTATAAAAGCCCAAATCCTCACAGTGGCTAACATGGCCTCTACATACCTTGCTGGTCTCTGTCTTTCTGACTTCATCTCCCACATCTCCTCACTGCTTACCATCTGCCTTTAAAAATTTTTTGAAAGAGAGAGATAGAGAAACATCAATGATGAGAGAGAATCATTGATCGGCTACCTTCTGCACACTCCACACTGGGGATCTAGGCCTCAACCCAGGCATATGCCCTGACCAGGAATTGAACCGTGACCTCCTGGTTCATGGGTGGATGCTCAACCACTGAGCAACACCAGCTGGGCACCACCTGTCTTTTAAAAATAATCTCTTGCATGCTCCAGGTTTGCTCTTGTCTCACAGCCTTAACATTTGCTGTCCCCTCTATAAAGCATGCATTTCCCGAAAGTCACCACATGGCTTTATCTAGGGTGGCCAGCAGGCAGCCATTTCCCTATGTAGTTATTATTGTCTGTAATTACCTTGCTTGCTTATTTGTTTCCTTGTTTATGTCTTTTCCCTTTCACCAGATTCTTTAGTAATATTCTCAGTAGGAGCCCTGACTGGTTTGGCTCAGTGGATAGAGCGTCGGCCTGCAGACTGAAGGGTCCCGGGTTCGATTCCAGTCAAGGGCATGTACCTTGGTTGCGGGCCCAGCCCCCGTAGGGGGTGTGCAAGAGGCAGCTGATCAATGTTTCTCTTTCATTGATGTTTCTAACTCTCTATCCCTCTCCCTTCCTCTCTGTAAGAAATCAATAAAATATATTTAAAAAAAAAAGATTCTCAGTAGGCAACATGGTCAGTATTTTTCATAGCTGTATCCCTAGTCACTAGAATAATTCCTGGTACCAAGAAGCTACTCAATGAAAATTAGGCTGATTAGATTCATGTGAATACTATAGACTGGGTTGCCAATCAGAGAGATTGGAAGTGGGGTGATAAGTTAGGGGTCTGGTACGGTAATACAAAGATAGTGTGATGTGTATTTAAACCAGGGCTATGGCAGAGAGAATGGGAGGCTCAAAATATGCACACCCAGTCTATGGAGACACACACACACACACACGCACACACACACACACACACATTTCCACTGATGACTCTATGCATTACATTGAAACAGCAGGACAGCAGGACAAATGCTGTGATCAGTCAACTGTAGAATGCTTTCAACTTCTGCCTTGTGCAATCATTTCAGTTTTTATTCTAGCTCCCAACCACTTAATGTTTTTGATTTGAGAAAGTTGTTTGTGTCCATAGGAATTTGAGAGTATGTGTTAAGCCCACAGGTGTGTAGGTATTCCAGTTACTAAAAATGATGTTAACTGCAGTTTTCTCTTTTGAATCCAAATGATAAATTTAAGCTCCTCACTGGCATATCTCAGTGATGTTTGAACTGTCTACAGGAGGGTCACTGGAAGGCAAGATCAGTTAAAATAATCTGTATTAAGTCTCTACATTTATGACTCTACCTGAGGCCCCTGGAAATATATCTGAGGGGTATAAGACAATATTTTCAGAATTTAAAAGAAAATTTAAATTTATGGGGGGGTCCGGGTTATATATATATATATATATATATATATAGATATATAGATATCTTTTCCCGGGCGATCACGGGGGCGGGGGGGAGTGAGAGGGAGAGGGGGAGATTATTCAATTAGAAGAAAAGTTTCAGAGCCACTAGCTGATGCAAAAGTTAAAGTTGTCAGAGCACTTGGAAGACAGCCCCAAACACTCACCTTTCTGTTCCAAGTGCTCCCATGAAACTTGCTGGGTTTCTGGAGGAGGGCAACTCCTTGTTTTATGCTACGAGATATCCTCAGATAAAAATGAACCAACCAGCCAGCCAACCAACCAAACTACAAAACACCAACCAACCATCCAACCCAACCACCCAAACAAACCAACTCACCCCTATTTGTCCCCATATAAAGACCATACCCACCCCAACACAATCACAGTACATTTTCAGTCTGTTTTTATCAAACCATTTTTTGAGGAAATGATTCTCATTTTCAAGAGAATCTTTGTTTATTAAAGGATTCTTTACATTTAAAGCTGCTTTAATAGGTCTAAGTATTTGTTGGCAGACCATTAACTACTTTTCAGGTGTAAAACCCCTTCTCTGCAGGTTGAATTAAGTGTTCTTTAATAATGCAGAGAAGGCAGTGCAGGTATTCCTATTTGCATGGACAAATGAGGAAATGGAGGCTTGGGGAAGTGAAGGCTCTGATCTAGTTCTTACAGCTGGTAAAGTCAAAGTGTTCTGCAAACAGGACTCAGATCTCCTGAATGCCATTCAAGTACTTTCCAAAGTGATAAGAGACTACTGTGGGACTTCAGAGAGGTCCTGGGACTCAGGGCTAGTCCTCCAACCTTTCCCCATCCCAGGTTCCTTATCGGTAAAATAGTTTGAATTTGTTTCTTTAGGTATTCTCCTTCTACCCACAGAAGTCTGGACATAGTAATAGGGTAGAGAAACCTAGAGCTAAAATACTATGATCTCTTTCCCATGAAAATGTTAGAAATAAAGATTAAAAACGAACAAACAACCACATCCAAACTAATTAGGCAAATCGAGGGAAATGATCTTGGTTAGAACAAGTTGATCCAAACTAGCTTTTTAGGAATCATTACCATGTTGTTTGTATATAGATTGTAGAGAGAGTTTAGTGTATATTTAGACATTTGCAAAAGCTTTTTGTGAGAGAGCCACTCACAGCTCAAGTACCAGCGAAGAGAATTATCACACCTTTGCCAAGTGCTTGGCATGTGCTTTTTTCTGTGCTTTGTGACTTATTGAATGCTGTCCCCATCTGACATCAGAGAAGGTGCTGTGGAGGATTAGCCATGTGTTTTTATTATCCCGTCTTCACTTCCAGCCACATGCTTAGGAGCGGCAGTATAGTGGATAAATTATAGGGTTTATACTTGGGCAGACTTTCGTTCAAATCCCAAGCTTCAAAGGTGTGATCTTGGGCTGCTTATTAAATTTTTCCTGAATCTATTTTATCATTATTATGATCATCATGGTAGCTGACATAAGAAGCTGGGTGAAAAAAAAGGTGAAGGGATTAAGCAAAAACAACAACAACTATGTATGATAACTAGCAAGAAAGGGGTAGGGAGTAGGTAAAAGCGGGCAAAGGGGGACAAATGGGGACGGAGAGAGACTTTACTTTGGATGATGGGTGCATGCTGCAGTGTGGAGATGATGTTTTGTTGAGTTGTACACTTGAAATCTATATGGTTTAGTTAACCAATGTCACCCAATGAACTCAATAAAAATGATAGCTGACATTCATTTAGTATCTATTGTAAAAGATATTGTTCCAAGCCCATTATCTGCATTAACTCACTGAGGATTTACAGCTTGCAAAGTGGAATTATTATATTCCCTCTTTACACATCAAGATCATGAGATTCTGAAAGGTTAAGTAATTTTGAAGTCATAAAACTAATAAATGGTAAATATAAATTTTAAACTCAGGAAGAACCCATATTCTTAATCTTCTCACTGTGAGGATGTATCAGTTAGGATAAGCTATGCTGCAGTAACAAGAATTCCCAAATCTTAGTGGCTTGAAGCAACAAAGGTTTAATTCTTGTTTCAGTACATGTATTGGCAGGAAGTTCTTGCAGCCTCATCCTGATTGCAAGACTAGTCTGACAAGCAGCCACCTTTTGGGAAGTTAGCATTTACTATGGCAGAGGTGAAGAGAGCAGTAGAGCAGAGTTTCTCAACATTGGCACTATTGACATTGTTATTGTCGATGACTAAATCATTGTTGTGGTGGTGAGATGATGTTCTACGTACTTAGGATGTTTTTGCAGCATCCCTGGCCTCAGCTCACTAGATGCTTTCCCATAGTTGTAACAACCCCAATTTTCCAAATGTCCCATGGGTGCAACATTCTCCCTGTTTGAGAACCACTGCCTTAGCCTAAGATCTTGCAGCAGCAATGAAATCAGTTGCCTTGACAACAAATATTTGCCAATCCTGGTTTAGAGAATCAAACTTTTCTTGGCAGCAGGGCCTTGGGGTGAGCAGTAGGAATGGAAGGAGATACACAGCCCTGCATCCATCTTTGTTTCTAAAATGTTACTGTGCATTTTGTTAGCATCATGCACTTGTGCCTCTGTGATCTCCAGCTTAGGGGTGAGACAGGATTCACATAGAATTTACTCTCTGCATTTACTCTCTCAACTTATAGAATCCACATCTTGCAATTACATTTTTAAATTAAAAAACACCTTTGAATTGATCTCTATCATACATATAGAGAAGTGTACACATCATAAGTCTACAACCTAATGAGCTTTCACAAGTTGACTCACCCACAAGTGCCATATTGCTCTTTTCCAGGCCCACTCAGTGCTCCAGAGGACCCTGACTTCTAAGAGCAACAATAGCCAACTTAAAACATATTTTTATTATAAACATTTTCAAATAGGCATAACAGTTGAAAGAACAGTAAAATGAATCTCATTATATCTTTCACCAACTTCAAATATTATCAGTATTTTTTTTATTCATGTTTCATTCTTCTATTCTCCAGGTTGGTAGATAGGTAGGTAGATGGGAAGAGATAGAGATATATCTAATATTATATTTCAATATAGATATATTATATATATGTGTGCATATATCTGTTGTATATCTATATCTCTACATAATTTCAATTATATATGCATTTTATAACTTTTAACTTCTGTTTTCTCATTTAAAAATAGAAATAATAATACATACATCATCGTAGGGTTGTTGAGAATTAAGTGAATTGATATACATACAGTTCTTAGAAGAGCAAGTAGTAAGCATTGTATGAATATTAATTGTCATCATCATCATCATCTGGATATTGGAAACTAATTAGCAAGGCCATAACTGTCCTCCCTTCCTGTCTCTAGGTTTATGCTGTGGTGGTAATTGCATCTGTAGTGGGATTTTGTCTGCTGGTAATGCTGTTTCTGCTAAAGTTGGCAAGACACTCCAAGTTTGGCATGAAAGGTAAGAAGGGTTGTGTTTATTTTACTTCTTATGTGGAATCATTTTTGGCTTATGACTAATGCTAATTACCACTAAAGAAGGAAGCAGCTAGATTTACGATCACTAGTTTTTAAGGCTGAAAAAATAGCAACAAGGATATGATTCTACAAACCAAGACAGCGCAAAATAATGTTGATTACTCAGCACTACCTACTTTCCAATGAGGACAGTTGTCCCAGAAGACATAAGACTGGTTTCTTGAGTATCAAGTGACTAATAATGATATAGGCAAATAGTGCCCAAGTTTCCCTTTTGCATCAGAAAGGAAGGCAAGGCTTGGTGTAAGTAGGCTAATTATGGTCATGTGTATTGTGTGCAGAAAGGTTCTCCTGGTCATTTTGACTTCCAGATCTTCCGTGGTGCTGTGACTGCTTTTTCAGAATCTCATCTTTTGGAAGTTGAACAGCATTGGGAAGCAAAGTAACAGCCATTTAGTAGTACATCATTGCTTTGTGAATGAGTGACTTCTTTTTTGAAGTGGAAAAATTCAGAGTGCGCGATTAAAAATTAGAGTCTATGTTGCCCAAGAATAGATCACTGGTCTCATTTAGCAGGCTGAAAATTAATTTTAGGGGGAAAACTTGTTTAAATGTTCCTGTGGTAGGCAAGAGTGTTAGTGGTTTAAGAGCATTTGCTTTGAAGTTTAAACTTACACTAGTATATTGACTAATATATTATTGTTGAGTTTTGTGTGGTCTCATAAATCGCCACGAGCTTGGGAAAGCTGTGAAGACGGTTTAGTGGTGTCTTAGTTGCTTTGGAGAGAAGGTCTGGTGGGTTTTCTTGATCTGTATGGCTTATTACAACTACCATTGATGTTGCTTGTTTACTTGGAAGGGAATGATTAAGTAGCAGGAAGTTGCCTAGCGTCCCCTGGCCTCTGACGTGGATCAGATCTGTTTCTGAAGTTTTCTCCTCTCCCTCTGCTGGTGCCCATCACCAAGATTCCTAAACCCAAAGTGAAGGGGAGGAGTAGTGGTAACCTGGGACTTAAACCCCTCAAACCTCCTCCTGACACCCTTTGGCCTGCTGACCCTTGACATTTCCTTTGGAGGAAGAAAGATCTGCCATTCTCTAATTATAACTAAGTCTTGGGAGAGGAACTACACTACAGTGATTTTAATTAATCCTATGGTGGTAGCTCACAAACTGGACTTTGCATCAGAAACTCCTGCAGGGCTTGTGAAACAGGTTTCTGGGCCACCCCGAGAGTTTCTGATTTAACAGGTCTGCAGTGGGCCCAGAATGGGCATTTCTAGCACTTCGCAAGGGACGCCGATGCTGCCGTTGCCTGAGCATCTAGGAAGAATCACTGTTCCCTGGGATACACGTGGGCTACCAGGTCTCGTTGTGAGTGTGACAGGAAGCAGGAGAGGTACTGCAAACCAAACTACCCCACTGCTTTGCAGACCTTCCTGGGTCCCCATGTGCCTGGGCCCAGGCCAGGCTTCTGCTCTCTGCATGTCGGCCACCTCCCATAGCATTTTGCTTTCCTCATTCTGATCAGGAGCTTCCTCTCCTTAGAGGCACTTGGAATGGATGTCCCCAAGCATCCATTTTTTACCTAGAGAGGCAGACTCTGGCTCTATCCCTTTCCCACCTTAAGAGTGTAGTTTGAGATCTTTCCAGCTCATGGGTCTTCAGGGAGAGGATCTGTCTAGGCCTTTCTGGGAGCTCAGCAAAGGCTTTGAAAACTCCTCCCTACCCCGACTTTGTGTTAGGAAAACTACCGATTGAATGATCTGTGAAAGTTAGCATATTCTCTGTAGCTCAGATGGAGGAGAGTTTGGTTCAGAGAAGACTGAGTTCATACAGAGACTCTGGCACTAAGACGGAAACAGTATTTTATTTGGGTAATTTGGGGCGATTACTGCTAAGGCACCTACATTTTCCACATGTAACCTAAGGGTATTCTTAATGAATTGCAAGAAAAATTTTGCTCAACCTTGTCAGAGAGCCACTAAACGACTTCCTTCAGGCAGTATGCTTAACTCTCTTATTTCTAAACATAAATTAAATACTTTAAAAAATTGTCTTGGAGACTCACATTCTTGTTTAGAATAACTACTTTTTCTATTTTTAGCTACATGTCTATCCGTGCCATGGTTTGAACAAAACAGACCTGCATTGAGGTTACGGTTTTATTAGTCAGATGCTGAGTTGATAATTTTGGGGGAATCTAGTAGATGAGGCTCATGCAATGAGGGCAAATGAAATTGCATAAAAAGTGGTGTTTAAAAATTCATGTAAGCTAATGTACTTTAAATGCTATTAGGGCTGCGATTACTGCTGAAAAAACATATGTCTGAAAAAGGGCAGAATATGTAAAAACACTATCATACTTCCTGAAAAAGCTAGGAAATATGTCAGTTGTGATTTCTGAGTTTCAAGGTAAGAAATGTGTGTAGCCTTGGCCAGAACCAATGTCTTGTTTCCATGTGAGAGGCCACTGGCTCACATGCAGGTGAGCTATTCCAAATGTAATTCTCACCCTCATAAGCTCTCTGGGGAGATTCTGCCCCCCATTCATATTCCCTGTCCTGGAGGCAGAGTGAGACTGAAAAGGGCGGCCAGCCCACCCATAGGCATTTACAGCTTTTTACCCATCCCCAGCATTGCACACTTCAGTCTTAAGTATTGACTGTTTCTTTTTTTAAATATGTATTTTTACTTATTTGGGAGAGGGAGAGAGAGAGAGAAACATCAATGATGAGAGAGAAGCATTGATTGGCTGCCTCCTACATGCTCCCTACTGGGGATCAAGCTCACAACCCTGGAATATCCTTTAACCTCCTGGTTCATAGATCGATGTTCAACCCCTGAGCCACACCTGCCAGGCAAGCATTGACTGTTTCTGTGATTATAAACTACAATTTAATACTGTTAAAGGCCTAGGGCAGTGGTTGGGTTGGCAAACTGCGGCTCGGCAAACCGCGGCTCACGAGCCACATGCGGCTCTTTGGCCCCTTGAGTGTGGCTCTTCCACAAAATACCGGCTCTTCCACAAAATACCGACTTCTGTGCATGGGCCACAAAGTTTCAATCGCACTGTACGTGCGCGTCCGCATTTGGTATTTTGTGGAAGACCAACACTCAAGGGGCCAAAGAGCCGCATGTGGCTCGCGAGCTGCGGTTTGCCGACCACGGGCCTAGGGTAATACAACCGGAAACCTCTTAAAAACCACACTGTGGCTGAATACAGGGCCACTCTAGCTTTATGGATTGACCTGAGAACCCAAACATTATTGATGGCCTTCCTTCCATGGGAGGGTGATCTGTAAACTTCATAGGTTTTCTCTCTGTTCTGTCGATTTACCATGACCAGATGCTGATGGTGCCATCTAGAGCAGGAGGGCAGACTGAGCTCTGTGGTGACAACATTCCTACTGGTCTTGTTCATCATTCCTTATCCGGTGCCAGGCCCAAAGTTGGCACCTAGTAAATATTGACTGAATGAATGATCACAGAGAATTTTTAGCTTCATCCATTTCAGTTTGGTATTTGGGAAAGAGTTAATATTTGGAGTGTAGCTCATCTGTGAATGGGTAAAGAGAGATCTTGGATCTTTGCTAAGTTTCTGAAGGGGTGAAAGCCCTACTCACTTTTTGTTTTCACTTATTCCAGATAAGTAGTGGCCATCCAAGGAGGTCATTTTGTCTCACGTTTTCTCAGACTATTTTAAACAATTACTGCTGTTTAAGTTGGAGGGTTCTCCATTTTTCCATGAACATCTTCAATTTCTGCCTTTGTGAATGCACAGCCTCAGAATATGTGTCTTTGTCCATCTCTGAATTCAGCTGAAGTGATAGGTGGTGGCTCCTATCTGCACGTTAACCTAGAACTTATCTTTCATTATCACTTGATGTATTTTAAACTACTTGTTGCTAGTGACCAAGGGACTACCGGCCTGTTTCAATAATGATGTCGAGAGGCAGAATTTACCCCAGTGCATTTTACCATGCTCACTTCTGTGCCTTTACCACCTTATTGCTTTTTGGTCAACTATCTAGTTATCATAATTGCAGAAGCCCCATATACAGCCCTTCTGTTAGTGCTTGGCCATCTGTAGTGAGGTCATTCTATGTGTGCTCACTATGGATGCATAAAATGTATAACACATGTATTTAAATCTATATCTGTATTGATATCCTTGCATGTAAAGGCATAAGTTTATCCCTTTTCTTTTAAGGCTGCCTGTGATTTATTTTCGTTTTAATTTCCACTGAAATAGGCCAGAAAGGCTTTCTAGAGCAGCTTTATTGCCCAAGGAACAGGCAGGCAACCAGGCCTTTGAATGCTCTCATTTGTGTTTAGCTCTCACTTGCTTTCTGGCTCTTTCCTCACTGAAGATGTTGAAATGCCCATGACGGGGAAATGGAAGCATCTGGGGGCCCAGGGGCTGTGTGTCTTCCAAGAGTGCTCCATGTTGGGAGCCCTGCCTGATGGTGTTGATGGTGTGCAGGGCTGGAAAAAACACAAGGGAGCCAGGAAGGTGGAGGGAGCTTGGCACCCCTCACAGTGGTAAGAATAGTTTTGGCCATAGGCTTAGAGTTCCTTGCATTTTGTGATGGAAATCCACCTATGATATTTCCTCCTGGGTATTGATGCATCCTTTGTCCTTCTAGAGCAGTGGTTCTCATCCTTCCTAATGCCGGGACCCTTTAATACAGTTACTCAAGTGTGGTGACCCCCAACCATAAAATTATTTTCGTTGCTACTTCATAACTGTAATTTTGCTACTGTTATGAATCATAATGTAAATATCTGATATGCAGGATGTATTTTCATTGTTACAAATTGAACACAATTAAAGCATAGTGATTAATCACAAAAACAATATGTAATTATATATGTGTTTTCTGATGGTCTTAGGCGACTGCTGTGAAAGGGTCGTTCGACCCCCAAAGAGGTCGCGGCCCACAGGTTGAGAACTGCTGTTCTAGAGCAAACATCTAAGGGACTCTAAGGGATCCTGCAAGAGGTACTGGAGCAGGAAGGCTTTCTTTCATTCCACGTTCAGCCTCCATATTCCCTTTGCATTCATTCCTGCTATTTGAGCTGGAGATATTTCCTACTAGTAACTGACCAAACAAGTACACAGCCTAAGAATGCAGAGCCAGGTTTTCTTGAGTCCAGATTCAAGGCCAAGAGTTTAAGTTTCTCCTCTTATAAATGATCTTCTAAATGTCTTTCAACAGAAACCAAAAATATGGTGATTTAAAAATAGTCATAAACATACTGGGGCCAAAGCTACAGAGGTTGAAGGTTAAAGCCTTTTCTACGAGCTGAAAACAATCCTGGAAAGTTTAGGAGGTTGAGTTTAACAGATATTTGGATGGACTTTTAAAAGAGGAAAAATGTGACCGAAAGCCAGAAACAGTTGTAGAAACATCTGTAAGGACAAACTATTTTCCATATGCTGCCCCCCAATCTCCACCCCACTATTTTTTTAAAGACAAATAACATTAAGAAATTGTAAGAGTAATACATGAATCAATTCTTGTTTTTCACAATTTCAAGCACTTTGGAAATAGAGCTAAAAGTGGAGGTTTCTCTTCACCTTCCTCTCTCATACCACTTCTGCTCTTAAGGGTAAACTTTTTGAATAATCTAGAATGTGTATATTATATAAGCAAGAAAATATATATCTTCCTTTATTATGTAGATAATAAAATATATTCAGTTTTGGTTCCATAAAGAAATTAAAATACCAATCTTGTCTGCATCTTTTTTAAAAAACTTTTTTATCGAATTTTCTGGGGTGACATTGCTTAATAAAATTATATAGGTTTCAGGTGTACAATCCTATAATACATCATTTGTGTATTGTATTGTGTTCGCTACCCCAAGTCAAGTCTCCTTCCATCACCATGTCTGCATCTTTTTAAGAGAACCGGTTTGCCTTGTAGATATTTCCATGTCAGCACCAAGGTATGTACTGCATTTTATTTAAGAGTAATTCTGAGTAGTCTGGTGCCTGGCTACTTGGGTCTGGAACCTGGCTGTGTCCATTACAAGCTGTGTGACTTAGAGCAAGTCTCTTATCCTCTCTTACAGTTTTATCTGTAATGGGGCGATAATTGTATCCACCTCATAAAGTTTGATAAGACAAACTGAATTTATGTGTGAAAAGCACTAGTATTCAGTAATTACTACACAAATGTTGGTTATTATTATTGTTGATAAATTGTGATTTATTTTCTTTCTATAATGAAAATTTTACATTTAATCAAGTTTACAGAAAGCTATTTCAAATAATACTTTACAATTAAGATAGAAACTTGGAAATGGATTGCTGAGAGAAATGTGTGTATATTTTAAATGTTGATAGATTACCTAGTAAAAATGCTTCATTAATTTATACTCCCACCAACAGTATTTTTTGTTTATATTTTCATCCATATTGGATATTATCAATCTTTTATATTTTTTCCAAGTGAATTAAAATGATATTGATTAATAATAAGGTTAATAAGTTAATCATCTTTATTATGTGAAGAATAAGAAATGTTTATTTTTACTTGTCAATTTATAGACATTTTATAAACTATATATATATTGATCAGTCTTTTATTGGTTACATATGTTGTTCACATTTTCTTTTATTCTTGACTTTTTGAAATAGTGTCTTTTGGCAAACAAAAACATTTACCTCAGTGTAGAAGCAAATCTGTCCATTTTTTTTAATCTTAGTTTTTGTGTCTTGCTCATTAGGAAGGCCTTTCCAAACCTATGGTGGTAAATATACTTTTAAATATTTCCTTTACCAGTTTTACTCTGTGTGTACTTTTAAACTTAGATCTTTAATGTTTTTAAAAAATTTTTAAAATTTGGTGTGAAGTACTGTCTTTTCTGGAGCTATATGGAGTAAGGATATTTGAATGACATTTTTCAGAGAGACCAACAGTATTATTTTAACTTTTTGGAATTAGAAAGCCACTAATAAAAAGAAAAATAAATCTTGAAGTACTTAGCAATTAACTCTTTTGTACAATAAGTATTGAGTGTTGTTGGTTCTCTCTGATAATGTGGGAATGTAACCCTCACAGAAACAGGTTTTCACAGGAACCATTCTTTTACTGCCCTTCCCCCAGCTTCAGATTGACCTCACAGTATATCTTAGTTCTCTCTTTGTAGAAAAGAAAAATTTTAAATAATATTCAAATCCTCAGAAATTTCAGAAAAGACATCATTTGAAAGAGTTGTTCAGTAATTTGATAAATTGGAAATTTATCAAAATAAAAGAATTGGTGCAAGCATTTCTTTCCTGTCATTTGGAATTGTTATAAAAAGAGTTCTTGCCATATGTTTTGAGGAAGGGAGGGGAGTTTGAGGATCTACCTTCCAAAGTCTTTTACGTCTTTTAGGACAACATTTGGGTTATGTCTGTATGAGGGCAAAACATGTGCATTCTTTGCAGCATCTTGAAAAGGAAGATAGAACTTTCAGGAACTGGCCAGATCACCTAAGATTGGAAATAGAAGAAGCAGCTTTTCTGCCCTTAGTCTTGCAAGTGCACTGACCTTGAACTTCAAAAATTACTGGTCTTATGTGGACATCCCACAAGCCCAGTGTGATTCAGGGGAGAGCCCAGGTTTGTTTGCCTTTAATGTAGAAATTGCTCTCAGTGATTTTTTTAGGGGCTTTCCACACTACTAGTTTCACTAAAAGGTAAAGGATTCCTTAAGAAATTAGATTTTGTATTTAAAAAGTCAGGGAAAATGGTTACCCTTCTTTATTCTCCATAAATCCTGTAGTGAACTCACTTTGACTTCCTTACACAGATCATGGTGTATTTTAAAAAGGATTTCCCAAATTGGAACACCTGCTGGTTTTCTTCTTTTTCTTCTCTCTTTCTTATTTGATTATAACCTTCCATTTTTTCCCTTGCCATTTTGTCCTTCCACATCTCTCTGCTTCCTAGTTTTACATTCTTTCTTCTCTCTTTTGGTTTTCTTCCTCCGTATTCCTAGCATCTGATGTTGGTGGACAAGCTTTTCAGAATTTATAAAGAACACAGATAACTTGGCTTAAATTCTAACATATGCTCTGATTTTATCTTACTTTATTTTGGACAAGAATATTGAATGACTGTGGGAATAAACTTAGCTCTAAATCAGCAAAATTGTCATGTGGTGATTCAGAATTTAGCCTGTTTAAATACTTCACATCCTTCATGTTTGTGCGATGTTAACTCTTAAGTCTTCAAACCTAGGAGCCTGTAGCTATCTAACATTGGGGACTTATGAATCAGATAAGCTTGTGTTCAAATCCCAGATCTCCAGTTAAACATATTTTTGGGCAAATTTTGAAACTCTCTAAATCTTATATTCTACTTTGGTTAAATGAGGCAATAATAGCCATCTCTTGGGTGATTATAAGAATTAAATCAGTGCTTAGCTTAGTGCATGGCTCATTGAACTAATTCCATGAGAGGTAGTTATTTTTCAGATTTATATTATAGTAATACACTATTAAGGAAAAGAGTATGGGGAGAGTCTTGTTTGAATTTACACTGAGTCTGAATTTCAGAAAAATGTCCCAAATGTATCTAGTGCTGATCATTTCCTGAAACAATTATCTAATTCCTAAGAGTTGCAGAATGGTGTTCATGGTGTTTGTTTGTTTGTTGTTTTGTTTTTTAATTCAGTCATTTCTACTGCATACTGGCTTCTGTTAAAACAAAACAAAAGAAAAACAAAAATAAGAGCAACCTGATCTCCACCAAAGATTTCAACTTTTTTTTTTTTAGTTTTATCTGGACAACCCTTCCTTGAGGCTGTGGATGTTTGGTGTCCAGCTGCCTAATTGAGGTTATGGGGTTACAGAAAAGATGTATATGTTACTATATCAAAATATTATTGTATTTTATAAATTAATTTTTGTTTGTCTCAAAATTATTGAGCAAAGATATTGTTGGAATTCTTTTTTTCCTTATCACATTGATTAATCATTAAGTAAATATAATAAACCTAATTGCTTTAGAATTATGTCCCTCATCTCTGTGATTATTGGTAGAATCAAAGATAGTGAGAACTGGCAGGGAGCTCAGGAATCATCCAGAGCCTTTATTGTAGGTCTGAGGACATTGGAGCCACAGAGCTTCAATGACTTGCCTAAGGCTATGTCTCTGCTTTGTGGCAGATCCAGGGCTGGAAGCCAGGCCTCATGACTCCAGATATAATGTTTTATGCTGTGAGACTAAGAAATGTAAGAATAAATGAAATTTATTTCCACACCAAATTCACTGCTTTAGCACTAGTTCATATTGCCATTGGATGTCGCTAACATATATTTCCACGGGTATATGTTGCTATTGGATGCTACTCTGTGCTCCTCAAATCTGGGGCATATGTCATCAGTGGTGATAAGATGGCTTCAGGAGATACTCAGGGCTTTCATCTTTAATTCTGATGGTTCTATATTTAATTTAATATTTACTAGAAAAAAAGTGTACCCAGAACATCATACCTTTGGTTTAATGATACTGTTATTTAGGATAAGGATTAAGTTAAATAATAAAATACAGAAAAGTGTTGAGTAAATAATTTTAACTTAAACTTTAAAAAGATTATTTGAATAGGACTATCCTAAGGCACTGGAAATTTAATACTAAAGAGAACAAAGACGTAGGATGAAATTCTAAAGCAATTAGGTTTATTATACCTACTTAATGCTGAATCATTGTGATAAGGAAAAATAGGAGAATTCCCACAATGTCTTTGCTCAATGATTTTGAGACACACAAAATAACAGCCTCGTGACACTTAAACTCCAGGGGAGAGGAGAGGCAAAAAGATGGAGGAAGAAATATAGATGTAATCAACAGGTCATGACAAATGCTATAAATAAAATGAATAAAGGTAAGAAGAGAATAGTGAGTTCTGTTATTTTTAAATAGTTAATAAAGGCCTATGTGATAAGATGGTATTTGAACTAAGAAGAAGGCAGTGAGGAAGTGAGCATGCTTATATCTGAGGGAACAGCATTCCTGGCAGAGGAAACAGCAAATGCAAGGGCATGGAGGCTGGGAGAAGCTCTGCATGTTGAAGGAACAGCAGAGGCCAGGGTGGCTGAAGCAGAGTGAGGGATGGGAGTGGGGGGAGCAGGAGGAGAGATCAGAGAAGTGACAGAAATGCATATCCTATAGAGACTTACAGACCTTTATAAGGCTTCTCTAAATGAAGGGTACTTGGATAAGGCATAAACTGTGAAAGTATATATACAGAACTTAAATGTGGACAACACTGATGTATTAATGTACCGAATTGATTTCTGATAACAAAAGATGACTGGGGAAAAAGGTATCTTTGGAGGACTAGGGTAGAGAAGTTCATGATACAGGTATATGGAGAAAATTTCTTTTTTCTTTTTTTTTTTTATTTTTCGCTAAAAGTATTACAAAGGGTATTACATAAGTGTCCTTTTTTTCCCCCCCACCCTTGACAAGCCCCTGCCCTCCCTTACCCCCCAGTGTCTTATGTCCATTAGTTATGGTTATATGGATGCATACAAGTCCTTCGGTTGATCTCTTACTCCCCTCCCTCCTGTCCCCCAACCCTCCCTGGCCTTCCCACTGCAGTTCAACAATCAGTTTGAGGCAGCTCTGCCACTGTATTTATTATTGTTCAAAAGTTTGTAATGGTCTTAATTATCCATGAAAGAGTGAGATCATGTGGTATTTTTCCTTCATTGACTGGCTTGTTTCACTTAGCATAATGCTCTTATGGAGAAAATTTCAGTTCAGATTCATGATCAGCTTTACTTCAGCAGTATGATCCCCAGCCTCTCCGCATGCGTACACACACACACACACACACACACACACACACACTCACAACACCAGCCCAAAATGATGGTTTGAAAAGTATGTTGGTCAAACACATTTTTCCCCAGCATCACACACTCAAAGAATGCTATGGTTGATAGTGATCACATGACCATGCCAGGGGTAGGACCCAGGGTTTGAGTTATGTCTCTAGTTTTTCTTATCATTCTTCTCATCTTCACTCTGATTCCTTTTATGTAGCCCAGTTCATTTCAAAAGCTAGGTCATTAGAGTATAGTTAATTTTGTGGCTGATATAATTTGAGTCCGATTCTTCTCATTTTTTTGATATCTCAGTTGCTATTGAGAGAAAAGCACCACTCTTTGAAAACTCAAATGATGCATTTTCAGAGTGATCCAAGATATTGTGGGAACTCTGGTTTTCCTCATAAGTATGATTACATGTTAAGTAGAGCCCATGTTCTCTGTGCATGGTGCTCCCTTTGGCTTGAAAGACAGGGCTAGAACATAAGGAAAGGCTGGGAGTTTCTGAAGTGGTGCAATTCTGGAGAGGAAGCAAGCACTTGATTTTTCTGCTTATTATCCTCCTGACAGATTACTAATAGTGCTTTGCCATCTTGTGGTCTGGATTAGTTGACTTTCTTGAATCACCATGATATGAGAGTGGGGAGGATTTAATTATTCTATGAGCAGACATTCACAACTCCTTAAATGCATTTTTCTATCTTTATGATTCACCCCCTTCTTATTTTCTCTCTGTTTGGGGATGTATTTAATTGACTGCCACATTTGGGGAGCTTCTCTCCTCTTCCTTCTTCCTTCCCCAGCCACACGTCCCTGTCCACTGGCCCCCGGAGAGCACTCTGCATCCTTCCCCCATAAGACCTGGGAACTGGGTCCTTTCCAAATCTTCACTGTTGTCAGGTAGACCTTCCTCCTTATGAAGTGCTAGTAATACATATTTATTCTAGTCTATTTTCTTACGTATCACCTAATATGCTTATGGGTTAGCAAATTCAAAGAAACTAAATCGGGTATTATCGGAAAAAAACATACTTGAAAAGATAGATCTGCCGTGTACAGACTTCCATAATGAAAACCTAGAAATGGAAAACAGTTATCCATAGTTTTGGATAATTCCAATTATTTACATGGATTCTTTGACAATATTAATTTTGGTTTGACATCCTTATTTTCCCTCTATTCAGCATTTTAGACTCCATATCAGATTCTCATTGATTCCAAAAGTTTTCAATTATGGAACAATGCATGGCAAAGCAGAGAATTATCATCAGACTCTGAATTCTCAAAATTAGAATATGCCAAGAGTAGGAGATGCCAAGTCTGAGTAGCTTCATTTTAGCCCTGACTTTATCAAATGTTTCACCTTGACATGATAGTTCATTGCAAATATTTTACAATTGGTAGTTGAGAATTTTGTATTTTGTTTGAGGAATACCATCATTCTTAGGCTAAAATCTTTTTTGCTCCAACCCCTCCCTAAATCCATTCATCTCCTGAGCTCCTAAGGTGTTCTGAGAGTTTCTAAAACACTAAACATCCTCCTCCCCTTAGTGGCAACCACCAATACTTGCTTATTTAAAATTGGAACTTAGTCCAGTCCATGTGAATCAGTGGTTGAGCATTGACTTATGAACCAGCAGGTCATGGTTGGATCCCTGATCAGGGCACATGCCCGGGTTGCAGGCTCCATCCCTAGTAGGGACGTGCAGGAGGCAGCCTATCAATGAATCTCTCTTATTATTGATGTTTCTATCTCTTCCTTTCCCTTCCTCTCTGAAAATCAATAGAAATATATTTAAAAAATAAAATTGGAACTTAAATCTAGGTGCAAAAGCTCAAGGTGCCCGTTAATTGTCAGTGTTATGTCTGTTTGGGCCCCTCAGAAATTCTTCATGAATTTTGCTTTACTGTATCTAGTTATACAGTGGTTTAGGGTATGCTTTCCTGTTCCAGTTCTAGTCTTTCAGATGTACTGACATAATCGCCATAAACTATAATTGCCAAATTATAAACATTATTGGAAGTTTTTTAAAAGAGGTGTTTAAAACCATTCACCACCCTAACAAATTCATTATTTTGATATTTCATGTTTCTGTAGACATTTTAAATAATGCATGAGTTAATCCAGTCTGCCTACCCAATTGGCTGTCTCTAGTGAGTCTCTATTATCTGAAATCTTAGTCAGCATTCCCCTTCTGCAGATAAGGACATAGAGCTATAAGAAATTATATTTTTAAATTACAGGAATTAATTCGATTAAAGCAGAGTCTTGAATATGTACGATACATCTATCGTATAGATGCATATATCACACAACTTAATTTAAATAACATCCCAGAATCTCTGAGCGGTGTGGATGGTTAAATGAATATGCATGTGTGAAGGAGCCCAGGAGTTGTCTGTGCCAGCTTTTCTCTTGGTATTTAAGGGGTTGGCCACCGATCTCTCCCAATCGCTTCCATCTGAGCAGTGGCTGTGTCCTCTATTAGAGACTGGCACAACTTTCTTCAGCAGAAAACCACAGCTGTAATCGGTTGAAGTGCTCATTTTTTGATGCCTGAGGGCAAACCTTCAAAATTGAATTTTACACTCCTAGGAAATAGGTATTTCAAACTTGTCTTTTGTAAATTACTAAAGAAAAATGCATATATTACAGTTAAACATACATCATTTGGTGATGGACCAACTCCAATGATCGGAAGGCAGACCTGACACAGATAGGTTTCCATGAAATTCTCTTGATTAATGTTGTAAATGTGATTATGTCTGTGCTCCGCTCAGCTTCCCTCAAGCTCCCTTACTGGTTCTGTGTGCTGATCCCGGCTTCTGTGTGCATTTTCTCCTAAGGGCTGGCACCTGGAACCTTCTTCAGAGGGCAAGCCGTGAACTAGTGGAGCTCCTGCCCTACACCAACACACACACACACACACACACACACACACACACACACACACACACACACGCACACACATCCACACAATACACATACAGCTGGAGGTGAATGGGGGTTAAGTACCCTCCACCCTCTTCTCTCAACCCCTCCTTGGCAGCTGGCACACTAGTGTAGAAGCAGAAATGCTCACTCCCGTGCCTGTAGGCTGGACCAACTCTTTGGAATGATTGACAGGATCTCTACAAGATCTGTGGTGTAATTTGCACTGCAGAGCTCCCTGCGGATCAGGCTGAGAGTGAGGCTTCACTTGAAAATGCAGTTTTGCTTGGCTTCTTCTATTTCCTCTTCCTACTTCCCTCTCTCCTGTGAGTCCTTCTTTAATAAATCACTTGCCATGAGCACTGCTCTCTGGGCCCACTTCTGGGCAACTGACCTATGACAGTTCTTTCTGTAGGAGCTCTAAGGAATTAAATATATTACTTGATGCTTTTTAATCAGTATGTTTAAAACGATTTTTATCTCTTGTTTGCTAATTTGGGCTACATATGAGAAAGTGGATGATCCTAAAATTTAATTTAAAAATTAAGCTAGATATAGATTATAGTTGCCACCTATTGAGGGAAGTGGCACTGTGTGCCACATCCTTGAAACATTTTCTCTGATTTTCATAAAAACCCTGCATTGTAACACTGAGCTCATTGACGTCCAGAGACATTTACTATTGTGTCCAAATCACAGAGCTAGTAATTGGCAGAACCACAATTTATATCCAGATAGTTCTGGTTTTAATGCTTTAGCTTTACCAACTGCTGCCCTGCTGACTCTCTTTCCTTCTTGGTGTATTAAAATATATATTTCTAGATGCTATCAAAGGTGCATCCCAACATCAAAGTTCATAACCTACTAACATTGGAAGAGACTGTCTCTTTATTAAGAAATAACAAAATACATCACTAGACATCAAACTTAACTCACCAGAATGGGAGTGATTGAAATAATTTCTAAAAACATTTGAGTTAAGTCATATCACTTTGTTGTGTAGAGAGAGATCTTTGTCCAGTTTGTGAGAGAATCTGGATAGTTCATAGGAAAACAAAATCGTGGAGAAGGTGCAAACAAGGAAGGGAGTAGGGAATGTGCATTGGGAGGGTGGGGATTTCTCCCTCTGGGGTGGTCATGCTCAGTCCCATGACTGTATTGTACTGGGATGCTGTGTAGAAAATGACTTTCTCCTGCCTCTAAATGGACCACAGCATCCTGAAAACCTGAACTCATCTCACAGGAGTCATCAGCGTCTTACATGGAGTACCCTTAAAGAAAAGAGGAGGGGTAATGGGTTGGGTTCTGTTTGAATTATTGATTGCAAAACAAGCCCTCCACATGTGAAAATTTCAGCAAGAATACATGAAAACCACACCAGTGACCATTCAAGTTCCTGTAAGGTGATGTCACCACTTCCTAGTACTGCAGACAATACTGTTTTTTCTTTCTGGAGTGTTGTTCACCCATCCCTTTGCCTGGTTGTTTCTTGCCTATCTTTTAAAGATAAACCTCAGGCATCACCTCTTCCAGAAAGCCTCCTCTGATAGCCTCGGGTTGGACAAAGTCCCTTTTTTGTAGACTTTTAATACCATGAGTAATCATCCAGAAAAAATGCTTAGCTTATCATATTGAAAGAATATGCTTTACCTGTTAATCTTCCCATTAATCTGAAAGCTCCTCGAAGTCAACAGTTCTGTTCTGTTCTCTCTATGTCTCCAGTACTTGGTAATGTGCAAGGCAGAGTTAACTCTCAGTAAATGTCTTTTTTTTTTTTTAACTGAACTGAAGTACAAGGACAGAAGAAGGCACCATGTCTTTTTGGTATTCATGGTTTATTCTTATACATTGTTTCAAAGCCATTCAGGAGGCTTGGGTAGAAGAATTACTGAAGAATTAGAAGGCACTGGGAATATTTAGTCGGGCTTTTGGAGCAAGAGGATCTTGAAGAGAGGGGAACGTCCAGGAGGCTTAGAGAAGTTTGGTAGACAGATGCCATTTGAGGGCCACTTGGAAATGTAGTTTAAGAGGTGAGAATATGGGAAGAGAACACCCTCTGAATTGATAAAGGATAAAATGGAGCTTGCATTTGAGCCAAAACAAGGAAGTCGGAGGAGTGTAGACTCAGGTTGGACTCTACATTCTGAAAGGTTCTTTTTCTGTGAGTTTCATTATCCATAAAATGGGCATAACCGCACCAATTTCAGAGAGGACTTCTGGGGATAACCAAAAGGTTAATAAGATAGTGCCCAGCAGATATTGTGCTTCATAAAGTTTACCTCCATACCTTCTCAGTGATCTTTTGTCTTTGGTTGTAAGGTCATTAATTAGCTGGGAAGGATAGCAATGTGGGAAGAGAAAGTGTAACAGTGGTCATGCATCCAATTCTTTGTTCTTCTGATAAACATATTACTGAGCATATACAATGTGCCAGACACATAAAATAAGTATGTGTACATCACTTACACAGATAATACATTAATAAATGACATCTAAGTGGATGGTAAGGCAGTAAATAATCTAAATAGCCGCGCACAAGAGGGGACTGATTCATTCTGTCTAAAAAAATCAGGGAGTACTTCACAGAGGAGTCAACCTTCAAAAGAGGCTTGGGAGGATGAGGAGAAATTCACCACATAGATGAGATGAAGAAGGAGGCACCTATCAAGGCAGAGAGGTTCATGTTGGGCTTGTTTGGATATTGCTGGGGTGGAGATGTAAGAGGACAGTGGTGGGAGATGATGATGGTGAGATGGACAAGGGCCAGGATGCAAAGGGCCTTCCTGCCATGCTGTGGAGTTTGGAATTGGTCCTGAGGACACAGCAGAGCCACTGCATTTGGAAATTGATAAGGAAGTCAGTGAGAGGCAGGGTTAGGACATCTAAATGTGAAGTGTGATTATGTTTATGGTGATTTCTTGGCTCCTGCCAAGCCTTTTTCACTTTCTTGATTTTTCTATTTATGTTGGAAGTGATTAATAAAGCTGTTCATTTGATTTATAATAACATTACTAATTTTTTAAAAATTCTGGTCTCATGGTCTTCATTTTGTTTTAATGGACTATAAATCCTTGAGTGTTCATGCTTATTAAATAACTAATGTGGGATTCATTCATTCTTTCAACAAATATTTACTGAGAAACTGCTCTGGGCCAGCCTGTAATAGACCCTGAGGGCAGAGCGAGTCCTTACTTTGTGGAGCTTCCATTGCAATGGGGGAGACAGACAATAGATTGATAAATGTATAAGGTGGGGGAGAATATAGTCCTGGGTGGAGGAGGTGAGGGGAGTCCTAACTTAGGGAAGTGGTCCCCCTACCTGACTTCTGTGAGGAGGACGGGTAGAAGTCCTTATTCAGCAAACTTGAAATGTTGTTCTTTCATTGTTGTCTGTAATCTTCTTGGAATCCAATAGGTAGTAGTGTCTGTTTTCTCTCTCTCAGAATGACAGCATGGAAACTGCATCTGCCATCAGTCATTGGGCACATCTGCAGTCAGTCGTGGGGAATGAAATATTCTGCCCTGTGTCTAGTCCTTTTCCTGGGGTTTCCCCAGAAGGATTACGATATCTATTTTCCAATCTGGAAACCAGAGAATTTGATTTGAGAATAATAGCATCTACTTTTCCCCCCTTCATTCCAAAAAAGAACACTTAGCTCTGTGATTATTTTCTACTGTGATTATTTCTCTGTGATGTAGTTCCTACTCTGTGCCAGGTGCTGTGCTAAGTACTTTGCATATGTGATCTCCCCTGGTTCCTTAACACAGCTCTGTGATATTTGTATCTTTATCTTTATATTTGAAACGGGGACCATGAATGAGACCCAGGGAGAGAATTCTCTTGCCTGAGTCCCTGTTTCTCTAACAGGTAAAGTCAGATTTGACTCAGGACGGTCATGCCCCCTCTCTCTGGCCTGGCCTCATTCCTGCCATTGTTTATTCTCTGTGACCTTTTCCATATCAATATTTCCCTTCTCTCCTTCATTCATTTGGCAAATGTCATCTGTTAGGACTGACCACAGACAAACACAGCCTGGGGGCCAGCCCTTGGAAGAGAATATTCAGATGTGAGTGGATGGGACAAGACACAGGTCCAGTTTTGCAACTTGTGAAGTTAGAAAAGAGGCTGGTGGCCTCCTCTCCATCGTAGTTTTTGGTAAGATGAATGCTTTCTTATCCAGCCCTCGAGGGATGTGGATTAACCACTCCTCTGAATCTGAAAGGCCAAGGTGGGCTAGCAGCTCTGTGCCTGGTGCTTTGTATAATTTGTCTCACTCTGTCCTATCAATAGCACCATCTGGTAGATGCCATTGACTCCTTCTACACCTGAAGAAACTGGAAGCTCAGAGAAGTTGTGTGACTTATCCAAGGCCACAATGCTTGTTTCCGGGGGGTCTAATTTAAACACAACAGCTTGGGCTCCAGCATTCAAAATCTTTGTGTCAGAGCTCTCTTTCTCAGAGTGAATTCCTCAGAACACTAGTGGGAAGTGGATGGGAGAGGGGTGTTTATGTGGCCGAATATAGAAAATGCAGCACCCACAGCCCCATCTCAGAGAGCACGGTGGACATCAGCCTGTTAAAGGCTTGAGGTAGTAAAGAAACCTTTGAACTCTGTTTAACCCAGGATTTCCTAACCCAGGACCTTCTATTTGACCATAGAAATCTTTACAAAAGTGTTAGTCACTAACCTCATGAGAAACTGGTGTGTGGAATTCTGAAATACATGCCTACTGCCTCCCTGGTAGTCTTTATTGTAGAGAGAGAAAGAAGAGGGAGAGGATAGTAAGGAGGAAAAAAGTCAAAAGAAAGGAAAGAAGGAGACAAAGAAAGAAAGAAAAGAAAGAAAAAGTACTACTCAATATTTCTTAATAAAATCACCAAATGTATTTCCTGCCTTTCAAAAAAATTTTTGAACCCTCTCTCTCTTGTGCTTTTCAAATGGGCACGTAACTTATTCCCAAGTGAATAAGATGAGACGGAAAGATTAAATTCTTTGGGAGGACGATAGTCTTAAAAAACGGGCCTATGAGGCTGAGTGTCTGCCTGTAGAGGTGACTGAGACCTAGACTAAAAGTGGCCAGGGGTCTGGCTCTTGGAGTATCCTATCACCTTTCAGCAGGGAGTGCCTCAGTTTCCCTCAGCTTCTGTAGCAAGGGAGTGACAGCGTGGGGACCACAAGGCAGGCCCTCCTCCTGCCCATTGTGTTTTCCCTGGCAGCACATTTAATTTTTCAGAGTCAGTCTTTATGTCCATATATTATTTCCTCTTTCCCTGTATGCTTAGCCCATCAGCATTAGCCTGGACAGAGATATAATTGTCAGCAACGTTAACCATGAGGCTATTTGCTCTGTTTACTTAAATGCTTACTACCGTCTGCAAACTCTTTACATAACCCAGAAAAGTCTTCTCTTACATGTTTCCTTTGCTCCTATTTCTTTGAATAGAATGTATTTATAATGCAGACTAAAGGATAAGTCATAACGAATCTTGATGTTTTCCTCATATAAGTATATAAGCACTCATGATCATGTTCTCAGAAATTGTTTTAGTATCCTTTACTAAACCAATATAGGCGTTCTCGGATTTATGTGGACTTCTTGGGTTGTTGTAGATAATTTTATTAAAAATGTTAGAGTTTATCGCTTCTCGGCCTTTTGACTAAGATCAGTGTAGTGTCTGTTCTTATCAGTTTAAAAAATGTTTGAGTTTTTGCAAATATTAGAGTGTTAACAGGCATAAAATGCATATTTAGTTGCTGTTAGAGCCTTGCTATCAAGACCAGCATCATCAGGATTGCTTGGAAACTTGTTAAAAATGCAGTATCTTGGGCCTCATCCCAGATCTACTGAATCCAAATCTGCATTTTAATGAGATTCCCAGGTGATTTATATGTTCCTTAAAGCTTGAGAAGCCCTGTACTAGAGGACACAGAAGACTGTTTTGTTCGTGCTCATTTTGACTAGTTTCATATGTATATCTTCAACAGAGTGAGCAGCTCTGCAGTTTTCAGTCTAGTAATGTCATTGTGTGCTGCCTTATACATTATTGCCCAAGAGAGCTATAAAGAATCCCCGAGAGACACAATTAGTTCTCATTCAATAGATAGGTAGGTGGATAAATACAGGTAGAAATAGAAATATAACTACAGATATAGATTACTTTTTAAAAGCTTTATAGGTAACAGGTGTCAAGAACTGCGAAGGGTCTGAGATTTTCTCTACTTGCAGGCTAATAAGTTAGCCTGGCACAGTTTCATAGATGGTGGTATGAGACATGAGAGGACATGAGACCTCTGGGTCAGAGACAAAGGGCTTCATTACTCATCCCATGGGAAGCAGCAGGAGCAGCATACACGAGTTAGTTCTCTGCGCAACGTTTCATGGGGGTGATGCAGATGGGCCCAGAAGGATTCCTGCAAATACTCTGTGTTATAGAAAAGGACCCCTAACTCCTTTAATGGGCAGTAAACATGCTTTGGACATATTATCTGTAGCTCCTAAGGCTGTTTGCTATACAAACTTCCTCAAAATAATAATCCAGAACGAAAGGCAGTAATATCTCTCCTTATAAGATAGATGGAAATGCAAGGGGCCCAAGAAGAATCATCTTGGTATCGGGACATCTTTATTATTAGGTTTTAGAGCCAATAACTTTTTTTAGAAGTCATGGAGGATGCATTTCCCAATCCCTAAGTTGTACTACAAGTTATTTCTGTCTGAAAGACTCCAGGAGGTAAAGAACTTCTGGTCTGGGCACTCAGCTTAGCTCTTTACTGGATGGGAGAAGTTATATTCAGAAGGCAAGTAGGGTTGTGCTTCATAAATACTGAGGTCACCTGTGGTGACTTCTGGTGTCAGTTGTCCCATTCAAATACTGAACCCATTCTTATCCTGAAGTTTGAGAGATGAGATAATTCCCAGAGCTCTGAAGGGACTAAAGGATGTTCCAAAGATTGGCAAATAATAGGAAGAATAGCACAGGTAAATTGGGGCTAATGGTGTCTTTCTAATACAGCAGTTTTGTTGTAAGGGGATTGTCTTGCAAAGCAGTTGATTTCCTTTTGCTCTCAGTAGAGGCTAACTCTTCCAGAAAATTGTAAAGGAGATTTCTCATGTGAGTTCTACTTTTTCGCCACTCTCAAAGACTGTAAGCCTTTGGAGAAGAGAAAGCTGGAGAAGTTTTACAAAGCCTGTGAGCATGGTACATTAGTAAATATTTAACAGTCCGATTGCAGGGGTGGAGCAGAGTTGGGGCTCTGAATTGTACTCTTTGCTGATTTCCACGGTGTAAATATTCCTACTATGGTTGATTTCAAACTACCAATGCGAAATCACCTTGCTTGCAAAATTCCTGAAAATCTAACAAACCAGTTTCAGCCGGCTCCAGCAACCCATTGCAAAACTGTCCTAATTAGCAAATTTTTGACAGTGAGGGTAGTTTGATCACGCAAAAGGTTTGCTTGTAGAAGTTTATTTTTCAAAGTCTTTTACAATAACTCCCTTGCTAGTATGTTTGTCCCTGGAGATTTGTAGATAGACTTACCGTAAGGCAGAATGAGAACCTAAACGATTTTTGAACTTCGTTTGAATGGTATGATTTCATTTTTTTAAAAGTCTTCCTTTACATACCAGCCTGGCTGTTTGCTTTCTTTAAATAAACCACCTGCCAGCTCAGCACGTTTCTCCCCTGTGCAAAGGCCTGTAGGTGCAGTCTGATTGTCAGTGATATTTTTAGAAGAGCGGGAGGCTACTCAGGCGTCAACCGGTGATGATTCCTTATAATTGGGTGATCTGTAGAACCATAATGAATCACAAATTTGGGAACAAGGCACCTGCATTCTTGGTTGGATCTGGAGCATAGTAAATCCTCTTTGCACTAATGAGGCTTTATACCTCTTCATGAGACTTACCGTGGAATTCCCCTTGGGCTCAGTTTGGCTGCAGAGTTCTGTAAAGACCCTCTCTGGAGTGCTTTACCGCTGTGCTGACAGAAACATTTTTCCAGAACAGTTCAGTGTAAGCCCATACACTGCAGTTCCAATGACGCTCCTGGTGAGCAAGTCACCCTCCCGCATGGACTGCCCAGCTCATGCTGGTGGACTTTGCTTCAAGGGGGCAAGCACGCTGTTTCCATCCTCTGGCTTATCTGTGCCCATCATGTGAAACCTGACATAGTGAACTGACTTACTCTTTGTAGAGGGCTAAGTGGAAGGATCAGCTTGCTGCTCTCAGCCCATGGCGGTGAGAGGAGCCTTTCCTGGCCTCTGCCTCTTCTTCCCTAGCATTTACCAGAGGAGGGGGGGATGGGGAACCTTGACTTTAATGCAGATTTGAGTGCCTCCTTCCTTCTCCCTTGGGTGATACGTATTTTTTTCTATTTTGTTTGTTAGTTTATTTTGTTCATTATCCCTTAGGTGATATTGATTGGGAGGCTTCAATGATTTATTTATCAGATTTATAAAATGCTCATCTTGCCAAGGTCTCTGAGCACACGGACAAGAGTAAAGCTGTTAACAAGTAATAATAATAAAAAAGTCCACACAACATAGGTGCTTATTCTGAAAGGTCTACATGAACTCCTGGTAACATTGTTTCAGAGGTTCCATTACAACTTGATTTTTTTCTATTAATAAAGTGAACCCATTTCCAAGGGGGCTTGTTCTCCCCCATAAAGAAAAAACTTTAACAAGCAAGGAGATGGAACACATAGGTTGCTGTTTCGGCTAAGGCCAAATTAAAAAGACAGCTCATCTGCCATGTTCAAGAGGTCAATTTCCAGCCACCCTCTCACTCCTACCTTCCCTTTTTCTGTGAAGGCAGAAATAGACCTGAATTTTCAAAAAGAGGGGTTTGCATTAGTTCTAAATTTTTGTCTAGTCACAGGGAGACAAATTATTTTCAAGAGTTTTCTTGCTCTGTAAGAAGGGGGGCGGGTTCCCTGAGGAAAATGTGCTATGCCGGGCCATGACTCTACTTGCTTCTCAGGTGTTCAGGAACAGGAAGGTGAGGCATTAAGCTAAGTAGAAAAGGAGTGTGCAAGTTAGAAGAACTTTTCTCAAGTGTATTGGGCCTGAAATCCTTCTGGCATGTTGGATGTCCTCTATGAAGAAAATGGAGATATTTCTATCCACTGCTGACAAAAGCAAATGCTAGGTGTTCAAAGAAGAAACCAAAAACACTCCTGACCATGGCCTGCAATAACCCCCCACACCTTTAGTGGGTCAGAGAGTGCCTGTGGTAGCTGGATTTTGGGAATAGAAAATAAGTCACTATAGATGGGACTCTATGTTATTTTTCCCCCCTTAAAAATCTAGTTATGATGAACATACTTGCACTACGTGCCAAAATTCCACCAGTATAGGAGAAGAAAAACACAAAACTTGAGCTATTCCCTTAAAACTGAAGTTGTCAAACTAAGGCCCACAGGCCAAATCTGGCCCATTGCTTGTTTTGTAAATAAAGTTTTATTGGAACCCATTCCCACCCATTTGTCTGTGAATTTTCTATGGGTGTTTTAATGCTACAATGGCAGACTTCATAGTTATGACCAAGACCATTTGGCTCAAAAAGCCTAAAGTATTTACCATCTGGCTCTTTACAGAAGAAGTTTGCTAACCCCTGCCTTTTAAGAACAAACAGGCAAGATATTTAATAAAATTATCTGCCATTTAGCCTCCACCATATCTTGTGAAAGGTTGCTGATTTGGCTTCTATTGGCCAAGTGAAGAAGCACGAGTGAGAAGGGAGCAGGAAGAAGTTCTAGGTGAAGAAAGAGAATACCAAGGCCTAGTTCCCTCACAACCTGACCTTAAGAGTCTGTGATTCCCACTGTGGATACTTCCTTGTTATGTGTAACAATGGACACTGCATGGCAGGAGAGAGATATGTTCAAAGCTGCCATCAGAGTTGGGGATGGGGGTGGTGCTAGACATCATCGATCAATAGTCCTTATTGATGTATTGGCTCCTAGTTAAGAGCTACTGTATTAGATGGTTGCAGATAGAAATATGAACTATCATACTTGGCCTTTTCTTCTATCTTGTTTTGTAAAGAAAAAAGGAGAAGTTTTCCAGTTTGAATGAGTCAGTGGTAATTTCAGGGATATGGAAAACTTTGTGCGATATTATCTTGGTAGGTAAACAAAAAAGGTATGGTTCTGATATGGATTGTCTCAGGAATTGTGTTAAGTGCTTTTTGACAGTGTTTGTTGTAGCTTCACACGGATATTATTTTGCATGAAAGACTATCAAAAGTCATACTGTAAAATGGTAAATGTGTGGCATATCCTTTTGTCTTTTCTTCCTCTCTTTATAATCTACCAAAGAAGGCCAGCCCCATTTCTATCTTCCAGTGTCCAAACCTTATGTGTGCAAAGTAACCAGGCAGAAGAAGGATGATCTGATCTTTGAGAAGTAGGCAGTTTTAAAAAGGATAATCTCTGCCTTCGTGAGTGTCAGTTAATACTTTTAGGATGAGGAAGAATCTTAAGAAACTATCTGGTATATCTCCCAAAATTAATTTCAAATTAATTATAACACCCAAAATTAGTCTCTAATTATAGTGGGTGATCTTTATGTGTGTGTTTTGTTGACATTTCTGAAGAGTTCCTTACATTCTCTAGTATATCTTACCTTTTCGAACATAAGGATAATTTTTCCATACTCATATATCTTTTCATATATACAAATCATTTGATTAAAGAACCCACTAAAAGACTTAACCTTCTTGCTTCCCATTGCAAGTGTGAATTTCCAGATTAATAAACAAAATATGTATTTAGCCATTTCAATATGATGAATACTTTTACCCTTATTCCCTGAATTTAGCCATAGTTGAAAAATATTTATTTTCAGTGAGATGAATGCCCCCTGGTGGAAACAATAATGAGTATTTGCACAGATTTGGGGGGCCCACATACAACTGGTGTAAATATATCAAGGATAACCAAGGGATAAAATTGACATAGCTTAGAGAGTTCTTTCATTTTTTAAGTGTATATTCCATTTAAGTGCAGTAAATAGAAGATAATATCAAGTTGTAAGGGTCTTTTTTATATTGACTGAAATAAAAAGATTCAACAAGAAACTAACTAACCCCTCATGGTAATTCTTTTAGTGTCTTTCACTAAAACTTAGAAATCGCTTAGCTGGTAAATTCATTTATAATATGGCCATCTTTGTAATGATTTTTAAAATGTAGGACTTTTAGATTATACCTCAGAGGGTATTTTAAAACTAAATGCTATAACCCAGCCACTGTAGCTCAGTGGTTGAGTGTTGTCCCATAAACCAGGAAGTCCCTGGTTCAATACCCGATCAAGGCACATGCTTGGGTTGCAGGCTCTATCCCCAGTAAGGTGCATGCAGGAGGTAGCCGATCAATGATTCTCTCTTCATCAATGTTTCTGTCTCTCTCTCCCTCTCCCTTCCTTTCTCTGAAATCAATAAAAACATATTTTTAAAAAACTAAATAGTTATATATAAGAGGAAATTGCTTAAAGGTTTGTAAGATGGCCTCCTAGAAAAAAATATCAGTTTGAGGAAGGAGCAGGGTTTGGGATTTAGGCTCCATCAAATGAAAACTTTGTTGTTTGTCTCATCAATAGACAGTTAAATTATCTCCAGTTCAATAGAGAATGCTTACCAAGCCAGGGACATGGGCATGCCAGGACTCAAGTTTTTATAGAAAACTTAATTTTGGAAAATCTTCAATCTGAACACACTTGAAATCTAGCTCTCAAAAAACATTGTAAAAGCATTTATAAGTAAGTAGAGAACAGGGAAAGCAAGAGTTAAGTATGAGTTCGTGGTGCCTCTGTAGGGAACAGAATTGTGAAGCCAGCAGAGGATGTTTGCATATTCTCCCCTCTGCCCAATGATACCTGGTTATGCTGTGACTGTAGCTCTTATAGAAAAGCTGTAGCTTGTTCTGCTCCTGCATTTCCCCCACTTGGATGGAGCCTTTGGATATATAAAAAAAATCAAGGACCATTTTATATTGAAAGATGATGTTCTATATACTTAATGGGTTGGATCACCCTCCCTTTACAGAAATGGCTCATGTCCATTAAGCTGTGGATATGGATGATAAATGCCATTTTACTTGTCATATCACCAAGTGCCACATTTTCTCAAGCAGTGCCATCTCTTTGCCTCAGCATTTGTAATGGACTGCACTCTGGGATATAACAGCACAGCCTGATGTCGTCTATTAACTTGCAAGTACTTAGAAATATGTTGTTAATGACTTGGTGAGAATTGACTCCTGTAGAAATTATTTTTCTTAAACCAGTGCCTTTGATCAAGCTATGATGCTTAATCTTATGTTATCCATTGGCTTGTGTGTTGAAGTGGGTGGGATATGGGCTTGACTTCCCCAAGTGTGAGAAGGTAGATTATATCTGAGAGTCCAAGAGAAATTCTCACTGAGGTTTGCTGAAGATTCTAGAAATGTTCTCAGATAAGATATACTTGCATCTGTCTTCCTGTGACTATCCTCTCATTATCCCCACATTCCTAATTTGACAGGTCACTAAAGTGTAATGTAATACAAACTCTTGACAACATTTCCTCTCACAGGTGTTTATTGAGGACTGTTGAGCAGCCTATAAAGGAACATTTTATACATAAGGGATTGACTTCCGATTCTCAATAGTCTGTATCTTCCTGTATTTTTGTTGAATGGGTTATGGACCCTAAACAGTGTTTCCCAGCTTCATCACTCACATTATTTACTCAACTTGGCTCAGAATAATTCTCAGCTATTTCTCTGAGTCAGATTCACCCCCAAAGTTTGAATGTTTACTGTCATCCCTTCCTACTTACATTTATTCATTTACAAACATGTATCTATACTAAGCATTGGGTCAGATGGTCTCATCTTCCAGGAGTATATACTTACTGGGAAAGTATAGTCAGTGGTTACTTTAAATATAGTTTGAAAGCTGCTTTGAGAGAAGGTAAGTGCAGGTTGCAGGGGAGCCCTGAAGGGGGATACCTAAACCTATAATTTGGTCCTAAAGATGAACATTGGAAGGGGCTGTGGAGCTTACAGAATGTGAGAGTTGGGAGAAGGGCAGGAAGAAGGAGGACAGGAAGATTCCAAGTAGAAATTTCCTGTTCCAAGACATGAGCATATGAGAAAACTCATGGCATTTGTAGGACCTTGGTTTGGCTAAGCAGAGAATGGGTGTAGAGCAGTGGTTCTCAACCTTCCTAATGCCACAACCCTTTAATACAGTTCCTTATGTTGTGGTGACCCCCAATTTCATTGTTACAAATTGAACATAATTAAAGCATAGTGATTAATCACAAAACAATATGTAATTATATATGTGTTTTCCTATGGTCTTAGGTGACCCCTGTGAAAGGGTCGTTCGACCCCCAAAGGGGCCGCGACCCACAGGTTGAGAACCGCTGGTGTAGAGAATTGGAAGGAGAGACTGGAGGGGAGTTTTGAGGCCCATGGGTACCCTTGGATAGAATTTATCCTGCAGGGCTTTGTGTGGGGAAGAAGGAAGAGATGGGAGGAACATCCTAATTATGTGTATGTTGTAGAAAGAACACTTGGGGACAGTGAGGAGAGTAGTTGGAGGGCTGGGGAGCACAACTAGAGGTGGGACTGCCAACAGGCATGGCTGAGTTCAAGCACAGTAGACCCCTCTTACCCAAGGGGACATGTTCCAAGACCCCCAGCAGATTCTTGGAATGGTGGATAGTACTGAACACTTTACGTACTATGTTTTTTCCTATATGAACCTACCTATGAGAAAGTTAAACTTACAAATTTGGCACAGTAAGAGATGAACAACAATAACTAATAATAAAATAGAAAAATTATAACAATATACTTTAATAAAAATGTGAATGTCTCTCTCTCTCTCTGATAACCACTCTGATAATCTAGATCAGCCGTGGGCAAACTACGGCCCTCGGGCTGGATCCGGCCGTTTGAAATGAATAAAACTAAAAAAAAAAAGACCGTACCCTTTTATGTAATGATGTTTACTTTGAATTTATATTAGTTCACACAAACACTCCATCCATGCTTTTGTTCCGGCCCTCCGGTCCAGTTTAAGAACCCATTGTGGCCCTCGAGTCAAAAAGTTTGCCCACCCCTGATCTAGATGGATACAGGCAGGGAGCATATACAGCGTGGATATGTTGAACAAAGGGATGGTTAACATCCCTCGCTGGATGAAGCAGATAGAGTGAAATGTCATCACACTACTCAGAACAGTGTACAACTTAAAAGTTATTAATTGTTTATTTCTGGAATTTTCCAATTAATATTTTCAGACCACAGTTAACTATGGGTAACTGAAACCATAAAAAGCAAAACCATGTCTAAGGGGGGACTCTGGCCGTTCAAACTAATATTAGTGGGCTTCAAGGTAAGATTTAACACGAGTTCCAAAAGTGCTGTGGGCAATGGCAGCGTGGTCTGATGGAAAGGCCTGGATACAGTCTGGCTGATCTGAATTCAAATCCTCGTGTGGTGGGTGACTAGCCGTGTGGACTCAGGTGGTTTCCTCACCTGTCTCAGCGGGCTTTTCCGCTTCTGGAGAGTGGGGGTGGTGCTTCTTTATCCTCGTGTGTGTAGTGGGAGTGAAATGAGATTATATGTGTTAAGTGTAGAGTTTGATAGTTACTCTGGAAGGCATTTGGATATGTGTTTGAAGAAAGAAGGACCTTCATTCAGATATAGATTTTCTGCGTGCTTATTTACAACTGTTTATTTGCATGCTGCACATTCAGCAAGTATTTCTTCAGTGGTTCCCACGTGCAAGGTCCCAGGCCAAGGACGTTGTTCCCTTCAGTGACCTCTCCTGAGGGTGGGGACAGCGAGTGTTTAATAATTAATGTTTGTCCACTAGTTGGTGATCACATATGATGACAAAAGTGTCCAATATCCAGTACAAATAAAAAAATACTCAAATACCATCCATTTAAGTTATTAACATTTTGATTCCAATTGGTTGGGAAAGTAAGCCTTTTGGGAGGTTTATTCATACCTTATTGAGCATTTTTCCTTCTCACAATTTCGTTACTTTGAGAACTGAACATTTATAAAATGTTTTTGGCAAACACATTTATATGGTAGAAACCATTTTCTCTGGGAGGTTGGAGAAAAAGGGAGGGGGAACCAGAGTCATAAATCCTATTTAATTCATATTTCTGCATTTCATGAGAGAAAGCCCCTTCTTAATCCTCTTATTGTATTTCCCGGGAGACCTATAAACAGATGATGTTAGCAGTGATTTAAAAATGCAAACCACATCACGGAAGTCTTAAAAAGGATCGTCTCCACTCCTTTGCCCCCATTTAAACAACAGGAATGGTAAATCTAAAACCAAAATTATATTCTGCAGGTCGAAACAAATCATTTCCAGGAGTAGGTTGGCTTTATCAGTCCAGCATGTCTTCATCATGCATGCATAAGATCCTGTGCTGAATCGTATGCGTGCATTTACCAATTCATTAAAAGAGTGTGAAGGGCCTGCTATGTGAATACATGGAAGAAGGAGAGTGGTTATGATGCTAAATAAAGTCCTGTGTAGCCCTTGCAGTAACAGAGCTTCTGTATAACTCAAGGGCCGATGTAATGCATTTTCTAGAACAGGGAGAGAGATCGCTGTGGGCCTTCAGACAGAAAGATTACTTCTGGCTCATGCTATCAAGATGCTTTCATGGAAGAATTGGTTTCCAATTGGGCCTCTAAAATACTGGCCTATAGAACCTTCCAGTTTGAGAAGTCCTTAATTGCCAGTGTTTATGGTGTATGTGTTTTCATTGTGTATTGTGCCTTCTGTTTCTCTATGACGTTTTTATTCATTTTTAACACCTTAAAATACATTAGAAAAATGTCCTTGGGAAACATGAGTGTTGAACTATTTTTAAAACATCAATTTTGAGAGTCAGGGACAGCTAATCATTTCTGACAAAGGATGAATTGAGGTTTCTCCCATTCCCAGCCAAATTGTTAACTTACACACAAGCACCATGCTATCAGCCTCTCCCCTGGCAGTGCGCACCAGATTTATTGCACATTTGGTGTGAAAGGAACTGAGAAATCTTTTAGAAACATGACCTGGGACTTCCCAAAGTCGTGTGTGCCTATGTACAAAGCACAGGAAACCAGAGCACGTTGAGTCCCCATGTGAGCCTCCAATCCCTGTCATTGTTCCTTGGCAATCCATCTCATCTAAGAGTCTCACACTTACCGAATCCTCTGGGAATGATCAAGTTGGTGAAGTGCATGTCTTCTTAAAATCACCACCACCACAATTGCTATCATTTATTGAGCAATCGCTTTGTTCTAAGCCTGTTTCTGTACTTTTACATGTCTCATCTCATTTAATACCCTTGACACCTCACAAGTTAGATGAGGAAGTATAGATGAGGAACCTGAGATCAAAGAGGTGAAGTAACTTGCCTGGGGTCCCATATGTAGATGTGGTGATACTAGGATCCAAATTGGGGCAGATGTCAGTTACACATTTTCAGTGATGTTCAGGATCATTATTCCCTTCAGTTATTCTTTTCTCTCTTTTTTTCCCTTTTGTTATTTTAATCCATCTGTCTCTACTTCTGGTTCCTTGTTCTGTTTTTCTCCAAAATAGGATATGTTATTTTACTTCTCTTTATAGGCTAATCTTTTAATCATTTGGCCTAATAACATTGAACCAAAGGAAAAAAAAGAGAAAAATCTATGAAGAAAGAGGTGCTATCTCAAACTAAAAAAGGGACAATGGGATACAAGCTTGCTTTTAGAAAGATTTGATGTTGCACATGTTTGAATTACGGGCTTTCAGCTCACATTGACCATCACATGTCTGTGATTGCAAACACCTGTCATCTTTAAGGAACCTTGGACATGCAAGGGTGGAGGTGGCAGCTCTCCAGTAAGGAGTTGTGGGCTTCTTGAAAAACACATGTAAAACCCACTCTCAATTCTGATCTCTTGTATTGACATTTCATTGTCCTTGAACCAAGAAAGAAGCAATTCTATTTCCATTTCTGGAAGCTTGAAATGATGCTACCAAAACAATGCATATACAAAACGACCAGGTGCAAAATGATCTCACGTATAAGAGACAACTGAATGGTGCCAACTCAGGAGTTTCAGGACCGCAGGGCATGGCTCCTAGACTGAGCTAGTCTTTGCCCAGCTGCAGAATTAGGCTGATGTGAACAGATCTCTCAGATATTTGGGGTACTGGGTCATGGTGGAATGCTGCTGCATAAGCAGTAATGACTATGGCTGGATGTGTCTTAATAAACTCTGTATGATTTTACTTCATCTCATCTCAGAAGTGAAAAGTTAGCCAAAACATTGGACTTTGAGTTTCAATGGCCACCCCTTCTTAACTGTGTGACCTTTGGTGAGCGTCTTAACTCTCAAAGACTCTGTTTTCTTAATTGCAAAAAGTGATGATAATTACCTATATTATAGAGTTGCTTTGAGGATTGAAAAAGAGAATCATATACTTACAGGACTGTTATGAAGATTAAACAAATAACACATGTGAAGCCTTAGAAGAAAGCTTGGCATATGGTTAACACTGTGCATTAGCTACTATTATTATACACAGTAAGCATAAGAATAACGTTAAACAAGTATTATTTATTATTTACTTTGATTATTATAATTGTTATTATGTTATAATATCATATCATATCTTTGGGAAATAAAAAATTTCAAAGACCAGTAGTAATATACTTAGTAGGAAAATGAAAATTAAATGAACAAAAATGTAAATTTACTAGATTCTAGTCGATTCATTGAGGCAGCCTGGCATTTTCCAGGTTGAGTGTCTATTCTATGTGTTGGGACTATTGAGAGGGAGGGTCACCCCTCAGAAGTATTTGCTAAAATCCAGTCATAGAGAGCAATGTGATATGTTCTGTCATCAGCGTCTGTTCTTGGGGCTCTGGTGGAGGCTCTGCCATCCCAGCCGCAGAGACGCAGGGCTGGCTTTATGTAGAAGGGGCACTAGAGCTTGGCTGTTGAAGGTAGGAGTCCCCCAGGCATGGAGGTGGCAAAGAGAACTGTACAGAGTTTCACGCATGTGGAATGAGGGCAGGGTGGGTGTTCTGTGGGAACAACGTCTTGTGTGCTTGAGACACAAGATGCATGAGGACAGAGAGGTGTCAAGTGTTGTCCAGGTAGAATTACCAAGATGGACAACAGAAGAGGAGAGGGAGATTGGGGGAGCCTGGGCTGGACCTGTTCCCCGAGGGCACCTGAAGGTGGCTTTTGTCAGCTTCATGATCTCTCATGAATTGAATGTAGGGTTCTGGTCCTCCCCAGAACAGGTATCTGTTTCCCAGCAGAGAGAAATAGGGAATTAGAACACAGGCCAGATACACTGATTTGGAAGCCATAGTCTAACTCCAGGTAAGAGCCTGGAGTGTGGATGAGCAGCCAGAGAATAGGGAGCAGAGAGCCTTGGGACAACTAAAACTGTGGAGGAGGAGGTGCCGAAATGGCCAGATTGAGGATAGACAGACCTGAATGTGGTGTTAGGGAAATCAAGGGCATAGAGAAATTCAGTGTGATCACCAGCACTAAAGTCCTCAGCTTGGTCAGCTGGAAGAGACTGGAGGAAAGGCCACTGAGAACTGTGTATAAGGCCTTTGTGGCAGCTGTGAGGGGCTTTGGGAAGTGGCAAGGCTAAGAGGCCAGGATCCAAGCAGGTTGAAGAAAGGTTAGGTTGTGACCTGGCTGGCAGCTATGCTGTTCACCTCCCATTCACAACAGGAAGGGGAGAGAAGGTGCAGGGAGGCTGGCAGGGACACAGGGAGCAGCTGCTGCCTGTCCAGGTGTGGCCTGATGGAATGACCAGTAGGAGGACCAGCTGCAACCTGAGCAGATTGGGAAATTGCTGAGCTGTTGGTGAGGTGAACTGAATTCCCTGTATCTGTGCCAGATCTTGATAGTCCAGAGCTGAGTGTGAAGCAGAATGTCTTGCTGACCTGGCCGTCACAGGCAGTTATCTACGCATCCACCACCTGAAAATGCTGGCTCAGGGTTTAGTCTAGAGATGGAAAAGAAAGACAAGCTTGGATCACAGAACCTCTGATGTTAGACCTAAAATCGGGGGCCGGGGGGTGGGTGGTCAGAGGCTGCCTACTACAGCTTCCTTGGGGAAACTGAAGCCCAGAGTGAGCCTTGGACTTGCCAGGGTCAGCCTGAAGTTAGTGGCAGACTTATATCCAGGAGGACTTTCTTGCCCCTGCAGCCTTTTCCCTTATCTCTTTACCCCACTACTGTGCCCTTTATTGCCCTCTGGCCACAGAGATTATCAGTTAAACCCTAAATTGTCTTCTTCCTTTTCCATCTTCCTACCCTTAAAGGCACATGCTACTCTCCTCTCCATCTTTTTAGGTGGTTGGTTAACAAAATAGCTTATATATTAGGGTGGCAGTGGATGGAGTGAATATGACATTCTATTTCTTCCAGGGTCTCTCCCCAGTGCATAGAGAGACTCTCAGTCTCTAAATATAAGTGGTCTTTATGTCAATCTCAATACTTGATCAGAGGAAACCTTAGGTAGAAAAATAATGTCAAGCAAACTTTTAAGTACAAATTAAGTGCCTAAAATGTTTCCTTTGTCATCCCTTCTTTAATAAATTTCTAAGGGAGACTAACATCAGCCCCACAGAAGAAGCAAAAATTATATATCTTACCAAGGCAGACATTCAGTTGATTATGGATAAATTTCCCCTGGCTATTCTGAGCAGTGATTGAAAGAAAATTGGGCTCTCTTCCTGGGCATTTTCACAGAAGTTTTACCATTTCCCTCCAAGACATAAGGATGCAAATTCCTGGCTTGGGCAAGGGATGGGGGAGTTGAATAGAACATAAAAAGAATCCATTAATGATTTAGAAGACTACTTAATTTCCCTCCCTCTGTAACAGAGAAACAGAGTTTGATCAATACTCTCAAGGTCACTGTTGATATTTGCTAAGTCAGCGAGTCTATTTTAGAATTTTGAAAAATCATCCCCTGCATTCACCCTGATGGATTTCCATAGATTCATGCAGGGAGGTAGGTTTTGACTATGTGGCCAATGTGATGTTGAAGGAGGGAGTGTAGGTGTATGTACTGGGGATCTATAGTAGAGTTTCAAGACTTGGAAGACTAATTTAGTTCAAGATGGGATCTAGGGAATTGAGAGAGAAATTCCCATATGATTGTTAATTTGCACTGAAAGGGGAATTATTATTATTAAAATGAACCCTAGCTATTATGTGGTTTTATTAATCAGGGTGTTTTCTCTTCAATTATTTCTTTTTAAAAATTTTATCTTTATTGTTGAAAGTATTACAGATGTGCCCCCCTTGTCCCCCTCTTCAATTATTTCTGTGTGATATTTTAGTTAGCTCTTTCTTTTCAAATGTAACGTTGCCTCTTTGGGATTTGCCTGGTAGTGTCATATCATATTCTGTTTATTTCATTTAGTATTTATTGGCTAAGCTGAGCCTTTTAGAATAAAGAGTCTCTAACTTACTAATATTAATGTGTGCTTCTTACCTCTTCTGCTGACTGAAATGAGTGTAATGTTCTCTTGGCATCTTATGAAAAGGGATTTGATAATTGTATAACCCAATATTCAAAACAGTGATGGAGAGATGAAAAGGGGCCTGTCCATGACCCTCATCCCTCCAAAAGATCTGTTCCCTTTGGTCATCTCATTAAGTCCTTTGATCAGATCATCTAGATTAACTCTTAGAGTTAACTGCCTTTACCCTAATATTTACTTAAATTTGCTATGTCTCAATCAGTCAAAAAAAAAAAAAAAGGAAAAATAAGTACTCCCAAAATGACTATTCTCTCTGCAACATTCCAAAACAAACCTTGGTTCCATGCAGACTAAAGGCTGATAGAGCCCAGGGTGATAACAGTCCTTTAAAAAAGTTTATCTCTGGAGAGTTCTGGCTGTTGACTCATCAGAGATAGACATGTTGAAACATTCCAGAGAACACATGTGGTTTCCAGTCAAAATACCATGCAAATATTTCCTTGACCATGGTATTTCCTCTCTATACATTGCCCTTAAAATGGTGTTTTGCTATTTATTTAGAAAAAAAGCAGGTGGAAAATTCCTGCTTCTGACTGAATTTTACAATCCTCTGAGGCAACACCCTAGAGATTCGAATCTGATATTTTAGAGAAAAAGGCTTCTTTTTTAGAATTATCTCTGAGATTGAAAGACGTTGTCTAAAGTACAACTCAAGCTTGAAAAATGTCTAGACTCTTTCAACATATGTAGCCACTGGGAACGTGGTAAAACAACAAGGAATGGTATAGTTTCAGATGGGAATTTATTTCCTTTAAGCTTGTCAATGAGCAGACAGGCCTTTGAGGGGAAGTCATCTTCCCCAGCCTGGGAAGGGAGAGTTATTTTTACTCGTAGTTCCCACCATGGAACAAGAAAGAGAAACTAATTGTTCTCTCACCCAATGCTGCTGAATTCTCTTCCTCGTCTTAAGTATGAACCAGGAAGAAATTCCTCTGTGGGAAATTATGAGCAGAGTTAATTATAACTGTCTAATGAGGCAAATCCCAATTTTCAGTAGACCATGACCCTTGGTACATTAAAGAAGAGAGGCACTTCATATTTTTATTCAACTGACATTTGGTTAATACACTTCCAACAAATTTTGGTTACATTGAGCTGATTATGAAATGGACTTTGTCCTGTTCATAAAATGCTGCTAGTAAAATAAAAAAAACCAATGCTGTTCTTGTCATTTACTAGCTCCCTGATGCCAGTTTCAGTTTGTTAAAGGGAACTCAGTAAAAAAATATCACGGGATTTCTTTGAAGGTCACTAAGTTAGTAAAAAAAGCAGTGGCCTTTACATTAGTCAAATTCAGATTAAAATCCCTTCTTGGCCACCTTTCATTGTCCTTGAACAATAATAACAACAGTACTACTAATAATACCACTTGCTGGGCAATTGTAAGTTTGAGCCATATAAAATGATCATTTTGTAGGATCAGACAGTGGTCAAATACAGACATTCTCACATGGTTCATATGGTTCAGACTAATGGCAGAGCTTTATAGATATTTTATTTGATTCTTTCAAACCAGTTTTAAAGAAAATATAATTATCACCATGTACATATGAGAGCACCTAGCTATACCCAGGGTTTAAAAAGTTGTTCTAGATCACAAATTAGTAAGGTGGATAGTTGAAATCTGAGCTATCTTTTTTTTTATCATCTTTAAATTAAATTTGTCAGGGTGACATTGTTTAATAAAATTTCAAGTGTACAACTCTATAACACATCATCTGTATATTGCATTGTGTGTTCAGCACTCAAAGTCACATCTACTTCCATCATCATATATTTAGACCCCCCTCTACCCTTTATTATCTTCCCCCACCCTCCCTTTCCCTCCAGTGAGCAGAAAAAGTCAAGGACCATATGATTTCACTCATATGTGAATTATTTTTTCACCACAGTGTTCTATATCTTCCTGTAAAGTAGGTATTAAAAACTGCCCTGAGCCTTGGTCTCCTCTTCTGTAAATGGGGAGAGCAGAAATGCCCTGGGAATTTGAGCCGACACATGTGGAGTGCTTCCCATGGTCTCCATTCCGTAATGATGCTTAATAATGTGTAGCTGTAGTCATCAGCACCACCACCATCAGGGTCTAACATTTCACTCACTCAAAGGTGTGTAAAAAATGTGCCTTGAGACAATAAAGGAAGGCAACTGGCGTGTGTGTGTGTGTGTGTGTGTGTGTGTGTGTGTGTCGTGTGATTGCTAAGAGGTCTCTTTCCTATTTACAGTCACTCCTTGCATAAACTGTAGTGACTTGAGCCCAACATTTGCACATGCATTTCTCCCACTTTGCTATTCTCAAAACTAAAGAGAATTGGGTGAAAATACCCTATTGAGAACAGAGGTGTCTGTGAAAAATTGGCTTAATTGAAAACAACTAAAAAAAAAAAAATCTCCCAGTTTAGGAGCAGTGCGGGAGATCAAATTAGCCATGGAGAATCTAAGTGGAGGATTTTGATTGCCGTAGGCATGACCTAAATTGCAGAGTGTGAGTCATTATGAAAGTACTACTATTTCTGCTCTGCTAATTGAGAGGCAGTGTTTCTCATACAGAGTGGTTAGGGATGGTGAGAGTGCCCATGTGTCCCACAAACACTGTGCTGCCTTAGGCCCATTTATTTGTCCTAGGCATTGGTTTCCCCGGTCACAAACATAGATGATAATTTTATAGAATAAGGTTTTGAATTTTCCCCTCAGAAGACATTTGATGTGCAGCCTATAAGTTCTAAGCTCGGACTATACAGCAAGCATGTCAAACTTGCGGCCCTCGGGCCGCATGTGGCCCACAACGAATATTTTTGGGGCTAGGCCAATGTAAGAAATGTTTTAATAAAAATTTCATAACTTAAATTTTACAATATCCTGTTATACATAATTATGAATAATGAACTACAATGTTCACTAATGACTGATTACTATAATCGTGTTGCATTAATTTCCCTTACACGCCTTACGCGCAGGCGCACCATTTCTCTCCACTAATACTAGCAGTGAATATTTTAGCAGCCACATCATGTCATTAGTCTCGTACTGACTTGTTTGGTGTGCACAACAGGAAATACTTCGCTTTCAGAGAACAAGAAAAATAGGCTTATTTGCATTACGCTTATTAATTGTGCAGTTATCCAGTGTTTGGTAAGTTAATGTTCAAGAAAAAATATTAATTCTTATTAAAATGTTCTATTATTTTATGTTAATGATTACTCATTTATTTCAGCCCTTTGTATTCAGCATGAAATAAACCTACATTTCTATGAAAATTGAAGCTTTTATTTTTTGTGTGGCCCACATAAACTTAAACCTTGTTTATTTGGCCCAGGTTAGCCTTTACTATACAACCTGTTTGCTATACAGGTTGGGTTATTTTCATGGGAAGGAATTTCCACTTGTTCTTTTTCAGAGGGTGGAAAGAACAAATAACCCTCATGGTGTGGTTCACAGAAATGACCACAGAACAGGGGTCAGTGAACTTGTCAGCCAAATCTGTGTTTGTTAATAAAGTTTTATTGGAACACAGCCACGTCTGTTTTTGGCATTGTCTCTGGCTGCTTTTGAGCTAAAACAGCAGAGTTGGCTACAACAATAAACAAAACAAACAACCACTTAAAGAGATAGAAATTTGTTTCACACAGCAAGAATTCCTAAACCAAGGCTCTGATGGTGACTTGAGGATGCTGTCAGGGACACTGATGCCTTTCACCTTTCTCTTCTGCTGCTTTTAGCAGCTAGGCCTCTTCCTTATGTTTGTGACCTTGAGGTCTCAAGGTGGCTGCACTTCCTCTAGATGTCAAACCTACATTCCAAGTAGAAAGAAGGAAGGAGGGCAATGTGGCTTTCTCTGATGAGGTTTTGCCTTTTAATTCAAGAAGAGACAACCCCACCCCCTGGACTTCTAGATACATCTCAGAGGCCATAATTATGTTACATACCCACCTTTAACTTCAAAGGACATGGGGAAATCAAATATATTGGCTTTTCTCCCTCAAAGGTAGGGGAAGAAAGGGAAAAAGGGATTGTGAATGGATTTTGAATAACCAATCCACAATGTCTGCTAGAGGTCAGAAAGAAGATCTTAGAGCGAGAGCAGTAAAGCTGTTTCAAAGATGGTATTAATCTATGATGTCCTAGGATTATGATTTCTTTATCTTTTCTGAAAGTTCAAAAACTCTTGCTGATCAGATCATTAATTTTGTGAGGAATTGGTTTGGTGGAGTATTTTGGGCATTTCTATGAACAAAGGAAGTACCAAATCAATTAATAGTGGAAACAAGATGGAGTGGTAGGAATCATATTTCACTGTTTTGGGGAGCAAACTTTTTAATCCCTTTAGAAGAAATCTCATGGAAACAGTTGATGAATTATATAATTTTAAGTTCTTTTCTTTTGGGTAAGTCTGAATTACCCCCTACTTGCCAAAGCAAGCTGGAAATGTTTTATTGGCTTAATTTCAATTTCTATATGTATATGAAAGTAATAAAACTGCAGTTCTTTAAACATATTTCTTAATTTAGAACTTTCATAAATTCACGCTGGCTTTTCTTTTTCATGTACAATAAATTAGATTCTACTGCATATCAATCATATCCTGGTAAGAATATTGAGACAAAGTATAAATGTTCATTTAAGGAGGAAGCTAAAGCTGAGAAATGGTAAAGGAAATAAGGTAAAGACCACATTAGGTAGACAATGGCATTAATCAAAGATCGGCAAACTACAGCCCATGGATTAAATCCAACCTCGAGTCTGTTTTTACAAATAAAGTTTTATTGGAATACTGCCAGCTCATTCTTTCACATATGTATGACTGCTTTCATGTACAGCAGCGGAACCAGTGGTTGTGACAGACTGAATGGCCCACCGAGTTGAAAATATTTACTCTTTGGCCCTTCACAGAAAATGTTTGCCAGCCCCTGCACCAACAGTCATGGGGATTCTGTGATAGCTGAACACAGGGACTGTGAGACCCCTCCATGTGGAAATCAATTTCATGTTCAGGAAAAGATAAAATAAAGTAAAATAAAATATGTGGTTATATTAGCAGAAATGCATTCAAAACTCCCAGACCAGAGCCATCAGGATGTTTGTTTTCATATAAAAAACACACAACTGGTTCCATTTCCGTCTTTGGCTCCTGCCAGTCATGAAAGATGCTCTCACCACGTTGACATGTCATCCCAGCTCTGAGTCTGTAGCCAGCAACAGAGGCTGTGAGTTTGCCCTTTGCTGGCTCTGGGCTATTGAGCAAGTCATCAAGCTCTTGAAAACGTATCTTCCTCCTCAGACAAGAGGGCAGTGCATGGACTTCAGGGTCTCTACATCCGTTTCTTGATGGAAGCTCTCTGATTCAGTGACCACATGATTCCTTTCTTTTTTGAAAGCAGAGGAATTTTTTTTTTTAAATTGACATTTTCAGCACTGAATTGTCTTTTCTATTTGGGGCATGATTTGACCAGGGTGTGCAACAAGTTTAGATATGTACCATTAAACCTTTGCAACTCCTTTTGAACATAAAACATTAGCTATTTTAAAAGAACAAAAACTGAGAGCTAGAGACTACAGATAATGGAAATAGCTACTATTGAGTGAACGTGTTATGTGCCCCAAATTAAGTACTATCGGCATTTCCAGTTCACAGAAGAGGATACTGAGGCGACTTGCCCAAGGTTGCACAGTCATTGCACTTCCTAGCTTCAGAGCCCAAAGAACATGTCAGCCACTGTTGTTTCTGTCTCACGGTGGGTCAGACTCAGAAGCTATTCTTCATCTTCACGGCAAATAGGGAGAAAACAAGTATGAGAGCTGTAGGTCAGCATTCCTAGAAGTGATGCGGACTTTGGAAAATTAGAACAGGACTTTTTTCATGCACTAAAAACCTACTTTGTGCCATCAAGATCATCCTTAGAGGCACCTTTTAAGACAGATTTAAAAAAAAAAAACTTAAGGTGATAGTTGAAGCAATACAGATTGGAAACTAGGGCATTTTTGTGAAATCACCTTTCTTTGCCATTACCATTTTTGAATTCTTTCTCAGAATTAAGAAACACACAAGCAAACAAACCATGTGGAACAATCTGTGGCAGATGGTTATTTCAGCTCTAGGTGAGTTTTGTCATTATAGGCTGGGACAGAGAAATGATTGCTTTGGATAATCATCTGTTATTTTAGTGAACTGCCAGCTAGGAACTGTTATAACTATGATGGTTTAGGATGGGGATTTTCCCCCCCTAAAGATTAGCAGGTAAATTGTCTCCATTCAAATTCTGTAGAATATTAGATGTCACGCTACTGAGTATCAAGCAGAAACCTAACAGTTTGGTTGGGGACAGGAAAGGGGTGAGATGAAATGAAACTTAAAGCACAAGGTAGGCCTCTCCTCCAGGTTTAGCTTCCCCTGGAAAATACAGCAAATAACAGCCAAACCATGGTGTTCATTACCAGCCCACATCCCTAATTAATTTATTTTATGTTAATTAAGTTTATAATTATATAGTAAAACATTTACTTTCTCCCTCAAGAAATTGACTGAATCTTCTGAAGGGGCTTTGTGACTGTAATTTAGGTGCAATTAGCCAGTTACATTTAGTTAGGGTTTGGTACATTTAGCCGCTGCCTGAAGATGCTAGAAAGGAGGAAACCAGCAACAACTCAGAAGCAAGTCTGGATCTAGAGGGCATGTGGCTAGAGGCTCTCCCTGGCTTTGGGGCAGTGAGTGCAGGTGTCTAGGGCAATCACAAGCTGGAACTCTGTCACGATGTGGTTTCAATATCATCTATGTCAGTGGTTCTCAACCTTCCTAATGCCATGACCCTTTAATACAGTTCTTCATGTTGTGGTGACCCCCAATTTCATTGTTACAAACTGAACATAATTAAAGCATAGTGATTAATCACAAAAACAATATGTAATTATATATGTGTTTTCTGATGGTCTTAGGCGACTGCTGTGAAAGGGTCATTCGACCCCCGAAGAGGTCGCGACCCACAGGTTGAGAACCGCTGATCTATGTATATTGCTCAGTTGTGGAACTGTAGATTCCTATAACTTTGGATAAAGGCAAAACTTTTCGCCCAAAGTTTTGTTGTGGTTGTGGAATTGGAGCTGAAGCCATGGAATGTGTCTCAGACATTTTCCACCATGGGTGTGAAATCCCTGCCACTGACCAAACTTCCGACTCAAAGGGATACCACCAGCCAGCAGGCACCATTGTAGCATCAAAAGACATCTTACCTGCTGAGCGAGGTAAAGAGGGCATGTGACCACCTGAGGATCTGAGAGCAGTGGTTCCATACAGCTCTCCACAGCCCTCCACAGCATCTCCAGGGCTTCTAACTCTCATTTTGAGCCATACTTTTCTGAGAGGGTGAAGATGGAATTCAAATATATATATATATTTCAGAGAGGAAGGAAGAGGGAGAGAGACAGGAACATCAATGATGAGAGAGAATTATTGATCAGCTACCTCCTGCATGCCCTATACTGGGGATCGAGCCAGCAACCTGGGCAATTGCCCTGACTGGGAATTGAACTGTGACCTCCTGGTTCATAGGTCGATGCTCAACCACTGAGCCATGCCGGCTGGGCTGAAGGTGGAATTTTTGAGCAAAGTTCTTTTCTGTTATGTTTTACTTCATAGCTCATGACAGAGAATCTATTTAGGCCTATGAAGAAAATCCAGTTGAAAGAAATCATTTGCAGTGGCTGCTGAGCTGACTGTGGGCAGGGTTGGAGTTCACTACCCATGACTGTGAATGGAAATCTGGGAAGCTCTAAGGCACGATTATTCTAGTGTGGCACACAAGGGTATCTCAGTGACACCCCAGTGGTTGGTGTAGCAAGGATCCATCTATCTTAAAATCCCCTTGGTTCTTGAAGCATTTATTTCTTGGTGGATAACAGAGATCTTTGATTTAGAAAGGAAGCCAGAGAATTTTTTGTCTTGGAGTTCTGAGCTGAATTAAACTTTTTTTTTTTAACATTTTGGTGTCCTGCTATCACAATGGAAGGTTATTACTTGTGTGATTAATGAGTGAAACATGTACTTATGTTGAACAAAATATGATCACTTAACCACCTTCTGCCTTTTTGTTTTCATCTGTAAAATGGAAACCCTAACCTCCTTTTCACTTCACAATGAGCAAATGGTAGCCCCCTTCCCAAAAGAGGTGTGTAAACTGACTCACATATACTTGAAATGATGTATAGATTTTTATAAGTTTCCATGTTTGTTTGTTTTTTGCTTACATTATTTAGTAATATTTTCGGAAATTGTGTCTCTTTATTTCTGGTTGACACTTCAATGTTTTTTTTTTGTGCCCAGTTGTATTAAAACAGAGTAATAAACAAATAAACACAGCAACACAGATGAGGAGGGGGAGAACATCTAATTAATAGGTTTTTAAAGAGGACACTCTTTCATACCCCGATCTTGAACACAGCTTCCACTCCATAAATAAAAATAGTGATGTCAACATGTACCTCTTAGTTCTTCTTAGTCCATAGAAGAAAATAGAAAGAGTTGGAAATGAGAGAAGGACCTACACATGGAGAAAATGAGACAGATGGGGGGGGGAGAGAATGAGATTGAGAGATACCCCCCAAGAAAAAACATTTGGGTGGCCCAGAAAAACAATATAGGAAGTTAAAAAACTTGGAGATGAAAGAGAAAGACACTTGGTTACACTAGCCTGGATCAAGGCAAGCATTTGTAAGGTATATATCTTGTGAACTTCAAGAAAACCATCACTAATTGGTTTAAGGTTATATTGCACATTTACAGCGGAGTCCTAAATAGGCTCAATGAAGGTGGATTCAGATCGTGTTTTATGTATGGGTTACAGTTTATTATGCTGAACATTTTTTTTGGTAGATCATACATATTTGGTAAAACATAAAGCTATCTTCAATGAGAGGGGTCATTCCAATTGTATTTTTTAAAATCAATAGGACAGTTTGCAATTTCTAAGGTTTTACACTTTGTCTAAATAAAATGTTAATAGACGCAATGCTAGCAACTACCCTGAGTTGAGGAGCCTGGACAATATTAGGTACTCATATTAATTCTAGCCATCACAATAAGTCAAGTTTATTTTATTCCCATTATAGAGTTGGCTAATAGGTTCAGAGAGGTCCTCCGACTTGGCCAGGGTTACACAGCTCAGGAGGGGTAAGGGCAGGATCCAAATTCAAGTCTGTCTGGCTTCAGGCTTCTTTTCACTGTCTAGCCAGCCAGTCATCAGGCATCACCATGGAAATGAGTCCTTTAGCACACAGTTGTCAAGGAAGATAAATATGTGGGGTGAGTGTACTTATTAAAATTCTAATCCCAATGCTAGCTGTACGTAAAGTTCTAGGATCTTGTGTAGTTAAACAATGGATCGTAAATGGCCCTAATTATGAAGAATGAAAGAAAAACTAATTTATAATCCAGTCATCCTGCTATGCATGTGTAATTATACTCTGTCTTTTTATCTATGTGACATTTACAATTTCTTACTGCTTTCATATAAGGCAATGCATGTGTCCATCATGTCTTTGAATGCCTCTGTGCTTATGCAAAAGGCGATTTCTGCTTTGAACTAAGGATGTGTGTAGGGTTACAAGGTAACTAACCTTTCCCTTTTAATCACTTTGATGTAGCAGAAAACTTTCTGTAAGTTTTGGAAATCATTTCTAAAGGAATTTCAGATGTTTGCATATATTAAATTTTCATTTAAAAAAATCTAGAATGCATTGTTTTCTCAGTGTCTTGGTTCTGGTTGATTTTTGGCATGGCTGCTATATTTCTTAACCAAGCTGTTATATTTTATATATATTGCCGTATTTGCCATGCATACTTTATTTTAAAAAGGAAAGTGTGTGTGTGTGTGTGTGTGTGTGTGTGTGTGTAAATGAAAGGCATGCTTTTTAAAATCCAGAGTTTTCTCCATGCATAAATTGTACTGGAACCAAAGAATCATGAAGAGACCTGCTGTGTTCCAAGATGAAAGAATCAAGGAGTTGGGAGAATCTTCCCCATCTTTTGAAAGAGAGTTTGTGGTGTACACAACTGAGGGTGGCACACACTCAGCTGCCCTAAGACACTGTTGAGGTGTTAGTAGAGATAGTTAGGTAGGATGGCATGGCATCATGGGCTTTTCCCAAAGTGAGCTTTTGGAGCAAATAAAAATGTCACTAACAGATGCTTCTAGAACTGTGGGTTTAACTTAAGTCGAGTAAGGGGTTCTGTTGGCAGTCTCCGTCTGAATGCTTAGAAGACTGTGATCCTGAAGTCAACTTTGCACTTTGCAAGCTTCCTGTTGAGACTAGAGTGAGCTCTCCATTTTACAGAGGCATTTTGGAATGGGTCACCTGCTACTCGTAAGGAGCATGTATAGCAATTGGGTCTGGCCCCAGAATCCTGAGGGTTCTGCTTGATGTTGGGGCACTTTTGGAGTATAGATTCTGTTCTTCGTGGTGTGAATGGGTGGGTACTCTTTCAGAGTGTTAAGTAATGTTTGGGTATGCTCTTATGAGCTTTGGTAGGGTAAGGGGTGCTCATTGTGGTTTGAGTTAGATATATTTCTGCAGGATCTGATCTGGGACTTTAAATCAGAGTCCAATCTGGGATGGTAAATTTTGTTTTATGGAACAGTGTCAAGTAATGTCCCAGGTAGACTGACCAAGGGCAGGATGAGCCAACATTTCCATCCACATTTTCCATCACCTCTTGGAGAGGCACTTTTTAATTCTCTTTCTAGGGAGGTAACTTCTGATATGATGGAAGTCCTTTTGCTAATGGTTGTCCCAGAGAAAAGGCATCAGAAAAAAAGGCATGTTTGGGTGAAGGACCTTCTTTCTACCTCATAATCTTCATCTGTCTTTAAGTTTGGACACATTCACTTCTCTGGGTAAAAGGCCGAGTACAAAGAAGTACAACAGGTCCTTGAATAACATCCTTTTGTTCAACATCATTTTTTAAAACTTTTTTTTGTTAATCCTCACCCAAAAATATTTTTCCATTAATTTTTAGAGAGAGTTGAGGGGATGGAGGATGGGGGAGAGAGAGAAACATCCATGTGAGGGAGACACATCAATTGGTTGCCTCCCACACATGCCTGCAACCAAGTTATGTGCCCTTGACCAAGAATCGAACCTGAGATTCTTCAGTCCATGGGCCAATACTCTTAACCACGGAGCGAAACCAGCCAGGGCTGTTCAACATCATTTTGTTGTAACATTGATGAGAAAAAAATATTAATTCCCAGCTGGGGCCACTGACTGGCCACCTTGATCCTGAACTAGAGTCAGCTGGTTGGGAAATCATTATCTTACTTGTTTGATTAATCTTTCTTACATGTATATATAGCTTACACTTATTTCAATGTTTAATATTAGAAGTGTTTGGGTCTTTTAGAAGTTTGGTGATATTTTCATGAGCAGAATATGCCATAGGAACTTAACTCTTATTTGTATCAATTAGCCTATGGTAAAATTAATTTCACTATTTGTTGTTTTGGTTAAAGTCACAGTTTCCAAGACCCTAGTGATGGAGTTAAGAGAGGACTTAATGTATGTTTGAAGCCAGGCAGCTTCCTAAGTGTGTGGCAGCAGCCATGGAAGCTAATCTGCGGCCCCACTTAGGTCTGGAAGCAGGACCCTGGACAGCGGGCCACAATGTCATTGCTTGGTGATGGGCGGTGAGGAGGAGGCCATGGATGAGGGAGAGGAAACCATCACAGGGCTGGGCAGTGACCACAGGAACTAGACTCTTTGAAAAGCCATAGCTAAGTTCTCAGAATGTGGGCTTTGGCAGTTTTCCTTCTGTGCCAGATCATAGGATGGAGCCTACCTTCCAAGATGTCCATTGCCAGACAGAACAAAGACTTTGTTTTTTATTGCTTGCTTTTTATTCCTGTTTACTGTAGTCAGTTCAGGGGGATTATCAACCCCACCTATCTTTGCTTTGCATTCTGGAATACTTGGTACTTAGCTAAGGTCTCATTATCTTGTGCACTTAGGTGATATAAGTGGAAATGAGATTTATAAGGCACTTCTATTCATGTGAAAGTAATTTCTTTGACCCTCTCTCAGCTTAATTAGAACCATTAGTGGATCTGACTTCTGGGCTTTGCAGAAATAGGCAGAGACACTGTGCACACTAAAGCCCCCCTGACTGTTGCTTTCCTAGCAAGTATCCTAAATGTTAACAATCTTCAAAGTCTATTTCTGAAGTACTGCTTGGAATGCCTAATGAAAAAGTAGTGGTCCAGGGCAAATTTTATTTTTACCTACTCTCTTCCTTCCAGGATCACCTACAACTTGGACCTGAACTTGTAGTCCTGCTTTGAGACATCCTTATCTCTATTGTCACTTTTTTTTACATCCAAATTAACGGCAACTACTTTCTTTAAGTTCTTCTCCTGCTCTTTCTTCCTCCTTCCATCTCCTGCTCTATTCTCCTTCTCCTCCTCCCCCTCCTCCTCCTCCTCCTTCTTCTTCTTCTTCTTCTTCTTCTTCTTCTTCTTCTTCTTCTTC
>NW_005871343.1:549821-604788 GCF_000147115.1 Myotis lucifugus | reverse complement strand
AGTATCAGAGGAGGGCGCATGGGTTGACCCCATGTCCCATTTTGTTTTCTTCTTGTTTGTTTCAGCCCATTAGTTAACTTTTTCTAGAAAATTTAATTCCCCAGATCATTCTGGTCTGTGCACTATGATATCATCCACAAATGAGCAGGAGCCAAGCAACTTCCACTGTGTATGTTTGAGGTTCTTGCAGATTTTCCATAGTTGTAGGGTTAAGTGAGTAATAGGTTTTATGTCTTTTGTTCTCCACCTGGACACTGTTAGTTTGAGTAAACTGCCTTCATATACTAAGAAGGATCACTGACTAGAGTATTTTTGTAAAACCAGATCTAGACACAAATCTATATTGGCAGAAACAAGAACATGCTCTTCTATAATGGAATTTATCATGCCACGTTTGTGTGTGCTGAATGTTGACTCATTGGTAAGCCTCTCTGGTCTGAGAATTGTGAAACAATGTCTTGAAGAAGATGTCATTTCATGTCGCAAAGAGCTACCCTGTAGATAGTGCAATTATATATATATATATATATATATATATATATATATATATATATATGGCTAAGCAACTGTCTGACCGGCCAGTAGGTATGACACACACCACGCACTGACCACCAGGGGCAGATGCTCAACACAGGAGCTGCCAAGCTGTGGTGACCTGGCAGTGGCGGTTCTCAGATGACACACCCCGGAACCAGAGATGAGGGAGCCCGATTCCTCATGGGCCATGCAATTCCACCTTCAGCCGTGGGTTATGTTGTTGCTGGGGCACTGTAGGCCCTGAATCTCGTTTACTGCACACTTGTGTTTGTGTTCTACACCCTGTCCAACAGCAGGGTGTCCTCTTGAACTCTGGGACCCCTCAGGGAATGTCAGAGGGCCAGTTTTGGCCCAATCCCATAGGCTAGGCCAAGGGACCCACCTGCCAGAGGGACCCTGCTCACTCCGCAGATGCCCTTTGAGCCACGGTACCATCCCAGGTGCGGCCAGCCAGGGAGGGACTGTGGGAGGTTGGCTCCAGGATGTGTCCAATCACACAGTCCTGCCCCGATGGCCACCTTCTAGTTAATTTCCTTTCAATGTGCACAAATCCGTGCACAGGGCCACTGGTACTACATGTTTGTTGAAATAAGCCAGAGGCTAGACACACCTACAGGACAACAAGAGATTGATTTATTCAATCGTAGTGTAGTTGGTGTGAAAATCTTTGAGAACATTAATGCCCTGCAAACCATGAACTCCATGTGTTTTTTTGTTTGTTTTGTTTTACTCCATTTATAGCATTTGTAGGTGATTCCGCAAATAGAGGCAATGGCATCTGTCTTTGGATGTGCTACCTATCCTATGTGAAGTCCCTGACATGGTAGTGGTTGAGCCGTCGGACACTTGTCATCAGGCCCTGCTGATCCATCACATTCTACTTAGAATCACTGAGTTTTAGTTGTGCGATAGCTCTGGGTTTCCTTACACATTCGAGTTTTGCCAAGAACTCTGTGTTTCCTGCTTTGATTTTCAGCTCATAACTAAATTTCATTTTGCTAAGACAAACCAGAGCTTTCCAAGCCTTGCTGACCATCCTCAGACATTTAATTTTAGTTTTTCATCTCCAGCTAACAAATGGACAATACTTTTTTTTTAATCCAACTCCCACAGCCACCATCATTTTGATCATCATGAGAATTAGAGTCATCTCAGTTTGGCACCTTTTCCTCAGTAGTTTCAGATGCTTCAGGAAGCACTCACTGGGTGTCCACCTGTCTAACTCTATAATCTTCAATATACTGAGCAAATATCTGATTCTGTCCAGGAGCTTTGAAGTGATCTGATTAACCCAGTTGCCAATGAGACACAGTAGAGCCTACATTGTCTTGTATCCTCCCTACTTTCCATTTTGGTTCTGTTGTTGAGTACATAGAAATTATTTTTAAAAGTTTATAGATTACTGTTCTGCAAGGCAGTGTAGTGTGTAGAAGGGTATAGACATTCTCTGTCTGCCCTCCTGTGGCTTACAGTTTGGGATGCAGGAAGTAAAAAGCAAAGAACTACAAGTTTCAAAAAGGTACAAAAGAAGGCCATGTGAATGCACGGAAGAGAAGTTAAGAGGCCCATGAACTGAATACTCACAGGAGACCTCTTTACACTGGACCTTCAAGAATGGTCAAGGCTTCCAACACATGATAGAAGGAGGTCTTAGGAGAAGAGGTGGTATATGGATAAAGCACATCCTTAGGAAGCTAAAGGAGTGTCTGAAGGCTGATTAAGGAACTTCTGGAATGAGCACAGAGAGGGAAGCACCAGGACTTAAACTTTTATATTGGGAAATTGCTGCTATAGGTGCAGGTGATACCATTGTAAAGGAGGCACTAACAATCCAGAAGGTCTGAGTTTAGATTTCAGCTATCTCACGCCATACAGGTGACCTTGGACACATCACAGTGGCCATGTGGGTTGAGTGAGTTCCCTATAAAATAGGAAAGGCAGGACAGTAATGGCTAGATGGTGCAAGAATCAACAGATAGTCACTGTTCCACAAATGGCAAATTAGGAAAAGTGGTGCTGAAATAAAGCAGAATTGTACCTCACTCAAGTCTAACTTTGTGATGAAAGCAAAACCTTTTTGCACCCACCGTTGTTCAGGTACCTAATGTTATGAGAACACAGGAGTTTATTCTTTGGTTTGACCTAGTACACATTTTCCAGAAGGCCCAAGGAGCATTTGCTTTGTTCTCCAATGAAGGTGAGCCACTGTACTGTCACCTTCACCACCACACCGGCTCCCAAGAGGCCCCATGCCACTCAGACACCCAAGTTGGCAGTTTTTCTGTTTTAACTCTCCAAATGACAAATGTGGTAAGATTGGCTTTTTCAGATAGCAGCTGCATCTTTCTTCCACTCCCTTCCCTTCGCTTCCTTTCAGACTCAGCAATTTTCTTCTTTCCCCCAGATAAATTGCTGTTAATTTAAATGTACTGCAGATCCTTGCCATTTTATGGCTGATTGCTTCTGAGTAATAGGAGGGAAATGTGTGCATGTTTGAATGTAAAGAAATCTTAATGAGTCGGAAGCCAATGATAAAGAAAGCACAGTGCTTCACTGACCTTCAGCCCACCCCCAGGCCTTCCCTTTGAAGAGGTCTGTGAGCAGATTTGAAATCAGCGAGTAGCAGAGACTGAGTTTTAGGACACATCCTGGTTTTCCTTCTCTGCTTTCAACTTCACATTGCATTCTCAGACAGCATCTGCTTTAACCTTGTTCGGATTTAGCTCAGCTGGTGCAAGGAGCGGTGGCAACATTTCTCTAAGGTTGTTTTTGATAAAGGAGCTGTTCTCACAATAACTCCTGTGCACCATCGGAATGCTGCAAATGCTTCAGAATGTCACATTGTCAAAATATCTATATTTCAGGCTCAGAAGCTAGACAGCTCGTTTGGCTGCTAAACCCACAAGATGTTCAGCCATTTGTTGTGGTCTAAAAACTTTCCCCCTCACTAGGAGAAAATAATCATGTATTGTTTTTATATTATTCCGTGGCCCCTTTCTTGAGTTCTTATCAGAGGGCAAAAGTCATGAGATTCTGGTAGGTAGAATAGGACCCTGATTGGATATCACTTTTGATCCCTGAGAAATATGAAATATTGGAGACATCTATATATATAAAAGCCTAAGTGACCGTCGCAACCGAGACCTGGTACACAAAATTCGTGCACGGGGGGCGGGGGGGGTCCCCTCAGCCCAGCCTGCACCCTCTCCAATCTGGGACCCCTCGGGGGATGTCTGCTGCTGGTTTAGGCCCGATCCTGGGGAACGGGCCTAAACTGGCAGTCGGACATCCCTCTCACAATCTGGGACCACTGGCTTCTAACTGCTCACCTGCCTGCCTGCCTGATAACCCAAAACGCCCCCCTGGCTGCCCGGGTCCCCCCCAAATTCCCCCCTCGGCAGCTTGGTTCCCCCCCCCTTTCCACCCTCTCCAACCGTGGTTACCCCTAACTCCCTCCCCCCCCCGCCCTGTTTGCTTTTTTCTGCCCCCCCCTGCGGGCCCTGGTGGCCCCCAAATGCCCCCCCCCAAGCCTGGGCCCCCCTCATTTCCCCCTTTTGCCGGCCGGGTCACCCCCCCCGGCACCCCCGCCCGGCCTGTTCCCCCCCAACTGCCCTTCCTTTTGGCCTGTTTCCCCAATCCACCCTGCTGTCAATTCTTTGGGTTGCTCTTCACTGCCCCCCCCCCCCGCCCCCGCTGGCCTGGTCGCCCTATGCAGCCTGCTGCTCAGTCATTTGGTCATCCCTCACTAACCCCCCCTGCAGGCCTGGTCGCCCCACACAGCTAGTTTCCTTATAAAAGGATGAAATCTCTAAGTCAAACTAATTTTTCAATATATGGTAGTGTATCTTTAGTGTGTCAATAGTATGGGAAGATCAAGGGTATTGAGAAGCGTTGACTTGCCTTCCTGAAGGCTCACATTGCTTATCCTTGTTTCAGGCTGTTTTTTTCCTCTTAAGGGAGTTACTGCATGTGTTTTTATGGTGGTTTCACTTATTTTTTTATTGCAAGGGCGAATGGAGCTAAGGTATGCTTCTTTGAAAAGGATGAATCACAAAAGGCAATCAGAAGGAGGTTGAAGAGTAACATCTGACATCAATTTAAATAGGGGCAAATGCTGGTGTGCTCCGAGTGAATGGCAGTCCAAAAGAGCTTGCATCTAGCTAAGAAAATTGTTTCTCAATTGTAATTTTAAAGAGCCTGGAGGAGCATCTGGGAAGAAAATGTCAAATAGAAGCAAAGGAAGAGTGGCCTGGTTCATTCTGTAAACACTCTGACATCAGTAAACTCTTAGAATTTCCCTGCCAAATGCCCAGAAACTAGTATATAGGAGTCAACAAATCTTTTTGTCTGAGGGTGATGTCTTCTATTTGTATCACCAAGTTTCTCCTGTTTTTTTATTGGCAGACTTGACATCCCAATTTTAATCCTATTGTTACAATGGGAAAGGAAGTGAGAATCATCTTCTTAAAACCTGGTGGAATAATTAAGAGGTTTGATTGGTTAATTTGGCATGCTTGTCCTACGTGCCATAGTGTCCTCTAAACTAGTGCGGCTTATGTGTGCTTGGAGGCTGAACTTTTAGAAAGAGAGTAGGAAGAGTTATGAAGAAAAATTAATCAGTGCCCCTAAGCACTTCCTAAACTCTCAGTGCTTTGTGGTGTTTAAATCCACAAATGATGTTTGGCGTCCATCCCAAGTCCTCTCCCTGAGACTTGGAGGGGCAGGAGACAGGAATGCCATGGAAATTAAGCTCCAGAGGGTTGCTGTAAATGATAATACAGATTGGTGGTGGTAATTACAGCTCTGGAGGCAGATGACACCAGCACTTGGCAGACCAGACACCAGGTTGAGGAAGATCGAGAGTCTGGAGGGGTTGTGTTTAGAAGCGCCTTCCAAAGCTGAACTTGAAAACATCTTGGCAGTTTCTACCATGACATCATCTATTTTGTCACGTATGAATCTGGTGAAGATTCATGCAAACTATACACAGAATTGTATGTAACAGAATCTTCCCCGTCCCTGCGGGGTTTTTATGGGCAAGTGCAGGGAGAGTTTGTCCTCCCTGCACAGGGACACGGCAGGGTGGCCATAGAAGCTGAGTTCCTGGGTCAGGATCTGAGCTCCATCACTTACTAGTTATTGGACTGTAAGCTACTTTGGACAAAGAGCTTCGAGGAGAGCTTGGCACAAAGTAGATTAGCGTTATTTATTATGCAAGTTGTTTACTCACCTTTCTCCAGCTGGGGCAATGAAGTAGTTGAGGTCAAAGCAGTCCATTTTCTTTATTTTTATATCATCTATTACAGTGTCTATGATTTGGTCTATGCTCAGTAAATGTTTGCAGAATTAATTAATACTAAGTATTACGTATTATGTGTTTTATATCTATTACATGTAATATACACACTATATGTCTTATATATACTAGTTATATATTGAATATATATACAATATACTACATGTTATATGTTATATATCATATGTGATATAATGGATATTACATTTCTATATATCTATGTGTCATATATATTCTGGGCGTTTGATTCCATTTAGGCAATTAATTAATTATTTAATGTAAGGATTCCTGGAAAAAAAAATCTAAATCTGTGTGTAGTTCATATTTTACCAGTTATATCCAGCCAGCACTCTGCTTTAGTTGCTCAATAATTTATCAATTATTTAAGAAATAACTTGGTAAAATTAGGCAGGGGAAAAATTAGGATTATGGTAGATATTTGCTAAGTTTTATTTTTCCCCCCTAAACATAAAAATTCTTCAGGGGTCATCGATATTGTTCACAGATTTCTCCTACTTAAGTTAAGAAGTTAATATCTGACAGTTGTGGGTGGAGCTGTGCGCAGAAATTCTTTGCGTTTCTTTCCCATGTTTCATGTGCCATGTAAAGTTGGTTTTGAGTTTAAAACGAAGTTGCTCAATAATGAGATGCACATTTTCTTCCAATTTCTGTTCTGTTATTATATATTGCTTTATATTTTAAAGCATATTCCATGTTGTGTCTTAATTTTGATGTTTATTTATGTTCTTTTAAAAGTGATTGTACTTGCATGTTAATTTCTGTTGATTTTTCTTTTGAGCATGACTTATGTTTTATTTTGTGTTTCTTTTAGGTTTTGTTTTGTTTCATAAGATCCCACTGGATGGGTAGCTGAAATAAAGGAAAAGACAGAGAAAGGGGCTGTGGTGCTTGTTGGTTGGTGCTGCCTTGTAAGCTGGACTCTTGGGACTGGCACAGGCTTCTCCCGGGAAGTCTGCTTACTTGGCGTTTTCTGGTAGAGGCGGGTGGTGTTTGCAGGAGGTACTGCATGGAGCCTGCAGATCCTGAGCTGTGATTGGGAACACCGGTGCTGAGGCAGTTCACAGGCAGCTACTCGGAGATGCAAGAAAACATCTTAAATTAATGCTTCCATTTGTTCTTACAATCATTCAAAGGTGGAATTGAAATGAAATCCTATTGGGTTGTGCTTCTCTTCTGGAAGATGTGCTGTTTGACCATACTGGAAATGTATTTGATTTTTATTGTTTCTGTTTATTAAAGATGAACTACAAAGTTAAAACAAATCTAAATTTAGGGACAGGCATAAGTGCACACTAAACTGTAACCTCCATGTAACTCGGATTTTAACATCATCTTCTGTTGTTGTTTAATCAGCACTGAACTGAGGAAGTTTTATGTTTCCATCCATACCACAGCAGCTGAAAGCGCATATACGGTATCACCGTGGGGACGTGGTGATTTCACAAGAGAGGCTCTTTCCTTCACTGATAATAAAGATCCAGAGCCATGCAATCAACGCTCATGATTTCCTTAAAGTTTCTTTAATGATTTTCTTAAAGGAAAAAAAAAAGCTACTTGGTCAGGGCTGTAGAGTTAGGTTAGGCATAGACAGAATAACTAAAGGAGTGAAATATATGCATATGGTGCATATGTCCTTTCATTTGCCCGCTGCGATCCACCTGCGTTTTAGAAGTTTGTCGAGTGATAAGGCCGCAGCAACCCATGCTGTTCCCATAACAGAACTGCAGCTTTTCTACTCTGAAAAGGCCTGTGAGCAGAATGGCTGGCCTGCTGTGAGCAGAAGTCGATATTGTAAGTAAGACAGTCTCCCTACGACATACTATACTGCTGCTGGGTTTTCAGGGGGCAGGACAGCTCATCCTGACCCCAGCAGCGCAAGGTGGCAGGTCGCTAATGAATATGTGCTTTATATTGTCCAGCTTCATTGCTGAGAGGGCAGCCGAATCCTGCGCCCCTGCCTTAGTCTCACCGTGGCCCCCTGTTTCAATCGCTCAGCCATGGCAGTGACCTTGGTGCGCTCTGCTCAGTCTGCACCAGGCAGGATCCCTGTCAGAAGACAGGTTTGACTGCCCTACCCCACCTCACCTTACACCTTTCTTGTTAGGGGGACTTCAAAGGCGGGCCTGGAGCATGTCCTTTGAAAACACAATCAGGTCTGTACAGCACAGGGAATGTAGTTAATAATATTGCGATAACTATGTATGGTGTCAGATGGGTACAGGAAATATTGGGGGAAACACTTTGTAAAGTATATGATTGTCTAACCACTGTGCTATACACCTGAAACCAATACAAAACAATATTGAAAGTAAAAAAAGAAGAGTGCACTGATGCCATGGCTGAATTGGAAATTTATTGATGTTCTTTAAAATAATTTTTTGAAATAGTTACACAGTTTTACAGTTCAGCTTTAAGCATGCATAGATTTTTAACAGGTCTAACATGTTTGGAAATGTTTTGAATCCTGTGTAACCAAGGCATTAATCTTAATAAACCAGGATCCATTTAGGTGCCACTTGATAAAATAAGATAACCCATGATGGATATTTTATACTCTCTCTTTTACATTAGCCACTGACGATGGTATTGCTCAATGCCGATATCTCACAGAGTCTATGGATTACAGCATTGAACTTGGCTACTTCAGACCCAGGCCTGAAAGGGGCAGTTTCTCCAAAGCGTAAACAGGCTCCTGGTTTTTGAAAGTATTTTTCCCCCTAAAAGGACATTTGAGTGTGAGGGCAGCTGGCCCTCGGTGTGGGGACGTCTGAATATCCTCAGAATTTCCATTTTCTTACTTGCTGCTAAATGACAGTTCCTGTCACGACTTAGAATCTGATCTTTCCCAAAGGTGTTGATTTACAAAGAGGCCAGTTAATTGCAGAAATCCCGAACCGTGAGAGATTAAGGAAATTCAAACTGGAAGCCAAGCAGGGGCTGTCAGGACAGCTCAGATTCTTAAATATCGGCCATTTGGTATATATACATTTTTTTTTTAAAAAAAGCTTTTATGTAATTTCATAGAGCCATAAAAAGGCGATGAATTGTTTAAGGCCTATTTTTAAAGTTTTCCAGACTCAAAAGGAAAAAAAATAAAGAAAAGGATATTTGTACTCAACAGCTAGAAGAATGACGAGGTGGATTTTTGTTTTTAAATGGAGAGAAGTGGACAGATAAGGCAATTTAATATATCAGACTGCAGTTGACATCTCCTAGGGAACGATGAAAACAGCAGGCTATTAGAAAATTGTTTCATATGGTTCTTGAGTTCTTTGCTTTGTCTTTTCTTAAATCCCTGAAGACCACAATCAGTAACATAGCTTCTCATATCTGTACTCTAGACCACCCCCTTGCATCCTCTTGCTTTCTGTGTCCTCTGTAAGAAATCTTTTTTGAGCTTCCTAATATAATTCTGCAACATTAGAAAAAGATGGGCAGCATTTTTTATTGAAATCAAGTCTGTCGCCCTCAAGCAAGGACCTGGCACTTCAGTACCAGGCGGGTATTCTAAATGCACAACGTACCCTAAGTGGGTGTTCACTCCAGAGGGGAGCTGTCACTCAGCCCCAGCCAACTCCCACCCCCCGGGAATGTGGTCCCAGGTTTCCAAATCTTGGGATTCTTTAAGAGAAACTTGAAACCTGTGAAATGTCCCTATTTTTAAAAAGTTGACTCAGTTATTTTTAAAACGTTATGTAGGCCAACAGAACATGTCTGTGGGCTGCCCGTTTGTTACTTGTGTCTTAAAGCAAGATCGTTGTTCTCTCACTGCTTCCTCCTGTCTTGCCTTTGCAAACGTGCTTCCCAGCGTCACCATTGAGAGCTTTATTAGCTCGCCTCTGCCAGCGGGGACCTGGGCTCTCTCCCTGCCTGGGACTTCCTTGCAGCAGTGTTTGCCCTTCATCCCTGATCGGCCCCACGTCCCTGTGGCCAGAGTCCTTCCCCCTGCTTTGTTTGACGTGACTCCTTTCACCAGTGTCTGTGCTGCCTGGCCTGCTCAGGTGCAGCCAAGTTCAGGGGAAAACGCACAGCCCCGTTTCTCGGGTGGCCTTAACATACCCGTGTGGCTGTTGATGAATGGAAAACAGCTGTGTCATCTTCACGAATCACAGTTCAGGCCCTGTATCTTGACTCCAAGGCAGCTGAGAGCGACTGAGAGACTCCCACTGTCATCACTTGAGGCATCAGTCGAGGCCAAGAAGGTCCAGATCTCCACAGGAAGAATGAATCCCCACAGACTTCAAAGATCACTCCGCGGTTTTCACTCCTGATCTCCAGCAGGGACCAGCTTCATTCTTGACCTAGTGACTGCTCTTCCCAAGAGTAGGGAGCAAAGATGGGACTTAAATAACCCCAGCCCCTCCCACAGCACAGAGCCCAGAGTGTGCTTTGGACCCCACTCTTCACATCATCCTGAATTACAGCGCTCCACGCCCCCACCCCCACCCCCACCCTGGCCCTGTTAGGGCCCAAGCTCCTCCTCAGACAGAGTAGAGGCCACATTGTTCAATAGTTAAAGGAGCAAACACCTCAAGGAGTTCAAGGCAAGAATTTAGTTCCCTGGCAGGTGTGACAGTCAGCATGATGGAGATGCTCCTATCTTCTTCTCTTCCTTTTTTCTTTATTTGCTTAAAATCCCTGACTTTCTCTCTCCTTCCCACCCTTCTCTCTCCTTCCCTCTCTCCCTCTCCCCTTCTCCTTCTCTCCCTCCCTCTCTCTCTCTATCTAGCATTCTAACTTGACTCCATGACAGACTGGGAGTTAATTTTTATTTACTTTACTGGTTGCTTTCCATATACCTTTTTAAAAAAAAATTCATTTTGAAATGGAATCAAAGCACTAAAGGAGACCTGAGCTAGCTCCTCTCTCACTCCATCGGAGAATGGTGACTTATACTTTCTTCCGGTGTCTTCTGTTTAGACTCCTCCCTGGCTTCCATCTAATTTGCTCACACAACAGTAGAAGCTCATTTCACCTTGTTTTGTCCTGACTGCAGATACAGAGGGAGGGCAGCTGATGTGGAGCGATTCCACATAGTTCAGGATCTTCTCAGGGCAGCTGCACCCAGCCCGGTGGGCTGTGCCATGCCTGTGGCCACCATGGAGCTGTGCCAGTCAGCAGACTTGACTCCAAGGACAGGGACAGAAGCAGTCACCTGTGAAGGGTGCTCTGCTGTGTTCACACCACCTGTGGCGCCTGAGGACCATGTCAGGCTTACTCAAGGGCACCTGGGAAGGTCAAGGGCTCTCCCGGACAGGACAGGTACGTCATGTTCTGTGGGGTGCTGCCACAGTGAATTACGTTAAAAGGATCTGCAACCCTGAAAGTGACATAAAACAGCTGTCACAGAAGGCAGCTTTCTACTCAAGCCAGTCCATTTCTTTTCTTTTTTTTTCCTCTTCTGGGCCAAAGGTGTCTCCCAACCATTAGAGTTGGACAGTGAGAGCACTCTGAGTTTAATTCCGGCTAACATTGCAATGGAGCCTTAGGATGGTCATTGGTGGGCACCCGAGGTAGGTGGTTATTGGCTGTGTCTGGAATCTGAGTTTTCATGAAAAGAAAAAGGCATGAGAAGGAAAGAAAAACACAGAGGTTTTTTCACCACTTTTAAGACAGTCCATTTATGAAGGAGGCATAAACACAAAATAGCAAGAGATCCTACTCACAATGCATATGTATGTCAAATCATCATGTTGTACTCTTTAAATATCTTTCAATTTTGTCAGTTATGCCCCAATAAAACCGACAGAGGGAAAATGGAAAAATAATAGCAAGAGATTCCAGAGAAAAACAGATCCTTGCGTATCACACCCATTTCATGTTGGGGTCCATTCGCTGTAATCCATAGGCAGCTGTGAGTCATTCTCATGCCCTGTTTTCTCCCTGTGATGTTCCAGGTTTTAAAGTCATTTTTCACATTTCCTGTAAATAGTGGATAATCATTTTTATTTTCTTTTTAAGTGCTGTTTTAACATGTGGATAGATCATAAATGTACTTGCTGAATTCATTCTTTTTTTTTTAACAAGCCAATAAAGTTTTATAATTCATCTCCATGTGTCTTGCATTCTCTCTAGGGCCTTGTATACGTCTGCTCCCTTCCTCAAGCATCCCCATCACTATGTGTGTCCTTGGTGGTGTTCAAGAGGAAAGGTGTTAGAAGAAAGAGTATGAGAAACATCATAGAGAATTGGGAATGGGAGAGTCCCAAACCCACTATAGATTCTGGAATAAATCTCCCTCAAAAAAGGACTTTCAAATTTCCCATTAATGTGAATTATACATTTATTGTTACTGATTCTTGACATGGGATATAGTTTCATTTGGTTAAAAGGAAATACTAAAAAAAAAATACAAAAAATGTTTAAGGAAACTAAAGAAACAAAAAAACAAACCGTACATTCTATTTAAAACATTTGGAATAACCCAGGTCCCAGTGAGAGGACACATTTGGTGGTCTGCCCCTCCCTCCCTTCAAAGGGCCTTGGTGGTCAAATGAACATGATGACTTGTGCTTTCATGGAAGGGGAGATTGAGGAAGACAAGTGGCTGTAGAGATAAGATACTATGGAACTGTAACTATTAAATGGTGCCCACACTTCACATCCCTTTTATTTCCAACCTCCAGTGGCCCACACTGGCATTCCTCATCCCCCCCCCGCCCCCCCACCCCCCACCCCGCTTTAAGATAGGACCTAAAAGTAAGGTTTGTAGGACCCCAGCCCTGATACATCTGAGCTTGCCTCTGGTAACTTTGAAAGGGTTTTTCTCCAAATGCAAGACTTAGGATTAGAAACTGATCCAGTGTGACCCGCTGTCTTAGGGAACCAAGTACACAGACCCTCTCTTAAGAGCCTGTTTAGTGCTATTGACTTGTGCTTTTTTGGAAACACCCTTCTCAGTTTGCCTTGCTGAGAACAGGTTTTGTGGGCCATTTGGAGGCCGTATAATAATTTGAGGCAGTAGGCTTTGGATGCAGACTATTCAGGTTTGAAGCGAGCTTGCTCAAGCTAAATGAGTCATTTCACTCTTCTATTCCTATTTCCTCATTTGCACAATGGGGAGTAGTAATGTTGCCCCCTCACTAGGCTCTTAGGAGAGTCAAGTGAGATGGTCAGGTAAAACCCTTACTTAGCACATTGCCTGGCAGGTTGGGGACCTCTTTTCATTGATAAAATACTTTGAAGGACTTGGGTTTGCACTGAGCATGGGTATGCCTCAGTGAGTGCCTGTGAATCTCATACAGATTCACTTACATGTATTGGTTATATGGCGGTTATGTGAGCACAACTACTGGAGTCCAAATGAAAGGGATTTCACTCACTGGGCAATTCTGGATGTGTCCACTCTGTGAAGGCCACAGTGGAGCTTTCTCAGGAGTTATCATCATTGTGCTCCTAGATCCTTCTTTCTGCCCAGGTGATTCTTGTGCACTGGTTCTACCTCAGATTTGATACTGATAAAATAATACAATAAGATTTGTTTGGGGCTGTATTATGACCGTCCCATGAGTTTGAATGATGCTCTGTATTATGAGGATTCTGAAAGAAATAGCATTGAAGGACATACCCCAAACATGGTCTGCCTCTTTTCTACTCACCTTATCAATTCAGAATTTTTAGTCATTTGAACCGGGTCTACTTTAACTTTAACTGGTGGATTCTCCATGTGAAAATATTTGGCTAAGAATAAAAGTGACGAATGAATTGGCTGAGGGATTGTTTGAAACAAAAGACTTGTTTCAAGTTCCCTCAAGGCTTAGAAACAACTGTTTACAGGCAATGAGTAACAAATAACTGGATTTTTCTCTTCTGCTTCCTGAGGTAGTTTCTGATAAAGGCTCCATTAAGCAACACACAATTGGTCTAGTTGGAACTACTTCATGTTGCAAGTAATAGAATTTTATTTCTTTAGTAATATTTTGTAATTTGTGCTGTTTTGTTGTTGTTATTAAATCTCTTTAAATAAGTGGCATTGAAGTTTTACCAGCACTTAATTTAAGGTACTTTTAGTATTGTTAATACCTTTTCTAATACATTTTAAAGTGAGACTGTATCTAAGAGTTAATGCGTATTGATTTTCACTCTGTACCAAGTATGCATGTTATGTTTTAAGTACTAAAACATATATTAATGTATTTATTCATTCATTCCCTGCAATCCTACGAGGCTAATGATAATATTGCTTCCATTTAAAGTGATAGTAAAACTGAGGAACAGAGTGATCAAGGACCTTCCTTCAGGTTACCTAGCTAATGAGGGGTAATCCCAGGGTTTGAATTCAGTCAGGCTGGCTCAAGTACCAGAGCTCAGAACAACTACCCTATATGGGCTGGATCTTTGAGCAGGGCCAGGACGGGGGTGAGGCCAGCAGGTGCCTAGGACACTCTCAGGGCCATTCAAGTGCCCAGTGGCCACTCTTACCAGCACTGGTAATTGAGCAGAGACGATTGTTGTGGCAAAGCATAAATGTAAGGTGAACTTTAGTCAATGGGGTGGTATGTGCTGTCCCAGGAAGTCCCTAGTTATGTGTGCCACTCACCAAGCCCTGCAGATCTTGACTTGCAGGTACAGGGATGGTAGTGAAATTGGCACATGCTTTGAAAATTTTATCTTATGAAACAGAAATTGCAGGAGGTATCTATTCAATGCTAATCCTATCTAATAAAAGAGTAATATGCAAATTGACCATCACTCCAACACATAAGATGGCCACCTCCATGTGGACACAAGATGGCCACCACAAGATGGCCAGCAGGGGAGGGCAGTTGGGGGTGTGACCAGGCCTGCAGGGGAGGGCAGTTAGGGGTAATCAGGCCGGCAGGGAAGCAGTTAGGCGTCGATCAGGCTGGCAGGGGAGCGGTTAGGGGGTGATCAGGCTGGCAGGCAGAAGTGGTTAGGGGAAATCAGGCAGGCAGGCAGGCGAGCGGTTGGGAGCCAGCAGTCCTGGATTGTGAGAGGAACGTCTGACTGTCTGTTTAGGCCCGATCCTGGTGGGACATCCCTCGAGGGGTCCCAGATTGGAGAGGGTGCAGGCTGGGCTGAGGGACACACATCCCCATGCACGAATTTCATGTACCGGGCCTCTAGTCCTATATAATAAAAGGGTAATATGCAAATTGACCACAGAATGACCGGTCACTATGACGTGCACTGACCACCAGGGGGCAGATGCTCAATGCAGGAGCTGCCCCCTGGTGGTCAGCCAGAAGCCAGGCTGACTGCTGGTAAGCGCAGTGGCAGAGGCGGAAGCCTGTCCCGCCTCCGCAGCAGCACTAAGGATGTCTGACTGCAGTGTAGGCCCACTCTCCACAGGGAGCAGGCCTAAGCCATCAGTTGGACATCCCCTGAGGGCTCCTGGATTGCTAAAGGGCATAGGCCGGGCTGAGGGACCCCCCCTGCCCACCAGTGCAGGAATGTCGTGAACCCAGGCCTCTAGTTAACTAATAAAAACCCAGAGCATGTTTGCTTTGTTCGTTGTAACTAAAGGCAGATGTGTTGTTTTTGATTGTTCTAAAGCAAATTTTCTTGTTGCTCCTGAAGTTGAGTACTTCCTGTTCACTGGGAGCAGTCCTGACTCTCAGATGAGTGATGGCAAGGGAAACCGCCGGGTGGGGGTGGGGTAGGAGGAGTGTGGTGGAAGATTTGTTTAAGGACACATCCTGTCACCTGCATTCAGAGGATCCAGACATTGGAACAAGGCTGTGGAAAATGCCTGAGCAGCTCTTGCCTCTGAAACACAAGGAGACAGAGCAGCATCTAAGCAGCTCAGTCACGTCCGTGCTCCTGCCCCTGAATGTGCCGTCTGGCAGTGAGTGACTGAAAGAGACGGCCAAGGGCACATGCTAATTTTCCAATCAATGGGTCAGTCTCATCCACACACCACAACACCCAGAGCTGTGTTTACTGAATTAAAATCTCTGCCTGACCATAAACTAATGAACAATAAGTTTTCTCCTTCCCTCCCATCTTTCAACATTTTTATTCTGTTTCCTGGGAGGCAAGGAGAAACCTCTTTTGTCATTCACCACCCTTCCCTTTCTTTTTAGTAATTCTCATCATACAGTAAATTAGTCTTGCCGAATGGTCAAATAAAAGCGTAGGCCACAGCTGTTTGCCTTGAAGATTAGAATTCAGCTTCAGGTAAGTCGTGCAATTTCACTAAAGACCCTGGAGCTTTGTGGGGTGGGAGTAAGGGTTGCCTAGCGCTGTTTGACCTCTTGGGGGAGTTCTAGGTTTTAAATGAACTGAGCCATAGCCTGTTAGGGTGTTTCAGGCTTTGTAGAGATTACTTCCTGGACAGTTTTTTCTCTCTGCATTTACTTAGGCTTCTGGATTTGGGGGAGACCATCACCCTCCTTCACTAAAGGCTGTGGAACTGCCTGCCATGTTTTACTTTGGGGCTGGTAGTGTGCTGGCTTTCCAGTGTTTGCACTGTGGGTTGACCAGCAGGTCTCGGTGGTGGAGAGGAGTCAGGATATAGCTGCCCTGTTGCACAAGTGGAGACTCATCTCAAACAGGGCTCATCTCTCCACCACTGCAGTCTTTCAAGGTGGGCTTATCTCTTCTCCTTTTTTCCATCTGTTTCCTCAACCCTGGAAGGGGAAAGGCTTCCTTCCCACGGTGGGCGGTCTCCAGTGCCTCACCATTTCTTGTTTGTCCTTTGAACAGGCCCATACCTCTATACATTGTCCCTACAACTTGCAATTTAAACCACTGGGGATGAGTTCTTTTTCCCTGACACAACCCTAACTGAGACAGATACTAAATTCCTTAATATATTATCTTGTTCTATCTTACATCGAGTATACTCAAAATCCAGTAAATATGTAGTAAGTGTCATTTATAGGTCAGAGAGTGAGCCTAGCACTGGGAGATGCCATAATAAGCCAAGCAGATGCCATCTTTGGCCTCATGGGCTATGGCCTAAGGGTAGTATCAGTAGTGTGGTGCCACTATTGTCCGCACTTTGCACATAAGAAAACAAAGGCTTAGGAAGTTGACTAACTTGTCCAAGGTCACGCGAATCACATTCCTCAGCCTATAAACTCATGCTCTGGCCTGCTTCTCTGAGGGCAGTGCTTCCTTTTACCTCTTGGGGGTCTGTATTTCCCTGAGCTCTGAGATGGTCATCGATCTCTGCACTATATTTCCAACTCAGAATAAACTGATGAAAAGTATCCTCTCCCTTGTTACCTATTTTCTCTTTCCCTTTTATCATTAAACAAAATAGATTTCTTCTTTTCCTCTAGTTCCCTTTCTACCCAACACAAACACACTCAAATATGCTTTGTCCTTTCTCTAATTTTTACACATTTGGTTGGAATATGTGCATCAGAGAGAGATTGTGTATGTAGGTGTGTGTGTGTGTGTGTGTGAGAGAGAGAGAGAGAGAGAGAGAGAGAGAGAGAGAGAGATCAGCAAGGAAAGACAGAATAATTCTCAACACACACACACACACACACACATACATACATACACACATGGAATAGGAATACTACATGCTTTAAATGGGAATTTAGTTCCAACACATACACAATTTATGCCATTATCACCTTCCCAGTGCTTTAATGCCCCCAACTCCTTTAAAAAACTTTCCATATTGTATTTTTTGCTTTTTGTTTTTACTTCCTTATAAAAAGCAAGAAGTTTTACTGAGAAGAAATGATTACAAATCCCAAAAGGTTGGTGTTCTGTTCTGAGCTCCAAGATGTAAGGATTGAGTGGATTTCAAACTTGGCTAAATTTCTGACTTGGCAAATGCTTCCATCCTTATTTATGACAGCTTGGAAACTTCCATTTTCCAGGGCTTATAAATGAGGCTGCTGATTTGGTCTCCCTTTTCTATTTTGCTGTGAATTATGAAATAACCAGCCTGAAGGCTTCTTTTAGACATTAACCCTCTTAACAGAATAAGTGTGTGGTGTGTGTGTGTGTTCTTTCTTTTCTTGGTTATGAGGCATCGCTTACATATTTCACACAGGCAGTGTACTTCCCTTTTTCTGCGTTTCCACAAAATGACACTTGAAGGTGTTGAGGTTTGGGGTGTTGAGAATGATAACTGTGTGGTCTTCATTGTAGTCACACAGGACTTTTTGACTGTACATCTCATCATCGAAGGGCAATTAACAGTTGGGATTCTGGAGCAAGTCAGGTAAATAGAAAGTCTCAGCGTTTTCCCAGAGGTTATGAATAGGTCCTGTGTCAGGGGCTATCCATGCCCATTTTGTTTTAGTAGAAAATGGTCAAAAAAATGGAAGAACTCTGAGAAGTTTTCTCCTTCTTCCTACCTCCTTTCCCCTCCCTCCCCTCCATCTTTTTCTTAACTTATACCCAATTTTTTGAAGCTCATTTAAGTTCTCTTCATAAGTGCTTTTTTCTTTGGATTCATGTAAACCACAGCAAAGTTGGTTAGTGGGGAGGGTAGGCAGGTTTTGCTGAATATAGGCAGTAGGAATTTTCAAATGCAGATTGTATCCTCTGAGAAGCAGGTGCCCAGACAGGATTAAAGCTGCAAGGATTTTAATCAGGAGAAACTCTTGTGTGAGAGGAAATGGAGAAGGAGCCAGAGAAGGATGTGAAAGCATAGACAGGACTGTCACTCAAGTCTGACCTTGGTGATGAGAGGATGGGAAGGTTAGGACAAGAATCCTAGACCATTCACTCTAAGAAAGTATGGGCAAGGCTGCTGGGGGAGTCTTTGAGCCAAAGTCAGCTACTAGTCGGCCAAGAGTTCCTTGTCTCCAAGGATGGGTATGCCTTATATTCCAACTACTCCTGGCACTGGTTCTAGAGCAGTCATGGGAAGCATGGACTCACTGCAAATGAGCGATGGATTTGAGAGCACAGGTGGGTTTCAGGATGTAGCTGGGACCCTTGGTCAGTTATGCTCCCTGAAGGTGACGTCTGCGGGGTGCTCTCGGACAAGAGGAGCTGTCTTATCCACTTAACCGATGTACTGGTTAATGACTGCTCCCATCTCTCTTCAACATACGGACCCATCTGATAGTGCCCTGAGCACTCCTGGATGGACGGCTGGGTTCCAGTGTTCAAGGGAACCTCTGCTTCTTTAATGACCTACTACCAGTGGCATTGGTTAGAGGGGCTTCAACTATAATCACTCTTAAAAAAATAAAAGAAGAACACAGGCTAGGCAAGTCAACATTTTGAAATGTTTAAAATGTCATTTTTGAGCTGCAGCCATCCTTTTATTTATGGCAACATAAAACAACATCTGAAACTAAGACCTGTTTTTGTTTTTCTCGCCTGCATACTCAAACCACAAGTGATTTTATTTCATTTCATTACGTGTTCCCTGTCAAACAAACTTCCTATCACGGCAGCGCCTGTCATTGATTCATCTTCTCTCAGAAGAGTGTTTGTGGAAGTGTACACCAGCACCTTGCCAGGCATGAGGAAAGAACTGGATAGGGGCAGCGAGGCAGCCTCTTACACAATTACTCATCCCTGCTCTCCAGCAGCCCCCGAGTTCAGTTGTTTTCAAGAAAAATGATGCCTGATTCGGATTCAACAGACCTTATCGAGGACTTTCAATGTGCTAGACTGTAGGTTGCCAAGACCAGTGATACAGATGTGAGTGAGGAGCTGAGCTGGTGGGGACTGCCCCCAGGCCCTCAGTATTGCCACGCAAGGACGGCAAAGGCTCAGGGTAGCCGGATCATCTGGTTTTTCAAGACACAGGGAGATCTGGGTTTTTGTGTGAAATTTCCCAGTTTGTAAAGGTTGGCAAGTCCCTTCACATTTTTTAAACTCTCTGTGAGCCAACGAAAACATGTCTTTTTGCCAAATTTTGCCTGTTGTGACCCTCATGCTGGAGAGTCAGCTCGCTGCTTTAAGATCTGATTCTTCCACCACAGCTTTGCGCAGACACGGGTCTTTGTGGGGCCTCCTGGCAGCAGATGCTGTGATGAGGACTCACATATGAGTGATTTATTAAGGGTGTGCTCCAGGGCAGCCTGAAGGGACTGGGGGAGGCAGAACAGGGAAGGGGGAGCTAACAGGAAAATGATTTCAGACATAGCTGCCTGCTGGAGGGGGAACTCTGGAGCGGAAGTTGCTCACTACAGATTTGGGTGTAGGCCTTTCATATTTGTGCAACCACTAGTCACTGGCTAAGGGTCTCAATACACAAAAGTGAGCTTCTATAGCTCAAGGGCAGACCTCCAGGAAAGAGAAACACAGATGCTGGCTGCTGCATGGCTGGCACACAACTGCAGCCACAGTGGATCCAGGGGACCCCAATACGACCCACTCCCAGAGATCTGTGACTTTCCCAAGTCCACAGCTAATAAGAACCACAGGTCAAGGCAGCATTTGGACCCTGATCTTCTGACTCCAGTCCAGTTCAGGGCTTGTTGACACTCTTTGCAGCTGCTTCTTAATGAGATCAGTGTGCAAATTCAGATGATCTTAAACCCTGATTGGTATGTCAATCTCAGGCTCTTAAATGATCTCCTCTTTTAGGATTGCATGGAGAGAGGACTGCTTGGCTCTTCAGAAGGCAGGGGCAGGTTGATAGGAATCCAGAGGTGCTCTGGAATTGGCAACATTCTAGATTAAGCATGTCAAACTCAAAGGCTAACACGGGCCAAATAAACAAGGTTTAAGTTTATGTGGGCCACAAAAAAAAAACAAAAGCTTCAATTTTCATAGAAATGTAGGTTTATTTCAATAGAGACATGCTGAATACAAAGGGCTGAAATAAATGAGTAATCATTAACATAAAATAATAGAACATTTTAATAAAAATTAATGTTTTTTCTTGGACATTAACTTACCAGACACTGAATAATTGCACACATTAATAAGCATAACACAAATAAACCTATTTTTCTTGTTCTCTGAAAGCAAAAAGCAAAATATTTCCTGCTGTGCACACCAAACAAGTCGGTGCAAGATCTAACGATGTGGCAATCAGCTGCTAAAATATTCGCTGCTAGTATTAGTGGAGAGAAATGGTGTGCCTGCGCGTAAGGCGCATAAGGGAAATGAATGCAACATGATTATAGTAATCAGTCATTAGTGAACGTTGTAGTCCGTTATTAATACTTATGTATAACAGGATATTGTAAAAATTAAGTTATGAAATTTTTATTAAAATGTTTCTTACATACCGTTATATTGGCTGGGCCACAAAAATATTCATTGTGGGCCACATGTGGCCTGTGGGCTGTGAGTTTGACATGCTTGTTCTAGATAGCCCCGAATGGGCTCCCAGGAGCCTGCAGTGGCTCCCAGCTCTAACTTCTCACTAAGTTCGGTGATTTCATATCTGAGATGTGGGCAGTGTTTGGGGTACTCTGTACCCTAGTGCTGAATTTTGGGCCTATCAGACACGTATATCTTGATGCTTTTGAGGTGGACCTTTCTGAGAAATAGTGGTTTATACAACCTGCATGACATATTTAATTTAAAGATACACTCTCTAAACTCCAACCAGTTCCCCTTGAAGAAAGTCCATCAGAGGCAGGGAGAGAAAGCAGAAACTGCCTTACCATCTGTTCACCAGACATCTCTGGAGCTTGAGGGTCATGGAGGCAAAACCAGATCAGATTTTTTTTTTACATTGAATCTATCATGTCTGCCCACTTGGCCCTGGGCCTGTGCCTTCTGTTGTGGTAAACGCCTTGCCCATCCTTCCAAACCTCTGCGTTAGCCAGGACAGCTTCCTTGCCCTCATCTTGCCGTCCTGAAATCAGACCATGTCTTGTTCCCCTCTGCCTTCCTCTGGGCCCTCCATATTTGAGAGGGGCAGACTGGTCTTCTCTCTTCTTACCATGATTCCATTCTTGAGTCAAAAATGGACGTGAGCTAGTCAGTCCTGTACTCATACACCTCTGGCATCTCGCACGGCAAAGTAGATCAAGTCCAAACTCCTCAAAAGGGCATTCAAATTCCAGAGCATCATCCCCCCAGCCTGGCTTTTCAGCCATGCCTTCCTCATCCACCACTTCTGTTCCTCTTTCCCAAACCACTCAATCCACCTGGTTTGACTTGCTTTCTCCCACTACCTTGTTCATTCATCTGTCAGAGTCCTGTAATTTTTGATTGGGTGACCTTGGACTTGGCCCTTTAGGGGGTATGGCAAGACAGTGGGATAACATGTGACATGTTGTAGGTTCTCAGTAAATGATAGCATTGTTGTGATGATTATCATTACCATCATCCCTTTTTAAAGCCCAGCTTCATTCCTCCTAGCAGAATCCCCAGAATTGCTCACACAGAAATGACACCTTTTTTTTCTATATTCTGTATTAGTGTTGTGACATATTTGGTCATCTAGCAGGAGAGCCTGGGTCCCCTTTTGCTGCATTAAATTGAATTATTCCAAAGCACCGGACCACATCCCACTCCTACTAGCAATATTTACTGTGCTTTCAAGGAAACAAATGAAGAACATCTACTACTCAGCTGAGTTCATGTTTTCTGAGATGTAAGAATGTTTCTGGATAACACTGTGTGGGACCTCTGAAAGGCTTGATCAGAATAGGGAGCCTTGGAGGTAAGGGAACTCAGTAAAAGTTTAGGGTGCAGCCTGGTTCCCCTATGACAGTTCAGGCTAAGTTTTGGCAGGGGTGGGGGACTTCTTTGGCATGTGAACCAGGAATATTTTGATGTATTAGTTTCCTAGGGCTGCTGTAACAAATGACCACAAACTTGGTGGTTAAAACAACAATTGTGGAGCCCTGAAGTATCAAATTAAGGTGTTGGCAGAGTCGGTTCCTTCTGGAGGATGTGAAGGAAAATCTGTTCCATGCCCTTCTCCTAGCTTCTGGTGGCTGTCAGCAATCCTTGGTGTTTCTTGGCTTGTGGATACATCACTTGATCTCTGCTTGTCTTCACATCACTTCTTCTCTGTCTCTGTGTCCTCTCCTCCTCTTATGAGAACAATTGTCATTGGATTTAGGGCTCACTATAAATCCAGGATGATCTCATTTTGAGATCTTTAAAGACTTGAGATCTTCAAAGGTGTTTTTTATTGTTGTGTTATTTTTCCAAATAAGATCACCTTCACTGGTTCTAGAGGTTAGAATTAGAAATATCTTTTTTGGAGGCCACTATTGAACCCACTACACTTGAGAATAGAGTTTATCTGAGAGGTTGGTAGCATAAAGGGAAGGCATATGGTATAGGTGCCAAGAAGATCTAAGTTCAAATCCCTGTTTTGCCCATGCTGTGGACCTATTCCTTATCCCTCTAAATCTCCGTTTTCCTTTCTATAAAATAAGGTTAAAAGTTAAGAATGTATATATCTGACACATAGCAGATTCACAGTAAAGTTATTGTCTATAGTGATTCCCACTACTCATTTATTCATTTAATAAAAATTTAAATCTCTGGACATCAAGGTGAAAGAAAAATATCCCATGGCCCTTAGTCATAGTAGCACTTAGAAGAGGATCAGTGTTTATTGAATGAATGAACACGTGATCAGATCTGAAGCCTATTAGAGGTACTTGCTCTGCTCAAGCACCAGAAGAGGCTCTGGCAAGTACAGTTATCCCCCTAAAAAAAGTGTGCTTTCAGCCACTTGGTTTTCATGAAAGACCTATATTAGCACCTGTTTTCACTAACCAAAAGAGGTCTGAACAGGATTTTTGCTTTTATGAGAAAAGGTGAAAAGTGAAAACATGATCCATGCTTTGCCGAGAGCCATTATAGAGGCAGCGTGCATCCTAAGCACTGAGAGTGGCACTGCCTTTAGTGTGCACCAGTGTTATTTTAGGTTTTATGCATTATTGGCTATGATTTGGTGGGTTATTTTTTGGGTCTGGGGATGCTCAAAATTTTTCCATATAAATTAATGGTAATTGCTTCTTTGATTTACGCCATCTTGGTTTACGAGAGGTTCCCTAGGAATGCTCTACTTTCGGTTAGTACGGGAGACCTCTACATTTATATAGCTTTCTGAACTCTGATGCCAAACCCTAAAGTAAGCTCACTTTTGGCTCTTTAAAAACAAACAAACAAACAAACGCCCTTAAAGAATATTATTGCATTGTCATTTTACTTCAACGGCCCACATATGTGGCCATTAGAGTGAGTTTTATGGGGAATTTATATCAAGATGCACCATGGTGTCCCAACCAAAGAAAAACTTATAGCACTGAGCAAAGTGGAAACCTCAAATGCATGTAGGGGCTAGGCAGTCTGGGTGGGGTAGTCCCCCCTGGAGAGTGTTTGTCTTATTTAGAGAGGGCAGCTCCCTCTAATTCATTCACCCAACCATTTATCTTGTACTTTGTTCTTGGCGGGTGCTGAGGCCACAGGGTAGAAAAAGGATACCTTTGTGTTCTCATGAAGCTCCTGTTCTGTGAACCCAGCTCCGATGCCACATGGAGCTGCCAAAGTATCTCTTTTTTAAAGAGAGGAAGCCAGAATTATATGTGCAACCTCCTGATTTTTATATGTTGGCAAACACTGTACATTTTTAAAGAACACTATACAGGCCAGACAGAACTTGTCTCTTGATTTAGCCTGCAGGTCATTTGTGATCCTTTGAGTGGAAACTCATGGCCTTTATCTTAAGAAGCATTTTCCCAAAGTCTGATTTTAAGCTAATTCTCATTTTTCTTGACCTCACTGGAAGTTGCTAATGGTCACTGCTTACTGTCTGTGTCTTCCCAGATTGAATGATTCTTTGGTGTCCCATCCATGCATTTTAAGGTAAACTATTCTCCATCTATCAGCATTTCCTTTCTAATTCCATCTCCAAATCTTTGATTACTTTTCCGTGTTCTCTCATACTTCCAAAAAGGCTCTAAGTACTGTCATCAGCATTTCTTCTCTTGACGGTCAGAATCTAACCCCAATTCTTAAATAAACTGCTTACAGATAAGTCTGCTTTTAAGCCTCCCTTTCTGACTTTGCCATCCAATTTTCACAGCCTCTGAGTTGCACTGACTCCCAACCTTAGGTGTGATATTAATTTCTCTCAGGGGGGCATGGGTTTAATAGATTTTTTTAATTAACATTTTGTAAAATTGGAGCTGTCATACTTTATGGCAGACTGATACAAATGTCTGTAATTATATTTTTGGCACTATATCTTGGGAATCATGTAGAAATGTTTATTTTAACCCCTTCCTAAAACGTCTTGATTTATGGAAAGGCCTCTTTATGCACACCTCTAACAGGCCCAGTTGTCATGACAACCCAGAATATCATTTGTCAAAGAGCTATAACTTCATTCTATGTTGAAGCTAAAAATTTATCTTTCAGGATTTATCCTTATGACAGGGAAATTTTGCATTTTCTTGGATCTGATTTTTCTCCCTAATTCTGCTTGTTGTTATGGAGATTTAGGGTTCTGGGGAAGATTTCCTAGAGAGTAAAACAAACCTACACCTTCCACCTCACCTCTCCAAACATATGAATTCTCTTTATCTATTTTCTAAAGAGTGGAAGTATCCCCCTTGTGTTTCTAACTCAATATGATTTTTCTTTCTTTAAAAAAATTGGAATGAAATTTTTTAATTGATTTTTTGTTAGTAAAGTTTTCAGGAAGGGAAGAAAGACAGTGTTTATTGATCTCTTTTACAAGCTGAAGACCAAGATATTTCGTTATCATATTTACTTGTGTGATCTGTGGTTCAGAATGCAAACTCAATGGCTACGCTAGGAGCCAGACAAATATATCAATTAGTGCAGTAGGATCCTGGGGACACACCCTGTCTAAAGGGGATTATTTCTTTGTTTCTGTTGACAGAAAATGGACCATTTTGTAGGGTTGCCTGTTTAATTTTAGTTTTTAAAGAGAAGTCAGACATCAGTATTTTTATGTGAAATTTTCTGATTTTAAAATGTTGGCAGATCATTAAAAAATAACAACAACAATGTAATAGTCAAAGCACATCTGAGAGCCAGTTCACTCCATGGACTCCCAGACATGATTTCTGCCCTAGGTGCATGCCATGCTACCCAACAGTTTAGAGTGTCCTTGTTTCCTCTATACTGAACAACTAAACCAATTTTGCTCATTCTTCTTGGGATTTGATTTGTTAGATAATCTTTCTGTTGGCCTCACTGGAAGTGGTATTCTGCTCACTCACATGTTAGGTAGCTTTTGGGCTCTGGACCAAGTATGAGAGGAAGCTGTGATGGAGGGCTCGTCTCAAAGACCCACACACGTTCCCCCCTGTCAGTCCAAGATCGATAGTGGGGTCCAATGCCTTCTGGGATTGTTCACAGATTTATGATGCTCTCTTGTTGCCTTTGATGAATGGGGCAGTTTAATTCTCTTCACTAAGCTCCATATTTTTCTTCTGTATTGGAAACTCCTAGATGGCCTTTGCCTTTTCACAAAGATAGCAAGGCATTTTATTCCTCATTGTGTTTTGTTTCTCAAATATCTGTGGACAAAAACACTAGTATTTCTTGAGAATATGCTACCAAAAAAACATCTGAGGGCAAAGCTGCCCTGTAGCTGTCACTGATATAGAATAGGAGTGGTATAAGGGATGTCACCCACAATAGTCACTCATCACCAAACCTGTTTGCAATGAGACTTAAGACATTCTGGAATTTATGTGAACTATGCTGAATATGGAAACACACAGTGGCTCTGGCAATAGAAGCAGGTTACAGGAGAGCTTTATGCCATTCAGACTCTGTCGTCATCTGGTCTTTCCCAGCTTTCCCCTCACCCACCTCTGCTGCCTTTCACACTCTCCAGGCTCCAGCCTCACCAAGAGCCACTGCCAGTTTCCAGTTACCTTCACACTCTGTGTATACGACCCCATCTCATCTAAACCCAGTCAGGGTTTTATGGAGTCTTTATGAATGTTATTAGCTCTGCCCACCTGTTAAGCCTTCTAGGACTCCAAGAGCCCACCAATTACAGGTAACAAGAAGGATAACAGTAATATGAGGTACAAAACATTACTCATACTCAGGATCACCCTCATGGGAGTGGGCCTGCGCCTTCACACAGGGTCTCCTGTAGAAGGTTTTTTGGTTTAATGCTCTACTGTTAACATTGAAATTCTTAAAAATTTATGAACAAGGAGTTCACATTTCATTTAGCACTGAACACCGCAAATAATGTAGCCAGTCCAGCTCATACTACAAAACAGGCAAAATAGACTACAAGTAGTGACCTCGCCCAGGCAATAATTAACATTCCTTGTAGTGGGTATGGCCTTACTCTTCTCTCTCGGGTGAGTGGTATTTCTTTGGCAGGGAAAACCCATAACAACTGCTTTGCATTCCTTTCCACTCTTCTAGGCATGCCTGCCTTAAGAAAGACTTCCACAATTCAAACCCAGACATTTTATCTGGGAGCTTGTATTCACCCACGTGTCTTTTCAAGTGTAGCTATCTTTTAGGGTGGCACTTAGTAGCTGTCAGGGTTCATCAATCGCAATTATTGAGCACCTAGCCCTGCGCGAGTCACTTTTCCTCTCTTGCCCCATCATCATTATCAATCATCACCTATATGTATTCACTGCTCATCTGTGCCTGACCCTGGTCTACAAGGTGGGGTGTGCTAAGCTATTTTCTGTTGGTGAAACTAGGCTGACTCTGAAAAGCAGCCATCCTGCCTTTGGAAGAGTGAATTTCTCCACATAAAAAGAGGGTGTGTCCATCAGGTGCCAGAAACATGGGATAATTTTTCTGGCATTTGCACTATGAGACTCAGACAGAGATAAGCACAAACCTACTAAAATACAAAGATGACACATTGGGTTGGCTGAAAATCAAAGGTTCGCCTTTGTAAGCGTCTGTTGTAAAACTGTGCAAAGCATTGCCCTCAATATCAGTGCTGAAAACAGCCATGTGGACACTGGCCACATAAAGCTGACCCAGGGCCGCCGGCGCATGTGAAAGTATTCTGAAATCATGGATGTGAGAGTACTTTTAAAAGAGAAATGTGTGAATTTAATGTAAGTCGTTATTCTTATTCATGACCTATAGAGCTTGCTTGAGGCACTTTCGGCCTATCCCCCTTTAATGCCAGCAAATCCTAATCTCACATGAAACTCAAAACAATTGACAAGATGAAACAGCTCCAGAAACATAAGGAGGCCCTTGTGGTTAAAGTGTAAGACATGATTTAATGGCTCATGCTTTGTTCCAAGACAGAACACTGGATTGCATTGCATCTTGGGGCTTTTTTGGGGGGGCCGGGGGGGCGGGGCGAGAAACAGAGTTCCTTACTGTTTAAGCAAATGCCTAGTTCTGTTCTTTGCCCAAACATTTTGAGTCAGCCTTATGGTAGAAGTAAAATTGTTAAAATGTGTTGAGGTATTTTGAACATTTTATTCAAAAAATCAACTACTTTTCAGGTATTTAAGGCCAAACACATTGATAAGAGGCAGAAAATTGCCTCTAGGTATACAGAAATGCAAGTCAAGGGCAAGCCTGTCTGTCTGCCCAGCAGTCGGTTAGAAAGTGGTGGCTACATTGATGTTTTCATCGGAGGAAAGTAGCCCTGCAGGGAACTGAAATATCTTGGAATGAGGAAGATTCTCTTGGATTGAATTAATTTCAGCAAAAATGATCATCAAGAACCCACTTGGGAGCACGTGAGTTACTGTGGGAGCGAAGACAGTGCCTTCAAGGGACTTGCATTCTAATTGAGAGAACAAGTTGACCACATGATTAGATTACAGTAGAGTGTTGTGTGGATCTAATATATCATTGATTATACAGGACCACACTTTTTAAGAAATCTCAAACCCCTGGGACCAGATGCTTGGATTTGGGGACTTTTTGGATTTTGGAGATGCAATAAGGTTCCTACAGTGAACACCATGACCCTCTCCAGTGGAATGGGGAGAAGCTCTGGAGTGACATTTCTGTAGTCACACCACCCAGAATAAGTAAGGTCTGCAGATAACCCCACTGCAGTTCAGGTCAGGTTTTAGTGTCAAATGAGTTAACCTTTGGGTTTTGGAAACATTTGGATTTTAGAAGTTCTGACAATAGAGTGGGAGCCTTTGTAGATATTATGTACTATAATATAATCTTAAATAATTTTAGGATGTACTATAAGAGAAGTTCCAGAAGGGCAGTGTTGGTTCCCAAATACTCAGAATAATGTCTGGCACAGAGTAGTCATTCAATAAATACTTAAGGAAATAAGGGTAGTAATAAGAAATGTTAGCTGTCATTATATAAGCAGTGGTTCTCAACCTTCTGGCCCTTAAAATACAGTTCCTCATGTTGTGACCCAACCATAAAATTATTTTCGTTGCTACTTCATAACTGTATTGTTGCTACTGTTATGAATCGTAATGTAAATATCTGATATGCAGGATGGTCTTAGGCGACCCCTGTGAAAGGGTCGTTCGACCGCCAAAGGGGTCGCGACCCACAGGTTGAGAACCGCTGGTATAGAGTGTCGGTTCCATGTCAGACAGAGAGACCTTCACACCAAAGCTTGCTAAGTAGGCACTGTTGTTCCTATTGCTATTCTGACTTTAGAGAAGAGGAAAGTGTTCATGAGAGAAGTGACCTGCCCAAGGCATCCTGGGTGGCAGGTGATAGGCTGTTGATTCCACTCAGGGGATGGCTGTGATGGCTATGAGCACACTGCAGTGTCAGACTGCCTAGGGTTCCAGTCCTCAATCTGCCACTCACTGGCTGTGCGAACTCAAATGGTTCGACTTCTGTGTGTCTTCATTTCCTCAAGTATAAAGTGGGGATACCAATAAGCTCAAGATCTACCTTATCGGATAGTTGAGAGGTGCATGAAACATACTTAGAAACCATGTCTGGAACCTAACGGTCCCTCAGTGGATGTTAGCTAAACCTGAGGCATTGGAGGGAGACTTTGCAGCAAGGAATTTTGTCCAATGTAATGGAAAGGGTCTTTAGGCATAAAAAGATAAAACTTCAGATAACCTTTTATACAACCTAATAATGAAAGAATAACTCCAGGCACTATGATAAGCTAAGAATCCAGTGAACAAGATGAAGTCACAAAAGAAAATCTGGTTATCTCCATTTAGTTGATAAGATTAAATAATATAAAAATTACTAGTCCAAGAAGAGAAGAATACCTCCTTTGTATGACAAACAGACTTAATGGCTAGATTCAAAAGTTTTCCCATTACAATATGAAGGAACCCAAAAATGCGTACCTCATCATTCAGATTTTATCATATTCTGGAAGTTATGGCTAATGAAATAAGACATGAAATGGATATAAGAGATTTATCTAAGGGAAAGTAAAAGATATATTTATAGATATTATGAGTGCTTAGAAAATGATGGATAACCAATTTCCAAACCCAGTAATGAATAGAAAGTTTCTATAATCTGGCTGGATATGCAACAGATTATTTAGTAGCTCACCATTATGTTAACAGAAATCTTAGAAAATAGATTGGTTAAAAAAAATCATTCAGAATAGGAGAACAACAGCAATAGTATATCCAGATGAAAACAGGGGCAGAGATTAGGAGGAAGCTGTGTGTACGAAGTTGATACTTTCCACATAAGTTATGACAGAAGAAAAAGACCCAAATGCTTAATAATATTGGAACAATTAATTGAATGATGGTAACATTGAAGATGGTAGTAAAATACCATCTGACAGTGGAGTTTCGAATATTAAACTATACTTAGTATATATTCTAATGCATCATGACTCCAAACTTATTTTTTACATAGAGAAAAAATAGATGAAAGGATCATAATGTTAATAATTATGGGATGTAGAGGTGATTTTTTATTTTTTATATGTTATGTATTTTTTCAACTTTTCTACAAAAAAGGAAGCATGTGTTTTATAATGCCAAAAGTTATCCAACAGCTTTTAAGAAAAAAAATAATACCAGAGGAGTGAATTTACCTACCTAGTATTGCTTTTCTTTCCATAATATATATTATTTTGGGAACTTTTATTGCTGATATATAATTTAAAGTAAGATAAATAATGGCGTATTTACTCAAAATAGACAGTTCTAGTCTTTAAAATATGGAATAGCACTCTTTACCTTCTGCTTCATTGATTGAAAAGAATTGAAATTCTGCAAAGATGCCTTAGTTATTTTTTTTCATGTTGTCTTGCTATAAGTCTTGGATTCAATTTCTAGAACAGAGGACATGCCAAGATGTATGAGAAGGGCCTGGAGAGTGAAACATCCATGTCATTAACTTCTTGAAAAATAAATGACCTCACTTCCCTTATTACTGTGGTAATTAACCCACATTCATACTAATTCTGACCATTGCTATGTATTATTTATTACTCTCCATTTGTGGTTTGGTGGTCAACCTAGTGAGTATCTTTGTCAGACGATTGTTGTGTGTGACACCCTGCGGTAGCTCTCATCTGCTCTCCTAATAACTTCTCACCAGAACAGTCAAAATATACTTTTCACAAACCTAACACAATAAAGACCACAGGGAAGCACACACTGTAACTTGACTTTTCATTGGCCTCTACTGTGTCTTATCCATTTGGGGAGAGATGTAATGTTGATGGATTTACATCAGAACCCCAGTTCTTGGCACAAAGCGTAGCACATAACAGTTGTTCACTAAATGTTGGTGGACTGGGTGGAAATGAGAATAAAATCTGGGGCTTCAAACTGTTCACCCTGTAGACTTCTTTCACCGGAAATACCTTCACCCCAGCAGGGTCTCAGCCCATTTGGACCTTCTTCTGAATGCGTGTACATCCTGGGGGTCCCTCATGCTCCATAAAGACCCAGAGCAGTGGCAGTTGCCTTCATTTGGTCAACATCGAATATTTATGGAGTGCCTGCTCCACGCTCAGCTCTGTGCTGAGTTTGGCCGAGGGGTGGATTTTATGATGCGGAGCTGATTTCCGAGGCCCTCGCAGACGCAGAGCACACTGCGCATTCTTCAGGCCAGGCCCGGGCTTGCCTGTGGGCTTTTCCGCTTTGCTGCCCAGGAGTTATGCCTCTGCTCTCCCCTAATCCCTGCAAACGGGCAGTGTGAGCGGGCTGCCAGCACATCAGTGTGTGTGCAAAATGCACACAAGTGGCTGCTCTTTATTAGAGGTGTGGATGGAGGGCCTGGGGAAGCTCTGACACTGCAGGGTTTTGGGTTTCTTGGTTATTTTTTCTCCAGGCTCTACTTTCAGAAACCTGATGTTATTAAGTGCTGCTGTTTTGCTGCCAAAGTCCCTCTGTCTCCCCTTCCCTCCTTAACCTCCCCTCTTTTCTAGTTAAAGGCCATAGAAATGAAATAAGATCTCCTTATTGATTATTCTCACTCAGTAGGGAGACTCCACAGTCTGTTCTCACTACATTTGGTCCTTTGTGAGAAACAGATGCATTGCTGTAGTCACACTCTCACGGGGACATTTTTTTCACCTTGTCATTAGCAACCTCTCCATGATCTTAAGAATCCCTCTTTTCCATCCTGTGTCCAGCTAGCACCCTGCTACTCTCATACCAAAAGTCCTTTGACCTTCCCAGACCACAAGCCTTAACCTCTTCTTTCTTCCTCCATCCCTTTCTTCCTTCCTTCTTCTTGGAGTGCATATATTCACTTCTTCTAGCTTTGAGTCCATGTTCACTGGCCATAACCGCTGCCTTGCACATACAGCATCCTTGCCCTCTCTTGGGAAACAACCACCCTGGTAAGTCCAGTGCTCCCCCAGCCCAGCCAGCACTGCAAAGCACCCCCTCTCCCTCTCTCCTAGAGAAGGGCCCCATACTTTCCTTTCCCCATATCCCTCTACCTTCCCTTCCCCTTAGCACAGAGGTTCTCAACCTGTGGGTCGTGACCCCTTTGGGGGTAGAACAACCCTTTCACAGGGGTCACCTAAGACCATCGGAAAAACATATTGAATATGTAATTACATATTGTTTTTGTGGTTAATCACTATGCTTTAATTATGTTCAATTTGTAACAATGAAAATACATCCTGCGTATCAGATATTTGCATTACGATTCATAACAGTAGCAAAATTACAGTTATGAAGTAGCAACGAAAATAATTTTATGGTTGGGGGTCACCACAACATGAGGAACTGTATTAAAGGGTTTCGGCATTAGGAAGGTTGAGAACCACTGCCTTAGCACACTCTTAGCTCCAGACCTTGCTTTCATTGCCCTAAAGAGAGCCCCACAGCCACCCCACTGCATGTCTCTACCTGCTTTGCGGTGCCATGGCTTTGTGTGCCCTCCTGGCACGGTTTCCCGGGACAGCCCCAACGTGTGCACTGGATTCCACCCCCATTTACCTCATGAAGGACATCACCCCAGTAGTTGTCCCGTCTCCCCCCTGCAACATCACTTTTCCCTCTGGCTGGATCATTCTCATCAGCTTATAAATATGTTGCCAAGTCTCACTTGTGAAAAACAAATTCCTCCTGCCCCCACCCACTGTGCTTTTTCTTCCCCTTCTACAGGGATCTCCTGGAAAGACCTGTCTTCCTCTCTCAACTCCCGCTCTCCGGCTTTCTCCTTAATTCCTTCAAATCAGCTTTCACTCTGAATGTAGCACCAGAGGGCCCCCTTTCAAGGTCACCATTGTTACACCCTATTGTCACTCTCAGTTCTTCCCCGCCTTCACCTGTCAGCAGCACCCGGCACAGCTTCCTGTATCTAATTCAGACACATTCTTCTCTTGACCCCAGGACACCCCTCCTCTGTTTTCTGCCCACCTTGAAGGTGACTTCTTTCGTCTCCCCACTGTAAGCATTGCCGAGCCCCGAGAAGTGTCTGAGCCTCTATCCTCTCCAGCTGCACACACACTTGTGGGGACTACCCAGTCTTATGGTTTTGAATTCATCTAAATGAGGGCTTTGCCTCAATCTCCCCTCTGGCAGAAACCTGTTCTCTGAACTCCAGACTTCTATGGCCAACAACCTGCTCACCAGCTCCACTTGGATGCCTACTAGACTTCTCACACTGAGCGAGTCAGAACAGAGCTCTGGACTGTCCCCTGAGATGTGATCCTCCCAGGGTTTCCCCAGCTCAAAAATAGACACTCAGACCAAAATCTGTGAGTCCTCTCTTCACTCTCACCCCTTTTCAGCTCTGCCTTCAAAATATATCTAGAATACTATTGCTTTGTTCCTTCTCCACAGCTACTAACTTGGTCCAAACTTCCCTGCTCTCTCTCCTGGATTATCTGCCTGTGCTGGCCTCCTTGCTGCCCAGAGCCCACTCTGGGTACACTCTTTCCTCAAGGCCATTGTGCTGGTGGTTCCCTCTTTCTGGAATGCTCTTCTCATCTCAGTTAGGTCCTTGTTCAACTATCACCTGCTCCCCAGAGGCTTTCCCTGAGCATTTACTGTATCTAAATGCAGTCCTTACTCCTACTCAATCGATCGTTCCTGTCTCTTTTCCCCGCCCTACTTCTTTTCAAAGCCCTGAGCATTCACACACGCTTTATATATTTCCTTGTTGTTACTGTTGATCATCAGTCTCTTCCACAAAATGTAAGCTGCACTGCGGTAGGAATTTTTATCCAATTTGTTCCCTTGTCTTAAGATTGTTTGTAAATATTGGTTGAGTAACTGAGTGAAAGCATGTATCCCAGGTTGAATCTCAGGACATCAAAGCCCAGGCCTATGTGATGGGAAGCATTCAACTGAAACGAAAAATCTTAGTGGCCCAGATGTTTCTATATAGGCAGATGCATTGCATCCCATTACAAAAACATTGAAGAAGTAGGCAGAATTATTCATCCTTTCCCCCAGAAATTTGATGACACAACCAATGTGGGTGACTCTGGAATCCCTCCTAATCCCCTGTTTTCATTTCCAGCCACCCTTGCATGCCATGGCAGCTCTTAAGCACAATAAAGGGCTGGCTAATCTTAGTCTGGGTGTTGAGCATACTTTGGGATGCAACACTGTTCCATGTGAAGAGGCCCTTGACCTCTTCAATCAATAGCAGTGGCCACCTAGTCCATTCCCCCTTCTGATTCAAGCCTTGCCCGTCTGCACATAATTATCCCCATGATGCCAGGGTTATCTTCCTGAAACATGTGTTTACATTGTCAGAGGGTAAATACTGATTTTAATACACTGTGTGTGAACGCCATCCTCTTTCTGGATGACCCAATAAAATCAGTTCTGAGCCCAAAGGAAGAGCCTTGGTTGAGGTTGTTGATTTGCCTCAGGAATGTCCCTCCATTCAGGGCCACCAGTATCTGACTGAGCGCCTGGGGCTGAGACCCTGGCTTTGGTTCTTTCTCTCTTTGCCATCCACTCAGAGGGCTGCTTTGCTGGTCATATTGTGGGATATTGGGAGGTGCCTGCATGCCCATGGGAGCCTCTCTCTTCCTAGACCCCTGATTTCAGTGAAGAGGGGGGTTTTCCTCTGTCTGCAAATTAGAACCTCACTCTGTTTACAGTCGCACACTATTACCTCGAAACACTGTTTAGAACCCTCTGTTCTTCAGGCTCAATTTGGGGATAACTAGACCTTGCTGACCATCCAGGGGAATAGCTGGTGGCTGAGTTCTATACCCAATACTAGAGCCAATACAAAGGCCTTATGAGATCTTAGCCTGTGAACATTTTCCAGAAGTTTATGAAAGACCAGGAGTGTCTGGATGGGGAGGGGTAAGAGAGAGGGTGTGTACTGGATGACCCCCTATTCTATTCCTGTGATCCAGCCTTTCTGACTACTTTTTGACTGCACATTTACTTTGCTTCATTTCCTGCCTATACAGTGACCCAAAGATTACTAAATTCCTCTGCACCTTCGGGATGGGGATCATAATACCTACAATGAAGTAATGGTCAGGATCTAATAATAAGATTCCTAGTATGTAGGAAGGACTCAGTAAATGCTGGTCCTACACATAACAGTGCACATAGTAGGTTTTTAATCTAATCATTTTAGATGATGGATTTGCTGTGTGTCTGCAATAGCTGAGCAGTTATTATGCCTGGAGGTGCCAGGAAAGTAGAGAAGGCCTTGCTCCTGTACCCACCCTCTCTCATAGCCTCCCCTCCCAGAGAAGTGTTCCTCAAGCCCCTGGGGAAATCTCCTAGGCTTTAGGCCTTTCTGGTTCCTCCCTTTCCTTCATTTAAAGGTGGCTGTCTAGTTTCCTTCACTCCTCAGGGCCCCACTGACAGTTTGGCCAGCTGTTCAGCGAAACAGTGCTCAGCCTCAATGGTTATGATGTTTGATGAGTTTTCTTTGCCAGAAATGGTTGCATTTTCCCCAGAGAGTTTTGAAGGCAGAGATCTCCAGTGGTGGGCCACAAGCAGCCTGGCCTCTCTGGAGTTGACCAACTCCGGGGGCACCGGTCAGGGTGCAGTAGTGCAGTGCTTTAGCATTGGGTGGGCTGTTGCCAGGACAATGGCTTTATGTTGGGCACTCAGTTGCTAGAACATAAGATGAGAGGAAGAGACTGGAAGAGAAGAGTCTGAGAGGAAGTAGAGACCAAGACCTAGAGGAGGACTTGGGGTTGATGTGGAGCCCTCAGTTGATTTTAAGTAGTGATGGGGGGAAGAAGAGAATCAGAGTGGCATTTTGGAACGTTCTCTCCAGCTGCAGCATGAACTGTGGACCCGAGGAGGGCAAGAGGAAGGCTGAACGCTACAGTAGGTCAAGACAGCAGCTGTCATGAGAGCTGCAGAGGCCTGTACCAGGGCAGGGGCTGTTGCCTTTTCAGCCAGCATCAGTCTAGCCATAGATGATTCATTTCCGGGGAAAAGCAATGGGTTCTATGTTTACAAACGTAGCGCAGATTTCTCCTACATTCAGAACAAGTCAGAAAATGTTTGCAAAGGGGATAGAATGAGTGAGCAGAGAATGAACCCCCTAATATTCTTCTCTCATTACATTTCTTGATGCATCTGGGTAACTTGCTTAGGTTTCTTTTCCCCTGCCTGTTTTCTAGAAACACCTGACATTCCTGAAGGGGAACTGAGAAACCATTACTGTTAGAAGCTATAACGTGTTGCAGAATGTTAAGGAATGTGCTCTTGTTTGTTTCTGCCTACGACAAAAAGGGAAACCGTCCTGAAAATGGTTCTTAAAATTTCTTGGGTTGCAGAAACCCAAGGAGGAATAATACTAATGGGAGAGTGGTTGTATCATTTCATACAAGTCTCAACTCAACTCAATTGCTAGATATTTACTCCTGCCAACTTCCAAATTTGAGAATGCATGATTATGTAGAACCAAGCTTCCAAGCTCAAGGATTCTCAGCTAACAGTAATTCAGTCAGTTGAGTTAACTGTTAATCCTACCATGGCCGCTTACTCTTTAAAAGTACATTTTCTCATATTATAATAATTTCAGAAATGATCTGAGAAATTGGCCCTCATCAACAGACCTCATATATTTCTCTGTATCTGATTGATCGGATGCAGTTTTTCCAAGTAAAAGCTGTATTTCTAAATCATTTAAAAAGAAACTAGTGGAAATTTAATTTTAAGACAAACACTTTTTTCTTTTACAGTCAGTTTATTCTTCATGCTTCTTTATTTTCCCCACCAGCATCTTTCACTTTTGTGTTTTAAGAAAGGAATATTTTATTGCCCAAGTCTTCACAACATGGAGGCCTACAAGCAGTCATAAAGAGTGGGCTTAGATGATATATATTAAAAATGATAAATCATTTCCCAGTCTTCCATAATGTTTTATTTTCTCTGGATCCTTACCTCCTCTGACTCATGTACCTAGGCTGATTAATGCCTCATCTCCCCTGTTACACTTTAATCCAGGGCTTGTGTTTCATTCGCCTGTCAATAGTGATAGCCAATAAATTAACCATGCAGCCACACAAACCTTGCCATGCAGGCTGCTGCCAGCATCAACTGTCCATCAGAAAGCAGCAATTCTGAGCCTCCATTTATCTGGTACCCTCATTACTCACATCCCATTCTGCAATTGGAACTGCAAATGCTCATTTCTTCATAGGCATGGGCTGGGAAAATGAGAGAAGGCTAATTAATGCATTCAAGGGATCCTACTGAATCAGCAAGCCCCTTAAAGGAACAACAGATACAAACAGGCAGCTGCAGCTTGTTGGGATTCAAAACAACAACAAAAGGGCTAGTTAAATATTTGAATAGCTAAAGTATATGTCTATTCATTCCCATAGAAATTGCTAAAATAGGATGTCCTCCCATCTCCAGAGGAGTCAAAATCATTGAAATCTCAAAGTCTTTCATCCTGTCAAACACGCTTTTAAAGAACAGAACATTTACATCTTTATAACAGGCCAATTCAACATCAGTGGTAACAAAACTTGGGTGCATGGAAGGATTCCAGAATAGGGTACCCATTCATTCCAGCCTCTGGTGATGCAGGACTGACTTATTGACAATTAGCCTACTATTGCCCCATGTATTAGTTTGGCATCTTGCAGTTGCAAATGTCTCTAACAATAAATATACCATCACGAAGTAAATGCCAAGCTCTGGATGTGACTTTATCAAAGGCTCACAAACTGTGGCCAGGATCCATCTTTGGCTCTTTCCCATTGGATTGTGTTGACTGGAGACAGAATTTCCTCTCATGGTTTCAGCAAAGATGACTTCCATCCACTCTTGATGCTACATCCTTCCAGATGTCCATCCAGCAGGAAAGAGAACATCACTCCATCAACCTTTGTACACACATTCTAGGCTTGGTTTTCATCAGACTAACTTTAATCACATGCCAGTTCTTTAAGCCATTATTGTGGGCAGGGAATGGAATTATGCTGATATTTGTCGCCTGAGCCATTGGCTCCATCTTGAATCACATTGGCTGTCTGGGGTTGGGTGGATAACCAAATGAAAATCATTACCAGTTGAGGAGGAGGAAGTGGATACAGGCTGGCAATCCAAACAGCAATAACAACTAAAACAAACACAATAAAATAGTCTGCTTAGGCCACCGTAACAAAATATCACAGGTTGGGTGGCTTAAACAACAGACATGCATTTTCCCACAGTCCAGGAGCCTAGAAGTCCTAGAATCAAGGTGCACCCAATAAGTTTCCTGGTTGAGGGCCCTCTTCCTGGCTTGCAGACAGCCACCATTTTACTGTGTCTTCACATGGCCTTTTGTCTGTGGCAGAAACAGGAGAGAGAGAGAGAGAGAGAGAGAGAGAGAGAGAGAGACTCTGGTATCTTTATTATAATGACACCAGCCCTATAAGATTAGGACACACCCTCATTTAACCTTAAATACTCCTAAAGGCCCAAATGCACCCACACTAGGAATTATGGCTCAACATATGAACTTGGGGTGTATACAATTCAGTAAAGAATACACAAAAAATGATCATCCCCAACTATGCATCTCTAATTAATCCTGTTTTTCATGGGCTTTTTAGATATCAAGAGTATGTTGTTTTTATGGTTTTATAGTTTGGGAGTAAATGTGTTTCAGTAGCTTCTAATGTGCACTGTGAAGAACACCCAGCCAGCCGTCCAATTATGTTGCATCTACTTAATGACCATGAATTTAGGGACAAAGAAAGTTTCTGGAAAATAACATTTAGTTATGATTCTAGAACTAGGAAACATTTTGAGAATCACCAGAGAAGAAACTTTGTGCATTTTTGGAACTCATCTTTTGGAAATGTCTTTAGTGAAAAGTTATGAGAGCCACAAAAAAGGCGGAGGCCTGAGACCTTAGAATCAGATCCCCTGACATTTTAAATAATGGTGATGTGGCCCAGCTTACTGACCCACATTTTCCATTTGACCTGGCTTCAAATGATCTTTGACTATTAAAAAATCAAATTTCCCCCAAATCATGAAGATTTGCATAGTTGACAGAGTCTACTACATTAATTAAAGATGATTCCCTCAGAGGAGCTCTGAAAGTATGACAAACAGGGGTTGTATCCTTAAAACAGATACAACAGAAGGCATGGCCTTCTAAGGGTATTGCTTGCAAAGTCACATCTCTTATTTCTTAACATGTTACAATGAGTTTTTAAAAATTTTGTACATTTATTGTTAACATTAATTTGTTATGTATGTATGTACACATCTGTGCATGCTTTAGGGAGTACATATGGTGGCCAGGGAAGTAATTATTGCTCTGAGGGGAGACTCAGAGAGACCAAGTCCCTGTGGGGCTGTCAGGAAATGGTGGGTCCAAAACTGAAATCTAAAGCTTGGAGTCCAAATCTCGTTTCTGTCCCTTCGCACTGCATTTCCCCTCTGTTTTGGGGCAAGAATAGCACTATTTGGTATTTGGGAGCAACAGGAGTGACAATCAGAGCTGTTTCTTGTGAGATACAAATGGTAAACTGAGAAAGAAAGGGACTGGCAGCAGGGACACCAGTGATAAGAACATGGAAATAACAGGGAAGAAGACTAAACTCCATAGGGACAGAGAGCATAGGCAGGCTAGGTCTTTTTAACAGAGATGAAAGGTTTCAAGATTAATTCCTCTTTGTGGGCCCATAATCTAGGACAGTGGTTCTCAACCTTCCTAATGCTATGGCCCTTTAATACAGTTCCTCATGTTGTGGTGACCCCCCATTTCATTGTTACAAATTGAACATAATTAAAGCATAGTGATTAATCACAAAAACAATATGTAATTATATATGTGTTTTCCGATGGTCTTAGGCGATCCCTGTGAAAGGGTTGTTCGACCCCCAAAGAGGTCGCCACCCACAGGTTGAGAACCACTGATCTAGGACAATGTTTCTCAGTGTTAACACCACTGACATTTTGGACCTTACAGTTTTTGTTCTGGGGGACTTTTCTGTATATTGTTGGCCATTTAGCAGCATCCTTGTCCTTTACCCATTAAATGCAAGTAGCACACACCCTCCACCTTATTACAACAACCCAAATGTCTTTGGCCATTGCCAATTTTCCCATGGGAGGCAAAATAGCCCCTATTTGAGAACCACTGACCCAGCCAATCAGTTTTGATTAGTTTCCAGAAAAGCAGTGGATCTTGAAGGACATATCGGGCATTTAGTGGGGAAACACTAAAGAAAGAGATATAGTTTCATCTTATGGATTTGGGTTTCTTCCCCTGCCAGTGAGTCACCACCTCAAGTGATACTAAGCAGGGTGGCCAATCATTCATTTGTTTGACTGGCATTGCATTTTAAACAATGGGTTTTCATTTTGTTCTACTTAAGGTCATTTTATCCCATTATTTTTATTCAACACCCAGCTTTAGAAGTGCATATCATCCTATTATGTCCCATTCCATTATGGGAGCTTCTTAATAGAAGAGCACACAGTCATACAATTAAATAAATATCTTGGCTATTGCATTGGCCTTACACATTTCCTGACCTTGACTAGATTCAAGTGTGGAGGGTGGTGGTGGGATGGGAAGGGAGACAGTGGGTCATTGAAAAGAACGACAAAGATGCTGAAGGATGACACGAAGCAGGTCACCATGTTCTCAGATTGCAGTAAAGAGTTTGAATACAGTTGACAATGGAAAATACCTTGTAGTGAGTATCATGGCTGGAAACCCTACCATGTTTTTCTCCCTTCAAAATTCCATAATACACCACACAAAAATTCCTATATGATGCTTTGCATTAGTTATAGTAAACGTTGGTTAAAAGGAACTAAAAAAAAATAATTTGCATGTTTAATATATGCAGATATAAATAATGCAAGCATATATATATATATATATATATATATATATATATGTAACATAACTTGCATTGGCATTTTCAAATGCACTTAAAGTGGCAACAAACCTTGTGCAAAGAAGGGTGAAGAGAGCAACCTTCCTTTATTTTGGCCTGATAGGGTCTGCGAAAATCCAGGAAGTCTGAGTCATTGTTTAGGTTTTCCATGGAAACAAAAGCTCATGGGAATTTATCATAAAGTGTATGCCAGCCTCAAGGCCTGTTGCTCTCTCTGAAGGCTACTGACACCACTTCCAAGATGACTCCCTGAGAATCACCCAGTTTCCTTCCTAAAGACTTGCTTTGCAGAGAATTTGGGGCAAAGTTCAAGCAGTCCTTCACCCAACCTTAAAGCAGTGTGAACAGGGAAATATATTGTGTGTGCATCCAGATCACCTGCCTTTTCTGAAGAGAGCTTGTGACAGCTGAAAAAAGTCTTTATAGGGCATTTTGAGCTTTCACTGGGTTGTACAGTAGCAAGGCAAAGCTTTGATATTATTCTCCCATGTCTGTCATCTCTTATTAGTAAGCAGAGGTTGCCCCTGCCTTTCTCAAAGTTCCAAGCTTAGAAACTAATTATTTGACATTCCCGGTTCCACTTTTTACCCAGGAAAGATTGTAACCACTTTTGCTAAAGAAAAAGCCTTCGGAATTTACAGTAGATTAAAAAACCCTAACACTTTGTACAGTTTAAATGTGAATGACTAAGATGTATACCGGCTGACTTTTCTTTGAAATAGTCCACATGTTCAAAATGAAAGGTGAAGTAGTTGGCAATTTTATTTTCTTAAAATTAAATGTCTGAAATACAGGATCAGGATATTTTGCCACATTCCAAGAAGTCTAGTTTCATCTCTTTCTACTTGAGCCTTCTGAACTTTATCTGTAGGATTTAAGGCGTTAGTCTGCTTTTATTATTATTTTTTTAATGTTGCAATAGAAGTTGACCAATTTTCCCTAATTAAAATAACATCTAATCTCTAGTAAGTTCCTGGCATATAGCAGGTATTTAGTAAATACTGCTTTTTTAAATTACTTTTCCAGAGCATGGGTCCTTCTCTCAAGATAAGGATATAGTGACCCCCAAAGCATCTGAGTGTTATTTAGCAGGAGAAAATCTAGGCCAGTTGACTGAGTGCTTTTCTTTAAATTGCACATGATTTCACCTTCCCAAAATACCCTGGGAAGCTGTATGAGGCCACGTGGCAATCTATTCTCAGTCATATGTGCCTAATGATTAGTACTATAGACTGCTGGAGCTTGAGCAGGCCTTCAGTGCCATGTCTCCACCTCTGTCTTTGTGCAGTGGGAAACAAAGTCTACAGGGGAGAGGGGGAGAATGGCTCACCCAAGGCCATACAGTTTATTTCTTGCAGTGTCTAGAGACAGCCCACATTTGACATTTAGCCCACTCTTCTCCCTGGAATGCTGGGTTCTAAGTATTGCTCACCTTTAAAGACTGTCTTCAGTGAGGTTCCATTGGAGGGCCACAAATGAATCAGGAAGGGAGCACATATATTTGCAAAACATAGTGGTTTTATATTGGGTGCATACTTTGCATATTGACATTTTCATTAGACTTGCTGTATTTCATATGGTTATGCTTTTTAAAAATTGTTCTAATTCATTCATTCAACAAGCATTTATTGAAGCGCTGTGCAAAGCACCAGGAGATAATGGTGAATACACAGGCAAGAACCTTGTAGCAAATACTTTGCTGTTTCACCGGTGTCCTCTCAGTTTTTCCCAGCTGCGCCCATGGTGTCATGCTGAAAGCACCCAGGACTCTCTGCCTGAGGGCTTCCCTTTAGCTAGAAGCTCTCAGCCAATGACAGATGGTAGTTGGAGGGTCAGTGACCCAACTTCCTCACCTTTTGGATGGGATATCTCTGAGTTGCATTCTATACCATTGCCCCTGGTTTCCCAGGAATTTGAGTTCTAGTTACCCACAGTATAATGTATCCACGATGGGCTTCCCTCCCGGCCCTTTGTTACTTGCTCACTCCCCTCTAGTATTTCTTGGATCACTTCCTTATAACCTGCCTTCACTTGAGTCCTTGTGTCGAAGTTTGTTTCCGGAAGAACCTCTTCTAAGACAGTCACTGATTTCCTGGAGCTCAAGTTCTAGTAAAGGACACAGACAATACACAATAAATCATTTATGCATATTTCAGTGGCTCTTAGCATTTTGGGGTTAAGAATTCTTTGAAAATCTAATGAAATCTGTGGGCTTTCCAGAAAAATGTAAATATACATGGATACACAGTTTCGAATTTTGTGATGGGGGGGGGTTGGGAAATCATGGAGTCAGTTAATTAAAACCTTTGATAAGTAAAAAGATAAATAAGTTTAAGATCTAATTTACATATAACTTTATTTTCAGGTGTATAACATAATTATTCTGTATTTGTATATTTTGAAAAATGATCACCACAGTAAGTCTGGTTAATATCCATCATCTCACATAGTTATAAATTTCTTTTTCTTGTGATGAGAACTTTTAAGATCTGCTCTCTTAGCAAATATGCAATGTAACTATAGTCACCAAGTTGTACTAGTACATTACATTGCAGGACTTATTTATGTTACAACTGAAAACTTTTACCTTTTGACCCCTTTCACCAATTTCATCTCTTTCTCACCTCCTTTCCTTTGGCAACCACCAATCTGCTGTCTGTATCTTTGAGTTTTTATTTTTATTTTTTAGATTCCACGGTATTTGTCTTTCTCTGTCTGACTTATTTACTTAGCATAATGCCCTCAAGATGAATTCCTAGTATTGCAAATAGCAAGATTTCCTCCAATTTTTGGCTGAATAATATTTCACTGGATATATATATATATATATATATATATATATATAGTCACTTTTTCTTTATGCATTCATGCATTGATAGACACTTAGGTTGCTTCCATGTATTGGCTATTGTCAATAGTGCTGCAAAGAACATGGGGGTAGTATTTTCATTTGCTTTAGGTAAATACCAGATTGCTGGATCACATGGTAATTTTATTTTTAATTTTTTTTGAGGAAACTCCATACTGCTTTCCATAGTGGCTGCACCAAAAACATGTATTTTTTTCTTTGTGTATATGTATTAGTTATGGTAGGCTCACTCTCTACTATGGTAAATAAGTCCCAAAGTGGATAATAGTTCAAACTCAATAGTTTATTTTTTGCATGTGAATAGGAGTTGGAGGATAAATTGTTTCATTGGACCTCAGTAGAATAACTTAGTTTCTACACTTACTGGGAGAGGTAGTAGAGAATTTCTCTGCTGACATCAAGTCATTAATTCCAAGTTTGATGTAAGTGTTGTCTGCATTCTGGATAGGTAGAAGGGGAAAGCATCCGGGAGTATGCATGGGAAGTCTTGATGGCCAGTCCCAGAAATGGTGCCCCTCACTCTGCTCACAGTCCCTTGGATATAATTTAGTGGTTTGGCCACAACTAACTGCAAGGAGGGCTGGTTAACTGAGTCTAGCTGTGGGCCCAGGAAAAAGAGAAGAAAATAAATATTTCAGAGAGCAGCAAGCAGTTTAAGCTAAAACACACTTATTTTTGTCCTAGCCAGTTTGGCTCAGCGGATAGAACATCAGCCTGCGAACTGGATCCTGGGTTTGATTCCGGTCAAGGGCAGGGGTGTGCAGGAAGCAGCCAATCAATGATTCTCGTCATTGATGTTTCTATCTCTTTCTACCTCTCCCTTCCTCTCTGAAATCAATAAAAATATATCTTAAAAATAAATAAATAAAATACACTTATTTTTCTTTATAGTTTTTGAATTGGAAGTGTTCAATGTTACTTGGAGAACAATATAATAAGTCACATTGGCATTTGAAGAAAGGGAAGGGATGAAGCCAATGAAAGTTGGTCAGGAGGATTCCAGGACCCTTTGCATCATGATTTCCACAACCAATGTAACTCAAATCAAGTCCACTTCCTCATCAGTGGATATGGGACTTACATAAAGGTTGTGTCCTTAAGTGAAAGATTAAGATTAAATTGAAGTGGAAACTTGGCACCACACTGCACTGTTCAGTGGCCTGAGGAGCTGGAATTAATTTGAAGCAACTATTACTCATGCTGATTGTGTGTCACTTGGAACGGGTGATGCTTATTGTGTCAGCAAAGCATCCAATGAAGCATCCATTCATTTTCCCTCCACTCCAAGGGCCAGTCCTCCTAGTTCTTTATTTGAGGTAACAGGCAACTGGCTACTCCATCAAGCGCTTATTGAGTGTCTATTCTGGGCTCGACACTATCTGGTCCCCACTTTCTCTGCAGCAAAGGCAGCCCAGAGCTCCACTTCCCTGTGTCCTTTAGGGAGTGGGTGTGGCCATAAGAAGTTGGAGGTGATTATATTTCTGTCAGTGAATCATATTTTCCCATTTGCTTCCATTAGGATGTTAGAGATGCTTTTCTTGGAGTTGGAGGGTGGTGAGTCTTGCCTTAAAATATAAAGAAATTACATTTTAGAACACAGCAAATTTTAATCTCTCCAGAGTTAAAAGGGAGGGAAGCTGATTTTTCTCCTGACATACAAAAATGATTTTTTCCTGAAACTTAAAAGGGAAAAAAATTCAGAAATTCATTCTCTCGAGATCAGAACCCTTCTAACAATCTCCTTTAGTTTGTGCAAGCCAGCACCCACAGGGAAGATTAGATTTCTTCACATCGCCTATTTGTTGCTCTCTTCTCTGATTCTTTCCCTGGCATCATAAATATTCCTTTTCAACCCCCTAAATTTTTACTGTTTCCTTTGGGAGATATTTGAAAAGCAATCCTCATTGCCATTTATTTTATATAGTTTAAGTTCTATCTTTGAGTTCTTAATGTGTTAATGTGCCATTTAAAGAAATACATTTCTCTCCTCTGGTCAGGGAAGGTTGAACTTTCTTCATTGTAAATGGATTTATTTGATTAATTTTATAATTTAGAATCTTTGCTGGTCTAGATTCCAAAAGGAGGAGTTCCTTTAAGCTCACTGCAACTACATTTGCTTTTGAAGGAGCCCTTTATTTTGCAGTGAATAAAGTGTCTCTTATTAAACAGAATAGAAAAGAATGTTTGGCAGGACTCGACTCCCAATGGGTGAAACATCACAGGAAATTGAGAAATTGTTTCTTTTTGGCCTTGTGGGAAAGTTTTGCTGGTGAAATTTAGTATTAAGGTTTTAAGACTACTGCTTAAATCCATCAAGAAAGAGCTGTCAGACCAGGGACAGCTTCTGAGGTGGGGGAGGGGGACAGAGGTACCAATGTGACTCTGATAATCTGGTCTTAAATTTTCCAAGTACTCTGAGATACGGGCAAGAAGATTGTATTCTGTCTTACATAGTAATTGTGTTACTGTTAAAGAGAACTTAGAAATCTTTTAGCAATTTAGGAATAAGTTTGTCAAAAGTTAATCTCAGCTGGAAGCCCTTTCCTTTGTTCCTGCAAAACAGGGTGTTTATGCGCCCAAACAAGAAATGCATCTAGCTTCTGCCCACCCATGAAACCATGGGTTCTTGATCTTGGGCAATTCTACTTTGGGTATTAGATATGTGTGCTGAGGTCCCAACACCAGTCCTCATGAAGGTGCCTCTTTTGGGATTTGTGCCCACACCTATGCTGTCAGTTTAACCCCCTAACCCTCTTTGGCAACACTGGGAGCAGCATCTCCATATGTCTCATTGTTCAAACCCCTAACCTTCATTATTCACTTCCCATACTCCCCTCAATTTGCAATCAATCACCATGTCCTGTTGATCCCCCTAAATATGCCTGATAGCCATCCCTTCTTTTCCCAGAACCTGGTTCATGCCAGTTCTCTCGTGCCTTGATTTCTCTAGAAGCCTCCTTACCAGTCTCTGGCCCTCAGTTTTTCCCTCTCATAATCCTGTTTGCACCCTGTAGCCAAAATGACTTTTCTAAAACTAATCTTGATCATGTTACTGCCTAGCCTAAGATTTCTTTTTGCAGGGGGTGAAAGTAGGGGGGACTACTTATAAAATTTAACCTCTTGGCTTGGCCCTTATTTTGTTTCTCAGTTTCTTTTACTTTCCAGCCCCATCAGCCCCTTGACACAGGCAGGACTGCCCATGCTGGACGTGACTGGACTCCTTACACCGACAATGCCCCCTCTGCTTTCCCCCATTCAGGGCTAATTCTAACCTGTTGTCCAGAAGCCAAATCATGTTTCTCTCTTAACAGAATATCCACCTCTGCCCCAATTGGATAGTTATTCCTCCTGAGTCTCATACACCCTGGACATACTTCTAGGGTAGCCGATCTTTGATTGTAAGCTCCTAGGGGGGAAGCCACACAGCCCATTTCTGTTGAATAAATAAATGAGAATAAATGACTACTTATAGTGCTTTTTATATATAAAATTGAATCTTGATTATAATGTTGTAAACTTTGGCTAATTTTGGCTATTTTTGGAAAGGCAGCTATGAACGAAAAAAAAAAGTCTAAACCCCGGATTTGGCATCAGAAGGCTGGGTCACTATGAGCTGTGACCTTTGCTAAATCTATCAGCCTCTCTGAGTCTCAATTCCTTGTCACTGAACAGAGGATAATATATTAAAGAAAGGGCTGTCTGGGGTGTGTGGGGGGGGTAGGGGGTAGCACTTGGTGAGTTATAATGACTACACAAGTGTTATCTGCCTTATTCTGATTATTTCCATATCTGCAGTCCTTACTGCACCCATGCCAAACACCAGCCCAGAAGACAAAGTGTGAATGGTTTCATGTGGTACAGGTCAGGGGTGAGTATTTGCCAGGTCTCTGTTCAGTTAGGTGGACACATGCCAATGGCAAGGACAAAAGTAGGAAATGGTTCCCCCTTAGCTTTCCCATTGGAAATATACTCCTACCTTCTCATATATTATTGGTAACACTAAGACCTAGATGTAGTGGGGAAGCAATTTGATGACATGTGTTGAGAACCTTAACAATAGTTACCCCTTTGACCCAATAATTCCATTTCTAAGATTTACCTTGAAGGAATGATTTTTGAAAATGGAGATGGGAACATCTAAAACGGGTAAAGATGTTCCTTGCAGTTGTGTTTATTATAGTTAATGATCGAAAATAATCCGACCTATAAATCAGTGGGGACCGCTATATCGTTGTCCTTCAGTGGGTATTCTGTAAGATAGAAAAAAGATTTTGATAAAATGCTCAGGTGAAAAAAGCAATCTTAAAAATTCAACCCTATGGTTTAATGAAAACTATAAATCAAACAAATATAGGAAACAAAAAGGAATCAGGAGGAAAATACACCCTGATTCGATAGGGATTCTTCGTAGTTAAGAAATCTACATGCTCAGCCCTGCCTCCCTAGACCAAGGACCCCGTGAATGAGGTCCACTGTCCCTTGTGCAAAGGAGTCTTTATTTGGCATTGGATGGAGGCCAGACCTTCATCCCGTCTTCTAAAACCTGGAAGAAAGCATTCAGAGGAATATCAATCAGAAGTAAAAATCGGCTTAGAGTTTGGAGAGCTGAAGTTCTGAAATACCAGCAAAGGAAGGGCTAAATATACTTGACAAAAATAGTAATCATGACACAACTTTGGAAGGCATTTTTGAGTGTGCAAAGAGTTTTACATACATTGCTTCATTTAAGTCGGCTCTTCTTCTACATCGTTCTTTATCCTAATCCCTATAAAAAGTCACCACAGATCTAAACAGCTGAGTAACACCGTTACTTACTTGGGCTCCATTCCTTTATTGGGTTTGATCCATGGATTTCCCGCTGTGCAGAATTCACTTTGAACCCAGTGGAAATTACCTAGAAGAGAACAGTCAAGCCCAGGAAGTAAACAGCCATTTCACTGTAGTTTTATTCACTGGAGGACCTGCAAACATTGGGCAGACCTTTCCTTACACGTACCAGTGGAAACTTGTATTGTAAGAGGCACGGATCTGCCATGAGCTACCCACCGTCGCACAGCAAGTCAGTCATGGAATCCTTGTAGAATCGATTCCCTTTTTTTCCTCTTGAATCCCCATCCAGACCAAGTGTCCGTTCTCCCATGGGATTTCATGTTCCTCTTCTGCCAGAAGAGGAACATGAAATCTTAGCTGTCTTAGCTCCAGAGAAGATCTGCTTTCTCTTCTTTTTTTCTCACACAGCTGAGGATCAGAACTCTCGTGCATTTCTCAGATGCGTTGTGTATTTCCACCCAGCAACTCTTCTGTTCCACTCCATACTTTGGGAGAAAACTGCTCAGAACTTTTAACCCTGAGTTTTGGCTCTTTTTCTTGAAGATTGGTTGTTGTCCCTTACCTGACTTGAACTTCGATGTTCTCAGGATGAGAAATAGATCTTTACACAAAAATCCGAGGGTTGGGAGTTTGAGAGGAAGCTTCGGTCCTTAATGGAACTTTGAGAGGGCGTTGGAGTTATTTCACTAAGGACAGTGCTGAACACCTCTGGTTTACGCTTCTCTTTCGACGTTTATTTTATGTTCTGTTGTGGTTTTCAGATTTCTCATGGTTTGGATTTGGGAATGTAAAATCAAGACAAGGTGTTGGTAAGTAGTTACTTCATCTTTGGATAAATAATGAGCTTGTGTTTAATTCAGATGAAACTGTTGAGCCTCTTCATACTTGTTGGCCTTTGATTCATTTTTTCATGTTCCTAGTTTCTGACTTGCTGAAGAAGGAGGCCTAGAATTTTTTTTTTCCAGAAAAGGCATTAATGTTGCTCATTGAGTTTCAGTAAATGGTTTTGTATTCTTGAAGTTGACTTGTTTTTACCCTCCGGGGATGTGTCAGCTGTCATCCAGTTCTAGGTTGTTGATGCATTTCTAAGAAGATTAAAGAAATAAAATACAACTGGACTGCAGCTCCATGCCCAGCAAAGCTGGCTGAATATTCATGCCTGGAAAGTGTGGTTCTTAACTTTCTCTCATTGGCCACGATGTAATAAATTTCTGCATTGGTAAATCAGCTGTTTGTTTATGACCATTTCTCATTCAAGAAAAGGCTAACATCTAGACACTATGATTTGTGCTTGATTGCATTCGATTCCTTGCAATTGTGTTGACAATTGAAGAGCAGAGCTTATAGCTATCAAATGAGTGCAAATAATGTAGCTCATCGCTAGGATTGAAATCAGGTGTGATCTCCCAGGACCTCCAATTTGTTTAGTATTTTCTATGCGTACAGAGACAATGAAGAGGAATTGCTAAGAAGGCATGAAAAGACAGACTTCCTTCCATTTTGCATACGCTTTTCCAAGATTTAGCCATCTTGGGCATCTGTTGGTTAATATTCATTTTGGTTGCAAGGTTGGCTATAGGCAAAGTTGCAAAGTATACCAGTGTCATGGAGCCTTTCAGTTGTGAGCCCTCCCTGTCCATATGAAGAATCCTGTTCATTTCCCTTTTTGAACTTGATATCAGTCAGTCTGTCCTTAACTAGCCCCATGAATTCCAAGGGAAGAGCTCTCTACCAGCAAAGGGAAAGTGGAGAAGTGGTCAAGTTGGAACATTAAGCTCAACCACCTCAGGATTTGTCGGCAACTCCCCAGGGCACATTTCAGATACAACTGATCATAGGCATTTCGAGAAACCAGAGAGAGTCCTGGGCAGTGTGTCAGGTGGCCTGTTTGATGGCTTGTGTTGTGTATGTGTGTGTGGGGGTGGGTGAGGGGGGCAGGAGGAGTTGGGTGATAAACTCTCCCACAACAGTGCTGTGGGATGGGGCCTTCCCTCCACTAAATAGCAAATCACTCTAACACTTAAACATTTTTCAGGCCAGTTCACCCTGCAGGGAGGTGCTGGTTCCTCAAAAGCTCCAATAGCAGGATTTCACCCTTTTAGGCCACAGCAGAAAGAATTCTTCAGAATTGTTCTTTCAGCTACAGTTCGTCAGAGGCGCTGCTGCTTTAAAATGTTGGTTTTGTTGTTATTCAGGGATGGTGAGGCCAATAGGTCAGGAGATGAAGGCCATTGACGCAAAGATAATTCATTATTCACAGTTCCCCAGAGAAGAGGGCACACCATGTGGAAGGGGGACCTCAGGGAGAAGCACCTGAGTCAATCAGGAGGCAGAAGGAGTGAGGGGAAAACAGAAACAAGAGTCTTTATTGTGGTTTCCTCGGGAAGGAGTGGGCGAGGCAGGGGTAGCAGGTTTAGGAGTGGATGGTTTGAGGAGCTTCAGAGGGTTCTGGGGTGTAGGAGCTGTCGCTGGTTGTCTGATACCTGGCTCTGGGGTAATGGAACACGTGGATAATGGCCTGGAGTATGATAACTTGAAAAGGGATGTGGTTGGGGTGTAGATTACAGATTAGTTGGTTTGTATATGAAAGGCTCACTCAGAGGCAAGTTCCTTACTACCTGAGGATGACACAGGACAGTCCCTCAGTATCATCAAGCCCAAGATTGAAGCATGAGAATACAGAAAACACAAGGCACGCTTATACAGCTGCTCAAGAACAGTGATCTCTCCCCTTGCCCTGAAGGCATTGTAGGTCCTTCCCCAGACGACCTTCATGGATTCTTATCTCAACAAAATAAGTCTAAGTTAGGCTCAGAGAGGCCTGTAAAGTCATAGATGTAGAGACCTTACCCAGAAGCTCTGATCAAAGAAAAAATGGCTCTTTGAACTTGAGACATATTAAAAGAAAAATAGGTTAAAAATGTTTCCAGGCATAAGTCATATTTGTCAGCTCAGTAATTAGAACTCTCTACCCCAAACTCAGCAAATTGCACATACCCAGCAATTTGAAACTTTTTATTAATTTTATAAGACATTTTTTTCAAGTCCTCATATGAATTTCTTATAACACTGTGATGTGCCCCTGACTCTTCTGTCTGTCTTTTCATTGTATCTCCCCAAGCACGTGCAGACACACACAATGACACATCGTGTGACATGCACAGACAGGCGCCTGTCAAATTATATAGACATTCATTGTCCCTGTTGAGAGCATTTCCCCCTTCCCAACTTTGCTGAGCTCTATTAGATCAAAATGTTCCTAGAAAAATGGGCTGAATTCCTGCAGCCTTGCCAGCCACATCAATCTTCCAGACTTTGGAGCATCAACAATGAAGAACACAGCACTGGAATTAATATTCCAATTGATAAATGGTTGAGGTTTGTGTATCAGTCAGATTTGTCAACAGCGACCTCCTGGCAAAGTGAAAAGGCTTTTGAAAAATCACCTCTGGTCTTTTATACCCCCCATATGCTTAAAAATCCACCACTATCACCATCACCCTGCCTCAAAAAAAAAAGTCCACTTTCTTTCAATTTGTTACTTCAGAGTCTGGTGTTTTACTCAGATAGGTCAGGGAAGAAAAGAGTGTCCTTTGGTGGAGGAAGGGACACAAAGAGCAAGTCTCTGGGTTGAACTCTTTAAGTTAGAGCCCCACCGTGTCCATGGCAGATGATTCAGAGCTCAGATTCCTGGAGGCATCTTGTCTTCTAGGTATCAACCTCCTCCAAAATGATGAGATGCTATAGGAATGTTGGTAGTCTGACTTGGGCCACAAGAATCGATGACAAAGGCAACTAGGATCAGATGTTTCTACTCCTTGCAGGGGCTCCAGAAGCAAATATCACTGGCCTTCTGACAGCATGTGGAGTACTTGAACATGACAATTCCTGTATTTCTGAGGGTAAATGGGCAGCCCGGAATCTGTTGAGAAATGTGTGACCCTGCCTGTTCAGGGAGCTCAGGCAGTAGACTATTTGGGTCACCCCAAAGAGGGGACAGTTGCACCAGGAACAGAGTGATGGAGCCAGCGGGGACACGATGCAGAAACCTTAGCACAACACATTTCTATTTTCCATCTCTGGATTTAAGCTCTGGGTGATCTAGGTCTGCCGTAAAGCAAAGAGTGAAACAGAGATGGTTAAGGATATTAGAAAGAACTTGTCTTTATTCTTGGCAGGATTTCCACACTTTGCTAATGCTGGTGAGCTAGGCACAAGAGGAGTGCAACTGGGGAGACTGCCTTTTCTTTGAGTGTTCTGTGGCTTCTAAATTGGCTGTGTGAGGACTTGTTTGCAGAATTAAGCCAGAGTGTATCATTAAAGGCATCTCAAATGAACATCCCCTTGAGAGAATGCTTTAAAAAATTACCTATAATAGCAGTTGGCTGCCTCCTGCATAGTTTGTTTAAGATTCAGCTAGCTGGGGAATGTCCAATTGTTATCACTACATACTGTGATAATCCCCATACGAAGGGGAAAATGGATCTTGAATTGGGAGATGGATTACAATGATATTTCAGAGGGGATTTAAAAATGTATGACCCAACAGCTTTTGTTTTTAGAATTGTGGTGCTTCTCATTGCAATAGTCAAGTGTGAGGGAAGAGGTAAAGAATGGATGGAGATGTTGAAACATGCATCCTGGAGGTTGGATAAATATACATTCTCTTCCTATGAAAGTAGTGATTCAGACTTTCCTTTCCTTAGTATGCATTTGCCTTGACTGCCTTCCCTTTGTCTTTCTTTCTATCTTTTTCTTCCTGTCTTCCTCCTGGCTTATGCTAATAGTCCTGGCCAGTGGTTGCTTTCCGTGGGACCCTGCACCCAGTTAGTTCGCTGCAAAAACACATGTCATAAATATACTAGAGGCCTGGTACACAGATTCGTACACCAGTGGGGTCCCTTGACCTGGCCTGCACCCTCTCACATTCCAGGACCACTCGTGGGATGTCAGAGAGCTGGTTTTGGCTTGATCCCTGCAGGCCAGGCTAAGGGACCCCACCGGTACACGAATCCGTCCACTAGGCCTCTAGTATGCATATAAGATCTTTGGTTAATCTCTTTCTGCCCTCCCCCTTCCCCTCTTCTCTCTGAGATTCATTAGTCTGTTCCATGTTTTCATGCCTGTAGTTTCCACTCCTGCGTTGAACGTCTGCCCCCTGGTGGTCAGTGCACTTTATAGTTACTGGCCAGTCAGCCAGCTGGCCAGTTGCTTAGGCTTTTATATATATAGATAGATGTCTAGGGGGCTTTGTCTACTTTTCATGTATGGGTGTCTACCATGAGCCACCGATATCTTAATTGTTTTGAAGCTTTCATATAGACCTTTGTCTTTGTGAATCTATTTTTGGTTGAATCTAAACACTGTTGGTTTAATGGTCAATGGATTAATGATTTAGATAAGACACAATAGACTGTATTTATGGACATAGACATTGTGAGACTCTGGGCTAGAAAGCTGAAGTGTCATATGAAAAATGCTATGGTTATTGCTTTAGTATAAAGACATCCATGGAATGACTCTATAAATAAACTAGTGGCCTGGTGCACGAAACTTGTGCAGGGGGGGGGGTGTTCCTCAGCCCAGCCTGCACCCTCTCCAATCTGGGACCCCTCGGGGGATGTCCGACTGCCGATTTAGGCCTGATCCCAGGGATTGGCAGTCGGACATCCCTCTTGCAATCCAGGACTGCTGACTCCTAACCGCTCACCTGCCTGCCTGCCTGATTGCCCCTAACCACTCTGCCTGCTGGCCTGCTCGCCCCCAACTGCCCCTCCCCCACCAGCTTGATCACCCCCAACTGCCCCCCCCACCAGCCTGCTCACCCCCACCTGCCCTCCCCACCAGCCTGCTTGCTCCCAACTGC
>NW_005871343.1:434566-549721 GCF_000147115.1 Myotis lucifugus | reverse complement strand
CCTGCTGGCCTGCTCACCTAACTGCCCCCCTGCTGGCCCTGGTCACCCCAATGGCCCCCCCCACCGGCCTGATCACCCACAACTGCCCTCCCCTCTTGGCCCCTAACTGCCTCTACCTCGGCCCCGCCACCATGGCTTTGTCCAGAAGAATGTCAGGAAGGTCTCCTGGAAGGTCTCCCAGTCTAATTAGCATATTATTCTTTTATTAGTATAGATAGAGGCCTGGTGCATGGGTGGGGGCCTGCTGGTTTGCCCTGAAGGGTGTTCCAGATTAGGGTGGGGGTTCCCTTGGGGGGCAGGGCGGTCCGGGCGAGGGGCTTGTGGTGGTTTGCAGGCCGGCCACACCCCCATTGGGGTGGGGGTCCCAACTGAGGGTCATGGCCAGCCTGGGTGAGGGGCTGAGGGCTGTTTTCAGGCTGGCCACACCTCCCAGTGGGGACCCTCACCCCTTGGGGGCGTGGCCAGCCTGGGTGAGGGGCTGAGGGCCATTTTCAGGCCCCTCCCTCAGAGGCCAGCCCAGGAAACCCAAGCCTTCCGCATGCTCAGGCCGGCTCCGTGGCCACTGCCCACAGGCCCCTCCTTCAGCAGCCGGCCAGGGCAGGCAGGAAGCTTGGCTTCCTCCATTGCCGGGGGTGACCCAAGCCTCCCACTCGCTCTGGCTGGCTCTGTGGCCACTGCCATCTTGGTCCACTAATTTGCATATTCCCTCCTGATTGGCTGTGGGGGCGTTGTGGAGGTACAGTCAGTTTACATATTTATCTATTATTAGTGTAGATAATATTATGACTGAAGGCAAAGCAGGTCAATTGCTGTGAGAGTGAGCCATTATTTTATAGGCAAAGGTGATGCAGCTACAGACAGAACACACAGAGAGAGGAACAGAGTGATAGGACAGTTCAATGTAATTCTAGTCCACCAGTTGTAACTTCATTTAGTAAGACCTAGTAGCAATTCATACTCATGACACACATTTAAATTTATAGTGCATTTTCATATCAATAGTTTCATAAAATAGCAAGCAGGCATCATTTTGCACATATTATAAATGTAAGTGGTTGCAGAGGTACAAAGAAAGTAAGTAACTTGTCCTAAGAGTGGAGAAAGGAACTCAGATCTTTGAGCTCCTCGTATATATTTCAGTACACTGTGAAACAGGATCTTAAATTGATGCTGGGAGTTTCAATGAGCCAGTGTTCTAAAGATGGATGTTCAGAGAACAGAGAGGAAGGCTGCATATTAAATTACAGAAGAAGGAAGTCCAGAAATCCAAACACTCATATGTTGCTGGTGGGAATATAAAATAGTGCAGCCACTTTGGAAAACAGTTTGGCAGTTCTTCAAAAAGTTAAACAGGGAGCTACCATATGACCCAGCAAGTCTACCCAAGAGAAATGAAAATGTATGTCTACACAAAATCTTGTATATGAATGCCCATAGCAGCATTATTCACAACAGCCCCAAAGTTAAAACAACCCTAAGTGTCTCAATTGGTGAATGAATCAACAAAATGTGACATATCCATACAATGAAATATTATTTGGCAACAAAAAAGGAATACAATAATGACACATGCTATAAGTGAATGGACCTTAAAAACATTATGCTAAGTAAAAAAAAAAATTGTCCTAAAAGATCACATATGATTTCATTTACATGAAATTTTCAGAATAGGTAAGTTCATAGAGATAGAAAGTAAGTTTATGGATGTCTGGGGTGGAAGTGGAGCGAATGGGGAATGACAGCTATTTGGAATGATGAAAATATCCTAAAATTAGATTGTAGTGATAGTTGCAACACTCCTTGAATATCATAAAGCCCACTGAAGTGTACATTTTAAATGGGTGAATTTTATGTATGTGAGTTACAACTCAACAAAGGCATTAAAAATTACAGGAGAATGTGTATTTTTTCCAACTCCAGGCCCAGCTTCAGTTATCAGCAATGATGATGACTCTGCTAGCCCACTCCACCACATCTCCAATGGGAGTAATACTCCATCATCTTCAGAGGGCGGCCCTGATGCTGTCATTATTGGAATGACGAAGATCCCTGTTATTGAAAATCCCCAGTACTTTGGCATCACCAACAGTCAGCTCAAGCCAGACACATGTAAGTACATCTGTTTATACTTATTGGCCCATTTGTTGCATAGCTGTATCTATAAGCGTGTTTATCAGAATCCTTGACAAGGATGACTTGGGGGAGGAAGGCTGTGAAATGTCTGAGTATTCTTGGGGCTTTGGGACCACAGAATAGATTCTTTAGTTTGTTTCTTATGGAATTCACAGGGCGTGTCATCTGCTGGGCTTGGAACTGTGGGCAATTTCTGGCTTCTCTTGGGATCCATTTTCAAAAACCATTTGTCAAAATGAAGTTGGAATCAAGGCATGCTTATCTTGAAAAAGAGAAAGAAACCAGAAGTATCATTAGAATGAACATATATCAGGCAATTGATAGGATTTAAATTTGGTTTATTGAAAATCATTAAAATATACATTATAGGTCATCATGAGGAGCTATGTTGCACACAGGTGGTAACAATTCTGGTAGTTCTGTATTATTTGTTCAGTCTTAGTTCTCAGCATGAAGCTTCTTGTGATGTCATGATAGCAAAAAGACATGTTAAATAATCTGACATATTTTTTAGAACCAAATGAACCCAATAGCCTCTATTGAAAGCTTACAGTTTTTTTTCCCCAAGACTCTTACTCTATTTTTTGAGACATTGCCCAAATACAAAAAATGGAGCACAGACTTAAGGACAACAAAGAATAAAATCACAAGGGACAAACAGGTCTTATGCCATTGGAACTCCAGACCTTCCCTTACACATGAATATTAGGTGACCCAGGTTCCAGGAGTTCCCTGGCACTGAATAATGGATATATTCTATTTGAATGTTCTCACCCCACCTTAAACGCTTTTATCCTGAGAGGTAAGGTGGGAATCTTAGAAGGGTAATATTTGGGGACTTACTTTCCACTGAGACTATCATGGGATAAGGAGGCTTAACGATGAGTATCAGATATGTTCACATATGAGGAAACACCTATTATTGCTTCCTATTTACTCAAATTTATCCCAAGGTACGTTTAACAGTGAATTCAAGTTTCATTGTTAAGAAGAACAGAATTATAAGCTTGTAAATACGTGAGATTGAACCCCACCATAGATTTCAGTTGAATATGTAATATGACAAGATAAATAGAATTGCAGATGTGAAGAATATTGAGCTTCTTGAAATAAAATTATTAATTTAAATCAAGGTATTTCTAATTCTAACATTGTCATTATGGTATGAACAAGATGTGTGGAGGTATTGCTTAAAAATGTGCATTTTTTGTTGAGATAATTATCCTCCAAAGGTCCTTGAAACACCCTGCATGCATTGCAGTCAAATGTTGAATAAGGCAAAGCAGGGTATTATGGTGAGAGAATCTGTCATCATTTTGATTGTTCTCCCTAGGAACAGAGTACTTTGACACTCCTGTCACCATCAATATCAGGCTGTATAACATACTTCATTTAGCCTGAGGCTGTATTATAATTGAGGTTGACTAAAATCAACCTGTTCCAAAAGTTTGCTCTCCTTTGTTGATAGTGGAAAAATAAAGCAGATAAAGCTGAATAATAAAGTATTTAACATCGGTTCAATAAGTCCAATAAGAGAAAATTAACAAATGAGCAAGCAAAGAAATAAACAAACAAACGAATGAGATCCTATAGAAGAAAGTGGATTAGATGGCTGCTGGGTCTATGGTTCTATCTAGAAGTGCTTTCTTACCCTAGAAATCCACAAGAAAGCTTCCAAAGGTCATTTCTTTAACCTAGAGTCTATGGAGATTTTTGCAAAGGTTTTAAACTAGACATTTTTATTATTTTGGAGGAGTCTTGGTTTTGTGGTTTAGCCACTGTATACCACCTGCGTTTGGAAGAGAGTTGAGGAGACCTACAGTATCCCCTTAGCTTCTGTCCTCTACCAGAGGGATCCAGACCATTGATTCTTAATTTGATAGTTCATTCCTTGGAAAGTCTTTCTGGACCCTTCACCCAGCCATCCTTACTCAGCTCAGTATTTCCAGTCACTCAGAAATTTTTTTTCCTCTAGGCTTCAAGCCATACACTATTTCATGATTTGAAGAACACTTAAAATCATACATCTTCTATGAATCATTTTTCAAAGAAATGGGAATGAAGAAGCAAATTACTTCTCTCCTTATCTTCACCCCTTTTAAAAAGTCATTCTTCACCCCATATTTTTTACCTTTATCTTCAATGTATCTGTTGCATTTTGTTAAGAGTATAACCACTCTCATGTATGTGTTTCTGTAGTCTTGTTTATGTTAGATTGTAAGCTCCTCGAGAGCAGAAACAATATCTTGAATTATTCCTTCATATCATGGGACATGATACACTTTTGATGTTGGCCAAATGTTGACCAGATATGGATATATATTACTGAAATATTAATTACTAACAGACTTGTAACAAGTAAAGATGACCCATAGCCTTCTTCATTGGCTCTATTCCTATTACACTTGCCCACATAATAGTTTACTTGTTAGACATGTTTTTAATAATATATTATCCAATTTAAACAGATTTAGATGACAATTTTAGCAGGAATAATCTCTTACCAAAAACCCTGATTTTTGAACATTCTAATAGCAGTCATCCAGAAATTAAAATATTTTAAAATGCATAAGTTGTATGGGCCTAGAGGGATCTGTTGCTCTAGGCCCATACAATTTTGGGAGATTAGCTTTTAATTAAGTGATTCCCATGGAACATTTTTTTTCCCCATGGAACCTTTAGAGAAGGGATCTTTCAAGAAGTTTGCTAGGTTACATCTGAATAACAAATTTAATATCATCTCAGATAAAGTTAAGAACTTTTCCCAAGTGCTTAAAGCAAAATGTCACGTGGATGATATACCACCAACTTCTGGACCTATTAGTGTCTTGGGCCATAAGCCAGCATATTTACTTCTCTTTCCTAAATCTACCTGCTACCTAAAGATGTTGGCTTTCAAATATATGTGTGATCTTACAAAGAAAGAGTGGTTCCAATCTTATTTTACTGAATTGTAAGAATCTAATATAGAAGGTGAATTTCAATCCATTAAATATATATTAACTATCCATAATACTCCTACAATGCCAGGAACTGCAGATTTAGTGGTGATAATGGCATGTTCCTTGCCTTCAGAGAGTCTTGTTAGGGAGGCCAATGGTTAAAGATTTCATCATATAATTACAATGCACTATAATAGAATAGCTTAGAGCTAGGGTCCTAAACTCTAATTACCTACAAGATTATGCAGGTCAATATGGAAACAGGCAAGGTCAGAAAGACGATATGGCACTGTGAAGGCTATGCTTAAACATGACCTGATATTACCAGATACTCATTTTTTCCCAGCAAGAACAGGCACTTATTAAAATATTTTATTGTGAATTTCCCCAAATTTAAAACACTGGGTGAGAACAATAAATGACACCAGGTTGAGTCAGATTTGATCCATAATCCACCATTTGTCTGTGACCCCTGAGTTAGACCTTAAAGATCATTTAATACAAATACTTTATTCTACAGATGATGCTTAGAAGTCACTTTTCCAAAATTAGCCTCCATACTTATATAATTTTGCGTTAAAAACAAACGAACAAGAACAACAACAACAAATCCCAAACAAAAGCAGACTGCTTTAAATGATATGTAAGATCATTTAAGTGAAGAATGTTAATAAATTATATCCCCCAAAGTACTTTTTACTATCAGGAGCTGTGTCAGGCTTTCATTTACCAAATCTAGAGATGGTTTGCAGGATTTTAGAGCAATCTGAACAGGGCTGAATTGCTCCTGAGCACTTTCCAATAGCAAGTCTGTCTACTTTATTGCAGGGCCCAGAGGTTCCCCCAAGACCGCCTGATAATAATTTGGTATTTGGAGGCTCCTGTGTCACTGCAGGAACTAAAGGAGGCTAAATCCATGCCTGATGGAGGAGAAGAGTTCTATGGTTATCTGCAAATTCTGGCCAGAAAACATCTTGACGTCACTCCTTAGCTTCCATACCCTAGCCAAGCAAGAAGTTACCTTCCAAAGAGAAAGCAGTGTGCTCTAATGACTAAGCCCTCAAAGTGCTATGCCACTTTAACTATAGACCCATCTCCTCGATCAATCAGGATGGCAAGATGGAGCTGAGGAGCTCAGCACATCAAGTCTGGAGTTGGTCTTTAATTCAACTAGTCTGTATAGACGTGTCTGAAAACCACATCATCTGACAGCATGGAGTGGTTTCCCAGTAGGATTTACAAACTTGACTCAAGGGCAGCTGTGCTGCTATCCTGTCCTTGATTGCTGAGAAAATTTTTGCTAGGCAGGATACAAAGGGAGCTGGAAAAAAAATAATGAAAGGGTGAAATAAAAAAAAAACACTAGCCAGCAAAACCCCCAAGTCATAAATCTTGGGTTCTCTTGAAGAGTGGGAATGTGTTATAGCTTCCCCTGCAGGAAAATCAAATGCCATAGACTATTGTCATTCCTAAAATTGTGTCTTTCCTAGAGAAGCCTTGTAAATTAGCTAGGGTCCTAGGCCTGGGGCCTAAATTAAATGAGAATTGTCCCTAAATATGTACTGTATGTGTTCTCACAGAGCATGCCCTCTATGTATCTAGGGCTAGTAACTCCTTGTGACAGATGCATATAAAGAACTCTGATATTTGTTCCTTTTGGTTCCATTTCCAATGAAATGGATCTTTATTGATTTCCTACAGAATGTGCCATATTTTTCCAGGTATTATAGTGTGTGAGTGTGTGTGTGTGTGCTCACGCGTGTGTGTTTTCCTATTGGTTATATGCTTATTAGGCAATTATGTAGATAAGCACAGATTCATAGACCAGCTAAGAATAAGGAAATAAAAGGTTATAAAGGCAGGGAGTGTTTTAACAGTAGTTGAAAAGATCACATGGGGCACCCTCCTCTTCCCTTAATGTCATACCCATACCAACAAAGGGAGAAAAAGGAGGTGATATTTTTCACAGAATTTCAGAGGTTTGAACATATTTGCAGTGTTACTTGAGTACCTATGAGAAAAAATTCTTAATTATGTCCAGGACTCTAGGAGCTCATTAGATCAAAGGATAAGGACACAGAGTTACCTGAAGTTATCTTCAAACTTGAGTACAATCTGTGTCCATGGTCCATTTTGATTTAAAAACAGGTAGAAACAATTGCTTTAGCACTTATCTCTGTCCTTTGCCTCTTAATTTTGTCCTTCAAAAATATATGTTCTTCTAAGCATTTAATTGGCCAAATATAGCTGGTTTGGGAACTGTTTATATCCCTTTGAAGGGCATGGCCTACACTTTAAAAACAAACTAAGTCTATTGTGCCCAGCATGAGTGTTATGACAGAGAGAACACAGTTATTTTAGGATCCTTAGAAATTGCTTCGTTTATGGCACACTGGGTTCGCGATTCACCCCTTGGGGGTCTTCATGGCACATTGCTGGGATTCTGTAGGTCCCAGTTCAATTCTCTCTCCCTCTTGGTTCCATAGTCCCCCATCGCTAGCTATAACAGCTTGATATTATATTCTCTTTTCAACTCAAGAGGAGATGGTAAGAAGCTATCAAAAAATGCTTTAAAAAGCAACTTGAGTTCTCTAGAAGAAAGGAAGTGAATACATGCTGCATAATTACATTTACAATGTAAGCCACGTTACAAACTCCACTGAGATGAAGATTTGTTAGCAAACCAGTTTCAAGCACATTTACAACAAGTAAAATAACAGACATCATTTTATTAGCATTTGACCACTGGGTGATTTTATTCGTCTCCAAAAAGAAATACCACTTGATTATAGGATCCCTAGATGGAGAAAATACTTCTATCTTATAGGTAACAGCTGAAAAGGAAAAATGATTATGGATTTAGGTCAAGGAAGCGCTCATAGTGATATTCTGAAAACTGTTTTTACTGCCACATCATCGGCCAGCCAAGATAGAATTATGCAGCCCTCTCACATCAAACATTTCAATCCAATTTCACCAAGTCATCAGTGCTATGCTGGAAGCACGCCAGCAGATGCAGGATCCTAATGCATGTGTTCTGGGGGTTTCCCAAGGCCCAGCTCAACTGGAGAATGGGTACCAGCAGGGAAAATCCAATCAAGTCCCCCTGCCCCCCGCCCTGTTTTGGTTTCCAGTTGGCCACTCTTGCATGTGCCAGCAGATTGTGGACCAGGGCCAGCTCAGCAAATACAAGTGCAGAGGAGCCTCTTGTGTTGGGAAGAAGCTCCTGCTACCCAGATGCTTTGAGCACCGAGTGCTCCCTATGGTTAAGTCGAGATGGCACCATGGGAGTTTTCCTTGGATGTGACACTCAATCCTTGAAGGGGGCTTTTATGCGAGATGCAGATTTTCTCCTTGTAAAGTGCGAGTTTTCTCTGTCTTCACTAATTCTGCCAGCTGAGAGGGTAGCCCACCACGGTTGGGCTTCTCAGGTGACTCATCATGCCAGCTCTCCTTAGGTCCTCGCTGATATTTTAGTCATCTTTTGTTTGTTTGTCTGAGTGTTCTTTTTCTTGTTACTTGTTACTTCTCTTGAAAGTCAGGTTAAGACGAATTTGCTCCATACCAGGGACAGGAAAAAACTGTTGAATTACTTCTTAGCCACGCACTGATAGCCACGCACAATGGCCATCTGGCTCCTCAGGGTTAGTCCCCAAGTGGGAGCAAGAGCTGCCTCCTGAGGAGAGCCCATAAGTTGCTGAGTCCACTCTGCCCTCTTCGGAGCCTGCTCCCTTTTGCTTAGAGAAAGCTTCCTGTTTCTGAATGCCTGATCTCCTCAGGGAGGGGAAAATTAAAAGGCAATATTTGTGGCCTGTAGGAAAATGGGAATGCCAGTAGTACAGTGACCACTAGGACTGAGGAGGTTTGTAGAATATGGAACTTCCAGTTTTAAACCAGGACAGTCCCAGGCAAACCACAGTGGATTTGGTCACCAACCCAATGGTTTCGGCCAATAAGACAGAAGTAAATGCCTTCAGGAGCCCTAAAATGGAAAACATTTAGAAAATGTAAGAAACAAAGATTCTGGCAGCTAGAGATAACTGCTGATGTATTTGGATATATGGCTTCCTAGTCCTATGAATGTCCTTTAAATCATCCTGTGATACAAAGTCTAACTATTTGTGCCCCAACTTTTGTTTGGACTGGGCTTTGTTTATATTTCTATAGCAGTGGTTCATTTCAGGTGGATTGTGCTGGAAAATTAGTAGGGACTGCAGTGAGTGCATTATTGCCAATTTCAAATTTCACATTCGATTCATGGTACCTGGGTTAAAACAGAGGTGGGGGGTTGGACTGGCCATGTCAGGTCTGGTCTAGAGTGATCCTAAGTCCATATTTGCTCAGCTCCACATGGTGAACATCATAAAGTGGGTGAGGCCTGTGTAGTGGGCTGGGAAGACTCAGGAAGTAAGAGGCTCCCTGTCCTGCCTCAGCAGGCTGAGAGTTCTGGTTTAGGGTCAACACTCTTGACGATTCCAAATGTAGATTACCGCTCAACTGAAGCAGCCAATCACTTTTTGTCTCCCAGTTCTTCATCCTGATCAGCCAACTTCTTTCATGGAGTGTGCTGGGTCTTAAAGGGCCAAGCTGGTTATATCTGACATTTCCCACTATTTAGGGATGCCCTTCTTCCGCCAGCATCCCTGGTGCAAGGACCTCTGATGACTTGAAATCTCTCCTTAGACATTCAACCTTACTTACACTTGATGGAGTTAGTGCCCAATAATCTCCAGTTTCTTCTGATATTTCAGGCATCTGGGCCTAAACTGGGTTTCCGGCAAGGGGACCTCTCACTAATACTCTCCAGAAGTATGTCCATGTTGGTATTTTGCACAATGTTACAGTTGACAGATTCTAAAAATGAGTTCATAACAGAGAGATTCCTATGACTTATAAGAGATTAGATTTGTATGATTTTGAACCAAAGGGTGGGGGAGGAATTTTAGAAAGAAAACAGTAATCTAATACCTAGTTTTTATATTATTCTTATTACTATATATGCTATGAATATACATAGACATCAATATTTTTTTATCCTGTTGCTATTATTTAGCACATTTATTTAACCATGCCATTGACCTTTTGGGTGCATTAAAGTGGAACCCAAGCTTGTTATTAGATAATGAAGGCAATTAGACGGAGTGCCCATATTCCTACTGTTCTGACAAAGTGGTTGATATAGAGGGGGCAGGATAAAATCCTACACTATCTAATCATATCAAAAGAGCTAGCCTCCGTGTTAGGCAATGTCTTTAGTACAGGAGACTACATGATATGGCACCACTGACCAGCCACCTGACTTACTTTCCTGCAAGAGTAATGGAACTTCAGATCCATTTATACTCTTATGCCCAATAATCATCCCCACCTTTGCTCCTGGAAAGAGTTTACTTTTGCAAGTGAGTCAGCCTTCAGTCTGTTACTACAGAACAGAGAAAAATCAACTGGCTACCCAGGGACAGAACTCACGTTCTTACCTTATATCAAGAGAGTACCCCGGCCAGCTGGACTAACTGGGTCTCTCTCACATTGTCTCTATCCTGACCCATAAATATCAATTCCTTCGTCCAAGTCGTCTGCCATCCTCCCTCCGTTTCTCTGTGTATGAAAGTTCAGAAACCATGAAGCTAATGATCACATTTCTCCCTAGTTCCTAGTTCCATTAGTGCTGTATCCTGATACCCACAGAAGCAATTACGAATCCATATCGCTCTTTGACCCTTATCTAGTGAGGGCCATTTTCTTCTTTCCCAAGTGCGATTACTTGTAGGGTGTTTCTTCCCTCTTACAAGCCTTTGTTTTGAGTTGATGGTAAAATCCCTTTAGTTACATGTAAGGTTTTAGTGTTCCTTGAGCCCTACCTAGACCTTTATCAACACTGGTTTTGAAGAGCAATGCACTCATTTTCTTAGTGAGATATTGGCGGTGGGGAGCTCTGCCTTTGATTTTTTAACTCCTGAGCTTTGGAGAGGGAGCCAATGGCCAAGTAGCAATGGGGAGCCAATGGCCAAGTAGCAATGGGGAGCCAATGGCCAAGTAGCAAAGGGGATAAGCTTATCTCTCACTTCTTAAATACTGCTTCTAGTCCGGGGTGATGGGTACTCTCTCCTGTTTCCTGCACATTGCATCCCAATTTAATTAAAGTGGATGTTAGCTAGACTGGGGTCTCATAGCTAGTACATGGGTACAGTCCTTGGTGTAAACACCCCAGTGCTCTCTTTTGTTCTCTTAGAAGAGATCCATGTTGTCGCATGCCGAGCTTCTATGTGTGGGCTGAGCTATCGGATGGGTTATTGGGTTGTGGATGAATTCCTGTGGTCCCCACACCCTCTGCCCACTTTTGGAAAGAGGGGACTTGTGTGGGTGGGTGTGGATGGTGTTCCCCAAGGAGACCCTTCTGAAGCTGGGCATGCAGTCTGGGTGTTACACTGATCCTCACTCAGAGGTTTCCCTGCTTCTCCACTGCGGGCAAGACGCAACCAGCCTCCTACTGCTGGGCCTGTCTGCTGCCTTGCAGCACTGGTCTCAGTGGTCGTGCCCTCTGATGCTGCACCATGATCTAAGGGGATGGGGGAGGGAGGGGTCTCTGTGATTGCTACACGTTGTTTAACTTTAATTCCCTCTCTCATATTTGATGCAAGAAAGTGGACCTAAAACATGACTTGCATTCTCTTACTGTGTTCAGAAACTCCAGGACTTGTCCACATATATCAATGTGATCAATGGAGTTTGGAAGTTTTTATTATACAGACATGTTTATGAAAATAAGATCTGTTGTATTGAATTCTGTGATGTAGTTGATCATTCAGAGCCAAACGCGTATACCAATAAAGATAATAGTGTCTCATCTGTGGTCTCTGTTGCCTACTTTTATCACCGACAGTGTTGGGATCTCTAAAAGCACTACAAACAAGCCTCTAGAAGTTGTCCTCATTTGTTTCCATTTAGCTCCCAAACTGCCCCTCTGTGCCCAGGCAGGGCCAGAACTAGGATAAGGCAGGTGAGGCCCTCCCTTAGGGTGCAGAATTTAAAGGAGTACCAACAATCTCAGAAATCAAGATAAGTAATATTTTAATGCAGCATTTTAAAAGACAAAAATGTATGCAACATCAATCTATGAAAAAAAGAGCAAAATTTTACCTAAAGATGGGGTCTGAGAGGGCTGTATTTACTTAAAGCCTCTACTTGTTTAAACTTTTAATATTTTTCACCATAGATGTTTGCATTAATTTTATTTTGGAAAATATTGCATTAAAATATCATTCATCTCAAATACTGAATTTTGGGTGTTCCCTTAAATTTTGTGTACAAGGCATGGACCGCACTCCCCTCACCCTAGCCAGGCGCGTATATAGGCTCCTTCTGGCTTGAATCTCATGTAAACCTCTGGTCACTGCCAAGCACTGCTTTGTATACATTAGCTGCTGGGCTGATTAGCCTTAGGTCTTCTCTCCCTTCCTGCATTCCTGGCCTAATTGTGCTCCTTTGCCCCCAGCCCCAGCCCATTAGGTACATTTCCCTGCCCCCCTTTGCTGGCACCTCCAGTACTAACCATCCCGTGCTGTCTGCTGAGCTATGTGCAGGGAAATGCACTCTCATCTTCTCACTGCATTTTTCAAAAAGTAAATCTGCAGAGGGAGGAAATGAACAAATGAGAGAGAGAGAGAGAGAGAGAGAGAGAGAGAGAGAGAGAGAGAGAGAGATTTTTTAAAAAAAGGTTAAAAAGGCTTGGAAGGTCAGGAGACCCTCTCAGTAAATTTGAGAAATGATCTAGAAAAAAAGGATAAACTTTTAAAATATAAGTGAAATCTTTGATATAAGTTTATTAGATATTGTTTTATTTTCCCACATTTGGAGTTTTGGTATCACATTTGCTAAATTAAAGTTCTAATACTTGAAATTTTAAATATTCCATTTTCACTCAGCCTGTTCCTTAATGTCATGAGCACCTTTTGTAATGTGCTCATTCTTTGTAATTTTTAAACAACCAGTATCTGATGCCTTGTGTATGCCAGGCTCTATGAGTTCCATTTTCATATTTACAAACTAAATTCTTATTCATGCTGGAAGATGGATATCATTACTCTGTTTTGCAGCTGGAAAAACTGAGGCTCTGATTGATTAGGAGGAGAAGTAACAAACCCAAATTATAGCAAACACATGGGAGCGTTTCTGTTCAGGCCCAGATCAGCCTCCTGGAAGTCTGGACTCTTTGTAGCCCAGTGTGACTGCTGACCTTTTCAAAAAATAATATCTAGCAATTTTCTAACTCTGCAAGGGGAATTGTAGTGTTGGTATTGCACCTTTCATGTGGGTTTATCAAGGTATGCTGAGTGTATTAACCTTCCAACATGAAAGCTGGAGAATGCCAGATGGCCGGTAGTGAACTCACTGTTGAATAAGAAAGGAACCAGTGGTTGGCTGACCCCAGGACCGTCCTTAATGTGAGGCTGACACAGAGCCCACTGGGCCAGTTGTGAGGTTTTCTCAATGGTGGTAGTACCAGAAATGCTAAATAACCATGAATAATCAATCTTATTTTTATGTATTTTTTTAACTTTGTTTTTTAAATTTTATTTTTCAATTACAGTTGACATACAATATTATACCAGTTTCTGGTGTACAACATAGTGATTAGACATTTACATTTTGCTCATTAAAATCCTGTAAAATTCCACTCTCTCCCAACCAAACTCAGCCCATTCTGATGTTTACCGTTTTAGTTTTATTTTAGAAAATCCTAGGTAAAGCATTCGATACCGTAGATCCCCAAGCCTTTCTTGAATGCCCTCACTGCTCTGAAATTGTGATATCACATTTCCTAGGTGAACTTGATGTCTATTTTTCCAAAGATGAATTCAAAGAGTGCTAGGTATTTTAGGAGCAATTTGAGGTGCACACATTTACTGAATATTTTTTAGGTGATGATGTAAAGGTGGAGGCACTCGCAGCACCTGCCTTGAGTCACCCTGTCCCAGGGAGGCCAAGGGGACAAAGAGCTAATAATCCCTTCTCGCCGCCCATTCCACTAGCAACCAATTCCGATGCCAGCGGCGTGCGAACATCATGTAGAACAGGCAAGTCCCTTGTCTGGCTCACCCTCTTTGACTGAGTCGTTCGTTTTCCATGCAAAGGACCATGTTTCCAAACTGACGAATTAAAAGGGGTCAACATTCTTGGAGATCTTTGGCCTTTAGGGAGTCCTTTGAAAAACACGAGTCGGCATTGATAGATGGCATTTCTCCCACAGGAAGAGCATGCATCAGGACTTTCCTGAGGTCAGGCGACATCAAGAAGCTGATATTTTAAGCACCTACTTTATCACAGGTGCATATGCTTACACAGATTCATATGTATGACCAGTAGCTCATATGAGGCTTTTAATAAGTAGACTAACATGTGTTTCTCCCAAACACCACATAACATGTCTTCACTGGGCTTGATGAATGCAGATGAATTAGAATGGTGAGGTTAGCCAAAATGAACAAATTCTTTTCTGACCGAATGTTGATTCTCTTAATGATCTTGATAACTTAGAAAAGACCAGAGTATGAATTATTCAATCACAGTCCAAAGTCCATCATGACAGATAATGATACAATCAACATGTTGTTTATCAGAGATTTCCAGGCCCCCCGAATCCCCATGCACGTATTAGCACAAAGCAGCAGAGTTCAGGCAGCCCCTTGGGGTTTGCGGAGGTGCGGCCCAAGAGCAGCTTGGAGCGGCTAATTAGATTGAGACTTAAGAGAAAAGGGTGGGCTTATTTCCAAAGAGAGCATTTGATGAGCCCTTTGCTTCCCCGGGAGTGAGGGTTGTGTGTGTTTTGGCATGTACCTAAGTTCATTTGCCAATGTGGAAAATTTTCCCAATGAAATGAAATAAAACAAATTTCTGACTAAGAAGACTATCTGGAACCTGTAACAGTGAGACTCCAGGATGGGGCAGGGTAGAGGGGATGGGGATGAAATTCCAGATTAGGCTGAGCACGTGTAATCATATGTCTCTGTTGGATGATGAGTGTGTATAATCAGGAAGTCATGTCTTACCCTGGAATTCAGTGGCAGTAGACTTTGAATGACATTGAAAATCGCAGATGGAAATACTTACTCAGTTTTCTAAGTTCCTAATCATGGGATGTTCAGTGGACAAGCAAGTGCTTTGGCACCTTCTGCTCCTAAAATAGTGCCCAGGACACTGTAGGTGTACAAGAAACATGGGCGAATGACTGAATGAATGAATGGACAGTTGTATCTACTGTACTTGTAATATTACTGTAGCTTTGGGGAAAAATACATCTCTACTTCACTGAGCATCAGGCATGGCTAATAAGTTAAATTCCTCACTGATTGTGTTAGGAGCAGAAGTTAGGGAACCTTTCCATTTGAATTGCATGCTATTTACCCCTATGGCCATGTCTGTTCACTGTTGGGTTTAAAGCTTTTTTTCTGTTTTTTCCCTTTCACCTCCCAAGTTGTTTATGTTTTGAGAATTCTCCTGACTGCTTTTGTAAATTTGGTTTCAGTTATGTTAATGCTTTATGTTTTGTGTTATGAGGGAATACATTCTCAGGAGGCCTAATGCTTAAGTTCCAAGAGTGACTGTATGGAGAAGAATTTGCAACAAGATAGGCATATAGAGGCTTCTAGAGGAAACTGTAAAGAGCAGGGATGTGAAAATGAAAAGATGAACAATTCTGGGAAAACTACAACAGAGTGTAACCTCGGGGACTGTAAGCAGTGGCCACTGAGAGAGTTGAGGCTCAGGGACCAAAAAGGGGCTGCTTGGGAAGATGACTGGGAGTCTTCATGTCACAAAGAAACCCAGAAGATTCTTGGTAAGAGGCAGGGAGATTTCTGGACCAACCCTTTTAGGTGTGTCAGATGGCTCCTTCCTGGGCCTAATAAGAAAGTTTTGGCCCAGCCGATGTGGCTCAGTGGTTGAGCATTGACCTATGAACCAGGAGGTCATGGTTCAATGCCAGGTCAGGGCACATGCCCAGGTTGCGGGCTCAATCCCCAGTGTGGGGTGTGCAGGAGGCAGCCAATCAATGATTCTCTCTCATCATTGATGTTTCTGTCTTTCCCTTTCCCTTCCTCTCTGAAATCAATTATATATATATATATATATATATATATATATATATAAAGTTTTGTATGAACCAAGGCCTAGACCAGCCGTGGGCAAACTACGGCCCGCGGGCCAGATCCGGCCCATCTGAAATGAATAAAACTAAAAAAAAAAAAAGACCGTACCCTTTTATGTAATGATGTTTACTTTGAATTTATATTAGTTCACACAAACACTCCATCCATGCTTTTGTTCCAGCCCTCCGGTCCAGTTTAAGAACCCATTGTGGCCCTCGAGTCAAAAAGTTTGCCCACCCCTGGCCTAGACCACCTCCCTCCCCCTATTTTTGCTGGCAAATCTAGAAGTAAAAGCTAACTTAGAAAGCTAAGAACTTGACTCATGAATGCTATCAACTAGGGTTTAATTTTATCTCTAACACAACTACAACAATAATAATAATAATAAAAATATTTTTATATAGCCAGCCACTGTACAGTGTGCTTAACATATATTTATCTCATTTAATTTGTGCAATAGTTCTATGTAATAGGTATTATTGTTCTTAAGTCTCAAAGTTGAAGAAAATAAGGCACAAAACAATTAAGCAACTTGTCCAAGGACATGTAGCTAACAGGTAGAGAACTAGGATTTGAACCTAGGAAGTGTGACTCTAGTCTTCTTTCTTGATTACGTAGTTTAGCACCTATTTCTTTGGCCCTCTCTCTCTCTCTAGCCATCAGCCAGTTTTCTTTCATGCTTTCCCCAAACATACACACATTGGTCCACAAAGGATTTGAAGCTGTTTACATTGGAAATTTAGCTAATTTAACTGATGAGATAATATATCTGCAACTTTCTCATTTTGCCCATAGTTTAAATCCTGAAATCCCCTCCTATACTATAAAAAAGTACTTTTTAATTCTAAACAACCTATCACAGCATCGTGGAGAATGATTTCAAATGGTAAAGACCAGGACCTCAAGGCCTCACCTTTGATGGAGAGCTACCCAATGGCAGCCACATGACTTTGGGAGGTGATGGTAGAGTCATGAGATAGCCTCTTGTTTGAGGCTTTGCCCAATCTTTTTCTTCTCAAATACCCAGTAAAGCTGGGTGACACCACTGTTGGAGGAGACCTGTACCTATTTACCTTTAACTCTACACCCTCTAGCTACCAGTCAGCTATTTGCAGTCTCCAGCAAGCAAAAGCTTTTGGAACTGTGTGTGTGTGTGTGTGTGTGTGTGTGTGTGTGTGTGTGTGTGAGAGAGAGAGAGAGAGAGAGAGAGAGAGAGAGAGAGAGAGATAGAGAGAGACTAGACATACTTTGGAAGGATCAAATCCATGTATCCCAAGCAACATCCATCAAATTTGAATTGCTAGAGGTGAGACCGAGAATGTACATGGTGAAGAGAGCCCCCAGATGATTCTGAGGCCTGATAGGGTTTGGAGATGGTTGCTGTAGGCCAGACCCACTGCAGAAGGTTCTCTTCCAGAAGGACCATAAATCTGGTGAAATGAATAGGCAAGTACTCTAAGGACAAGCTTGTACCTTTGTTGCTGACCTGATTCTACCTCCTTTACTGACATTTGGCTGCCCTCTCTAGTCAGCACAGAGCTCTTACCAGTCTCTAAACATGGAAATGTTTTACTTCGGATGGGTTAGGGCATAGGAATGGTGATTTAGAGGTATAATATACCACAGAGGTTTAAAGGGCACTTAAGGGATGGTCTTGCCATTCTAAGCACATGTGAGTGTCCCCATGACAAAATGGCTACTGTTTCTAAGCAGTCGAATGGAGTTTGGTAACTAGATATGTTTATGAATTGAGGCTGCCCAATGTACTAACATACCTGACACAAAACAGGTATATAGCATGTGAGAGGAATCTGCTTATTTTTTCACAAACACTTCAATAACATTATGAAAATGCAAAAACCTTGAAACTCTACTATTTGAAGAGGAAAAGATCAGAGAGTGATTTGGCAAATTTTGTGATCTACATAATCAACAAAAACCAGAAATGCTCAAACTGGGTCAGATTAGGCTCAAACTTCTGATCATTTTATAGAAAAATGATTAGGAACTACAGTTGCCTCAAAAGTTTACTTTAAAAAGTCAAGTTCACTAACTCAGTTAATTTTCTTTAGAGAAAATATACAATTATATTGCAAAGTGGTAATAATGTATAACTTAGTATTCATAGTTTAAAGAATTATTGGGATATTATTACATCTCTTTCCACAAATTCTTAAGTTTTTTGTAATCTTGTCTTATGTGATTCAATCTGTACAAAATAATGTAAGAAGAGATTATGGGATTTAAGGAGAGAAATGATTGAATCACCATGACCCAATAAAAAGTGTTCAAATTGCATTTCACTACATAATGAAGTCTGCTTCAACTTACTTTGACATAAATAAGATTGGGTAAGAGAAGCCAGAAGTAAATCAAATAAATTAATAAACTATCAGAGCAGCTTCAATTTCATCTCCCGGACAGTGTCTGCTTATTTGTATAATAAAATCTGCTTTTATGAATTAACACTCTGGCGTACCACTTGGTTGAAACCAAACATTTAAGGAAGAGTTAGTATATTTGGGGGCCTGATTAGGGTGCCTTCTAGTTTCACCAATATCAATAGTCCCTTTGAAAAATGAAACTTGGAACCTAGAAGAGCAAGGTTCAACTTTCCACTAGACTTAAAAAAAGCTCTGGTGGGGGTTGGTGGCATTTGCAGGGGCAGGAGGGATTGAGGAAAAAAGAGAAAGAACTCATGGACACGGACAATAGTGTGGTGATTGTGGGGGTGTGGGAGGGGGTGTGGAGGTGGAAGAGGGTATAAAGGATGTAAATGGTGATGGAAATAAAATAAAGGAATAAATTATGCTATTTAAAAAATGAGGTTGGAGATGCAGGCATGCATTCAATATTGATGATTAGCTGTTCTTCATATTTTCCTAATTATACATATTTACTGAACATGAGGAATTTTTTTCCTTTTGTCTACATAGAGGCTGTGTCTCCATTGGCATAATATATCGCCGTGTTTGTGAGTCTTGTGCAAAATTGAATTTGCATTTCTGCTGCCACTTGTTGGGAGTTCATTATCTTGCAGTACAACCACTGGGAAAAATACAATTTTCAGTGTTTAATAAAACTGTGGTCCTCTCATAATGCTTATGGTGCTTGGGCAATTTGTTAGGCACAATTTATCACAGATGTTTAACACTAATTATACTGTGTATAGTGCCAGGAAGGGTGATTTTAAATATTTCCTTTATTTAATATATTTCAGGGAAAACAGTATCTTGCAACTGCACTATTGTTTGCATTTCTCAGAGTTGAGGTGTATTCTCCAAATGCTAAACTTAAAAAATAAAGCCTAAGCTAAACATGCAATGAGTAAAATACATACTGAATGTGGCCGAGAGGCCAGGAAACTGATGGAAAAAGCCTATCTTTCTGTGTCCCAGGCAGCCCAGGGCAGTAGAAAGAAGTAGTGTGTTGACTGGCCTGCGATGTGTGTCTCCTGAACTAACTAGTAATTTATAACTCTCTGGTGTAGAGGTGATCACTGAGGCAGGCCCCTTCAATATATTCAATTCCAAAATCTGTGATCTAATTAAGCCCCATTTATCAAAAAGTATTTAGCATTTTATAGATGGCTTTACTCCCTGGGAATCTGAAAGACCAGAAGCCTGCTTTCTGATGGTTCCTTGAAAATGAGGTTCAAATAACAAATCACTGAGAGGGAATCGAATTCTAAGTAGTGAGGTTGAGACACTGAAACATGATCTCCAGCTATTAAACGGCTTCTTGAAAAATGGCTATTGCACACTCACAATTTTAGCAGCCCTCAATCTTTATATTAAAGACACGACTTAAATGCGAACCACATTTGGTGTTCTTTGTGCTGTAATAAATTGAGTACGTGAAATGAACTTGTAGTAGAAGTTATCTTTTCTTTGTTTTGTCTTTTGCTTCTAATAATCCCGAGAAGCGTTAGTCAAGCACATGTGAACGCCTTGAGCTGAAACAACGAACAGAGTTAGCTTGGGCAACTTCAGAAGGAAAGGGTGGCAGGAGGACCTGTTTCCTCTATGGCTTACTTAAACTCATTCTTTAAAATGGTTTTCCAACAGCAATCTTGAAGATGCTGTGCTTTTTACACTATGTTTACCAACAGATTAATCAGCCAGAAAGACAAGATCTTGAAAGAACTCAGAACATACTGTAGATGAGACATGGGATTTAGCTCTCTGGGTCACCAGTGTATGCTTCTGTTGATATGTGACCTCTACAAAGCATTTGCTGTGGTCTCAGCTAAAGTAGTTCCATGCAAAGAAATCTCCAGAGAGAAAGTTATGGTTATCATGCTTTATGAAGTTCAACTTGTATCCCCATATTTTCCTTTAAAGGTGACATTTCACTTTGGACCATGGATCCGTGGGAAGCTTCTTCTTAAGCTCACAGAGCTGTTGGTCCCCTAACCTCTTTAATGCCCAGCATTTGGTGGTTTAGGAAAATGTAATCACAACCTGAGCAGAGCCCAGGCTTGTGTCCAAGTCCAGCCTAATGCCACTGCTATCCCCAAAGCTGCTCCATCTTGGTGCCCCCCACTCTTTCAGACCAGCTTTGCCCTAGTAACATGTGCATATTTTATCTTTTTCTTCTGTCACTGTACAGAGGTATCTGAGACTTGTCACTGGCCTCTGTAGGCTGAATGCCTTCCCTGAATGTGTTGAAGGAGAAGTTTCTTTTCTGTCTTTTTATCCCACTAGCTCCCAATTACTTTTATCTCAGCACCTTCTCCTTGACCTGACCTTTCCCTAGCTTGAGACCAGTCAGTTCTCATGTCTAGATTTTGCTTAGCTGGTGTTTTCTGGGCCATGGAGTATTTTTCCCTAGATTGAGAGAAAGAAGATAGAGCAATCCAGGAAGCAGATGTCTTTTGGGTGGTATGTGTCTTCCAGAGTAGGAATTTAAAATCTCTGTATGAAAGGAACAGTGAATGGTGTAATTAGTCAGGCTGATGAAGGAGTAAATCCTGGTAAGCAATTTTTCTTGACTGGCTTAATGGAAAGCATGAGCTATCAGTTTCTGCCAAACTAGCTAAGGGTAGAATGAGTGTGGGGTTTGGACAAAAGATAAATATTTCATGTGAACTTGGACTCTGTTGTGTAGTTCATTAAAAAACAAAACAAAGAAATCAATGACTTGTGGCACTTCATGCATTTTTTTTAATGGATAATTGATCATGTTTGAAGAAGTGGAAGAGGTTCTTGCCGAAGCCCAAACTGGTATTTTGTAATTAAATATGTGTGTTGCTCATATTCTTCTCATCCCCTTAAGCCAGGCATTTCCCCCAGGTCAGCTTTCAAGGCAAAAGAATTGTTAAGGATTCACTTGAGGTTATCTCCCGGCATCTTCCCCTAATGGTGTGAATCTGGCCAACAGCTGCCAAAGGCCTTGAGACTTATTCATCATCAAATAACAAGCAAGAAATTAAGTGCCCCCAGGAGGGGATGTTTTCCTGCTGTCAAAGGAATTAAAAAATGATACTCTAACATCATTTATGACAAGTAGGAAAGGCCTTGGAGTCAAATGATTTAAGGTTCAAGAAGAAAATAATTTAATATTCAAAAACAAAAACAGCAGCTTCTTTGAAGCTTGACTGTAAGCTGTACTAAGCATTCTTCATGTGGCAAGATCAACTGTATAAACAATATCTATGCCTGAGTCCAGAGTGTCGTCCGAAATGTTGTTTCTCTTTCTGGCCATCACCAGTCACTGCCTCTAGGGGCGTTAGGTAGCCATCTCCAGCAAGATGGCAGCATCCATTCTCAGCTTTGCTTTGCTATATAGATTTCTTGCTTGGACCCCAGTAGAAAAATTGAAGTTGGGAAACTACAGAAGGGTTGGGTTCATTTATTTTTTTCTTAATGGAAAGATTATTTGTTAATGTTACTTGAAGTTGTAGATTATTTTCTTGATGCTATGGGGAATAAGAGGGGCACATGATCTTGTTTTGTGTCTTATTTGCTTAAGATTCAAGTAAATTTCACAAGGAGTGACAAAACCCTTTTTTTTTCAAACGTACATGGCTTTTTGACAAACCACAGAGTAGAGCAGAAAACAAAACAAATCCAGCCTCATTACTTTCCAAGTAGTTAATAAAGCAAACAAAAGTCAGCCAAGACAACGAAAGCAGAAGAAAATGTTGTTCTTGGGTTCAGAGGTTAGAGATGAGTATTGGCAGAACTTAACTAGTTTTGGAAAGGGAAGGGGAAAAGAAACTTTTTTAGAGACTTACCATGAGCTAAGTATTTCCACAAACATTATCTTGGCTAAAGTTCACATTCAGACAATTTCTTATGGATGAAGAAAGTAAGACTTGGAGAGTTTAAGGAATACTCACAGTCTAGGTAGAAATTGGCAGAGACAAGATGCAAACACTTTCCCTGGCCTTGAAGCCACCTGGAGCCTTTTGCCTCCACCATTTGTCATCAAGCACCTGGCAACCAACCACATGGAAATCCAGAAGGGATTGGGCTCAGCTTTTAAAGTTCTCCACACAACTGAGAAGTTGACCTGACCCCAGACTCCCAGTTCAACTCATAGCAGAAGGTTGAGTCCATTTTTAGGACAAATCACAGGTTACAAAATCTGCTTTGGTTCAAGTCCCTGAAAGGCTCAGACTTTATCATTTGGTTAACTACCTTTTGGATGAACTTTCTTCATTTGTTGACAACAGTGACTTTTTAAAACTGCTCTTATAAAACATTCTCCCCTTCTTGCAATTTTAAAATATCCGTGATGCTCTAAGCAGGACTCCACAGTAGTTTTCTATTTGAAATTTGATATAACTTTAACATACCATTGGTGGTTTATTCTAAGGATATAACTTTTTCATTCATTATTTGGGAAGGGGAGTGCAATTGACAATTGTCCTTACCACACTATCAGTATTACTAGTACAGAGACAGTGGTATCGGACAGACCTGGACTTTATTCCTGGCCCCACACTGTTGCTCCTGTGTGACCCTAACCTCAATCAACCTCAGTTTCCACTCTGCAGAATGATATTATCAACACTATACAAATACTAGTGGCTTCTATTTGGAGGCACTTATTAAGAGCCGGCTGCTGTGCTCAGCACTTGGCTCACATCATGGCCATATGCATAAAATGAGAATAATAATCCCACTTGCTCTAGTTCTTCTGCATCTTGAGTGATTTTGAATGCGTAGAACATATCTAGTATCATGCCTGGCACCATTGTAGTCAATGGGCATGAGTCCTGTCCTCCTATCCCATTCCTGTCCCTTTTCTTCTCCACCTCACATTAGGTTCTCAAATACTCAGGATCTGGTACTGGGCAATAGTGGGTCCATGGATGTGACTGATCAATACTAATAACTGCAACCCTTATCATCGTCATGTGACAGGTACTGACCCAGGCCAGGCTTATTCATTATGTTAATTCAGAGATTTAATTTGGCAGGAAGGTGCTGAGGGTCTTGCTATGAAGGGGCTATTTGATGAGGATTTATTTCTCAGTCTCAGCTTTAGGTTGTCTTAGGTAGAGCAGACATAGACCAGACTTTACTGGTCTTTTCTCACTGTCTGGGATCAGTTACATCTGACCATATGGACTGAGTCTCTCAGTTACAGAAGCAGGAATTTCAGATAAAAATAATGAAGAGATCTAGAGGAAAGTGCTGAACATAAATGCCATTCCTACTTGCATTATGTCTTAAAATGATCCCATTAGCAATTACCTTGGTATAAATAGGCATGATTAAAACATACTTATCTCTGATCACCTAACACAGGCTTATGGCACAGCTCCTCCCAATCATATATCAACTAGAAAATATGCCTGAATCTGGGGGATTATCTTTTTATATTCTAAGGAAATGCTTCTTAATTATCTTCACTGAAATACCCTGATTGGTGGGTAGAGGTTTCAGGATATAACTCTAAGATGCCTTCTTTAATTGTAAAATTTCTTTGAGATCACAATATTTTAAACATGACCTTTGGTTATCTAATTATGTATAACAAACTACCCCAAAATTTAGCAGCTTAAAACAAGAACCATTTATAATTTTTCACAATTCTGTGGACTGACCAGGTGGTGTTCTACTTTATAAGCATCAGTTTGGACACTAGGAAGGTTCAAAATGGTCTCTTGCTTATGGCAGGTGGTTGCTGGCTGGGAACTCACTGGGCTTATCAGCCAAGAGCTTTAATTCTCCAGGTGGACTCTTCCACATGGATACTTGTGCTTCCTCACATCATGGAAGACTCCAGATAGTCAACTATTTTAAAAAGCATAACTGTAAAAGCCACCAGGCCTTCTTACAGTGTAAGGTCTAGAACTGGTTCAATTTCACTGGCTTCTATTGGCTAAAGCAGCTCCTAGGACCAGACTGGCTTGAAAGGGAGGAGCTTACACAAGGGCATGGAAATAGGGGGATTTTACACACTATTCCAGAATATATCTGTTACATTTTAGTATAAAAATGTAGTAACCCAAGTAGTTGAGCAAAGTGAACTCTTCTGGAAATTATGTCAGTATTCATACCTTGGTTTTGCTTAACCTTGATATACTACTGCCATAGACTTGCCACTTGAAAAGCAAGTTCTAGTTTTTTTTTCTTTGCTCAGTTGTTTACTGGGTCTTGGGACCCAATAGGGTTGATCTGGGAGGAAACTAGGATATGGCTTAGATCAGGGGTGGGCAAACTTTTTGACTCAAGGGCCACAATGGGTTCTTAAACTGGACCGGAGGGCCGGAACAAAAGCATGGATGGAGTGTTTGTGTGAACTAATATAAATTCAAAGTAAACATCATTACATAAAAGGGTACGGTCTTTTTTTTTTTTTTTAGTTTTATTCATTTCAAATGGGCCGGATCCGGTCCGCGGGCCGTAGTTTACCCACGGCTGGCTTAGATGGTTAATTCATGTATTTATCTCACTTATCATGAGTCCCAAAGCCAAATACCAGTGATTTTTATTGATGTTCATGTCCATGTTTTCATTCTTTCACAATTAAGAGTTATAAATTAGAGCCCACAGAAATATAGAAAGGACCCTGTTTTATTAAGTTGTGCAGAATGCAATTTAATTTGTTTGGCTAATGCAATATATTATGTTTTTTAAAAAGAGGAATAATTCTTTACCCGCGTGTCACCCTAAAAGAATTTTTTAAAGAGATGAACTTAGGCCAATATGATAGCAAGATGGATGTAGGCTAGGAGAGTTATAGGGTATGGTTCAAGTAACTCAGTCTGATTCACTTCTCTTAATAGTGGAGGAGTTTTTCATCACAAAGAGTAACAAGGATACTTTGAAATAGCACAGCAGCCAAAAAACAAATCATACCTCTAAATGTATCTGCCCTTATTTCAGGTCAAAGTCTGCAAATTATCCAAAGGAAATTTTTCTTGCTTGAGTTATCTGAGCTCTGCTGTTGAGAATAATTATATATTATAGTCCAATAGAATCAAGAGAGAGAGAGAGAGAGAGAGAGAGAGAGAGAGGCCCCAGCAGTAGAATCCATGTAGAGTACAGAGCTGTGTGCACTGCCTTTCACATCGGAAACTTTCTGTGTGAGAGATTCCATCTGGCACATCAGCCAACTCTGAAACCTGACTTTTAAAAAGTAGAACTTAATTTCTCTGCTCCATTCCCTATATCTTACTAACCAAAAGTCTCAAGCATAGAGAAAGGTTGAAAGAACCCTTCAGTGAACACCCATACACCCATCTAAATTCTGCAGTGGAGATCTCTCTATCATCATCAGATTTTAGAGGTATTTCAAAGGAAGCTGCAGACAACAGGACACTTTAACCCTAACACTTCAACAAGCATAAGCTAGAGTGCAATATTTGTGCATGGTTTCTTTCCATCCCTTCTTCCATCCCTTTCCTTTTTCCTTTCTTCCTCTCTTTCTTCCTCCCTTCTTTCATTTCCTCTTTTTCCTTCTTTCTTTTTTTGAGATAAAAATTACATGTAGCCATAACCGGTTTGGCTCAGTGGATAGAGTGTCAGCCTGCGGACTGAAAGGTCCCAGGTTTGATTCCTGTCAAGGGCATGTACCTTGGTTGTGGGCACATCCCCAGTAGGGGGTGTGCAGGAGGCAGCTGATTGATGTTTCTCTCTCATCGATGTTTCTAACTCTCTATCCCTCTTCTTTCCTCTCTGTAAAAAATAAATAAAATATATTTACAAAAAATTACATGTAATGAAATACATGTAACTTAAAGGAACTATTGCATGAACTTTGACAAATGCATACTCCCCTGTAATCCAAACTCTCATTGGGATGCAGAACATTACTCTTCACCCCATAAAGTTTCTTCCTTGTGCCTTCTAGTCAGTCCCTCCACCAACCCTCCATCAGACAGCAAATCATATATCTACATGTATCTGCCCTTATTTCTAATGACCGCAAATATATTGAGACATGAGTGATGACAGACATCACATCAATTGCCATATGCATAGAAAACAACAGATACTACCGATCATCTCTAATATTGTGTATGATGATTGCAAAAAATTACACAAGAATCAGGGGCCCGATTCATAAGCCTTACACTATAGGTTCATTTGGCCTATTCTAGAGCTTCATATGAATGGAAGCATACAGTGTGAACTCTGTGTGAGAACTGGGCTTTATCAAATGCTTTCTGAAAAGCGTAAACCTTAGAAATGGGCTTCTTTGTGCTCCATTGAGAGGTGGCTGCTCTGAAACCACTGCACCACTCGCTGGCTCACAGGAGCAAGAACTGTTGCTCCAGGAGCCATCCCTGATGCTCAGGGGTTTTGGAGCAGTTGACCCTTTGTCCTAATTTTAGCAGCAGCATCTCATTGACAAGGTGGATGTGGATGAGCAGTGGGCGCGTGGTAGAGAGCAGGAGGCATGACATGCCAAATAGACACCACGAATACTAGGCGGGCTATGTTTAATAGCGAGTTTGCCATCACAACTTTGTTCTAAATCATTACAGGGACCAGCCAGAGTCTACTCAGCAAGAAACAGGAAGACTCCCTCAGCCTCCCCACCCCTCCATCTAAATATCCTCCCTGAACTTCAGCATACGAATCAGATTCTGTATGACTGATTTTATTTCAATTGTTCCATGAGACAACGGAGGAAATAGTTTGCCTCAAAGCATACGGTGTAATCCAGGGGGAGAATGGCGCGTATCTGCAGAACAGAGTGGGGATTCTTGGCCAAGCAGGCAGATGCTGCCCGCTCTGCCTCCATTGTAGGAGAAGCAGCTCATGCAGGAGCTGACATTATCTCTGAGGCTTTTCCAAACCCACAGATCTCTTTTCACAACAAGAAACAGGTCACCCTACTTTCCCAGATAGATGTGGTACATTCAATAACTAAGAGAGGGCAGCACAGATGAAATGCGCCCCAGGAGGCCTCTCCAACCAAGTGTTGCAAGGAGATATCATTAGGCTGTTAAATCCAGAGGGCCAGACTGTGCAGAGGGTATGTTCCCAAGGCTGAGCCACTCGGTGCAATTTGGCTAAATGAAAACTCTAACAGGTGCCTGGCAATTGCATGCACTGGTCAGACCCCACGCTTGGAGGGGTTTTAATAGTCTGCCTTGCACTCCCATATTAATCTAAGAGGGCTGCTGCTCCAAGGCCTTGAATGCATTCCAACTGTGCGCTGGTCCTCTTTGTTTTGCATCTCACATACTTAATTTAATGGGACATAGTTCGTATAACCAGACCAGCAGCAATCACGCTTATCTCTACTAACAGCTGATTTTATTTAGCTTTGTACGTTAATGGGTCATTGGCTGCTAAGCTAAAGCAAAGTCAAGCAATTTTTTTTGGCTTCTTGCAGCTTTGCCATCCCAACTCTCTGTTCTACCTCATTACAAGGACCAGCCAGATTCTACTCAGTAAGAAACAGGAAGACTCCCCCACCCTCCCCACCCCTCCACCTAAGTATCCTATCTGAACTTCAGTATGCTTTGCTTAAGGCTGGCCAAAACCAAGAAGCTTCTTTGAGTTTTATAGTCTGGAAACATTGTGGTCATGTAAAATTATCATCCAAGCAATAGTTCACCCACAAAAGTCTTACCGTGAAGCCTGATTTACAAATATATCAAGACATGAGTGATGACAGACATCACGTTAATAAATTGCCATATGCATGGCAAAACAACAGATACAATCGATCATCTCTAATGTTGTCTATGATGATTTCAAAAAACCACACAGGATCGGGGACATGATTCATTAGCCCTTTCCTCTAATTAGGTACAGACAAAGTTTAATAGATAGAGGGAAATTGAACAAGCATCAAAGAAGATAAGGCATTTGCAACATGGCTCAGCTGGATTAAAATTGCAGGAAAATATATAGATCCATGATTCAAGCTTATCCAAGCAATAATGGGGAAAATGTTGTAATCCTTAGATAACAGGGCAACTTGAAACAATAAGCCATACAACTTACCAAACTCAGGACAAAGAGAAAGAAGTGAAGGATGGGGAGACTGCAGAATATTGACAATAAAACAGACCCAAGGACAGGAGGTTCAGCAGACTTTACATTCTTTTTCTTTTCTTCTCCTATACTCTTTTTAAAAATGCCTTTTAAACCCTAAAGACACGCCTTACAACTTTCAAGCTTTTAAAAAATATATATTTTATTGATTTCTTACAGAGAGGAAGGGAGAGGGATAGAGAGTTAGAAACATCAATGAGAGAGAAACATCGATCAGCTGCCTCCTGCACACTCCCTACTGGGTATGTGCCTGCAACCAAGGTACATGCCCTTGACCGAATCAAACCTGGGACCCTTGAGTCCACAAGGCCGACGCTCTATCCATTGAGCCAAACCGGTTAGGGCACAACTTTCAAGCTTTAACTTTTAAGCAATTATTTTGATGCAGAGATTTCCACTTTCTCTGAATCTGGGGATATTGCCTGGATGCGATTTTGGAGGTAGATAGTTTGGAATTTCCTGGCACTTTTTATCCATTAGTTGTCTGTTCAGAATGGCAGTCTTTAATGAAAGCCTTTTTTATTTTTTCCTCTGGAAATGATTCTCCCCAAGTAGCTCATCTCTTCTGCATGGTTACCTGTCCTGGCAGCCAGATAATCAAATCCTACGGAGGGATAGAGCCACCAAGAAAGTGGAGGTCAGAAAGGCAGGGTCAGTCTGTGGGGCTGTCTTGGCTTCTTGGTAGGTTTTATGACTTTTAAACTGATGCTACTGTCTCTTTAAGTGATAAAGAGGAAAGTCCCCCAGAACTGCTGATGGCATTCAATTATGGTCATGATTATAAAATGTCTCAGATCTTCGGGGAGTGTGAGCAAATCAATACAGTGTTGAGAGAAGGGAATATAAAGCTCTTAGAGATTCCTTTGCCAAATTCCACTCCTTTCTCCATCTCACCACTGCCTGTAGAAGCTTGTAGTATAAGGGGCTTGCTTGCTGAGTGGAGGGGGCTTGAGCAATTATTACCTAATAATAAAAGACAAATGGTGCCCTGAGGTCTTTAACTTATTTGATGAAATTTCCAAAGGGTGTGATAGGTAAGGCACTTGTCTGTGCTGTTCTCTTACAGAAGCCTATGTTAATTTCTAAATCACATTCTCCTAGGATTCTTAGGCTGCCCCTTTTGAGTAACCCTCTTTCCCGCTCTCTCTTTCTCTCTCAATCTCTCTCTCTCATTGTTGTTGTTCTACTGAGATAGGTTCTCTGGGAAATGAATCACAGTTGGTTGATTTGTTTTTAATTTTTTTCAAGACAACATTGGCTATGCGCATGGCTACACTTTTTGAAGAAATTATATAACTACTTTAGATTTAACAAGATGATTTGGTCATTAGGGTGAAAGTACATACATGCATTCATTCAACAACTTTTGCTGAGCACTCTTTGGTGCCAGGCACTTGCAAGAGTGTAAGCTCCATGAGGGCAGGGACTTGGGTCTCCTTTACCTGCTGCTGAAACACTGCCTGGCAGAGAGGAGCACAGTAACATATTGGGTGGAATGAACATGCAGTGATGGAAACTTGAAGCACATATTTTTCTCTCCAACACTAACCGAGTTCTAGCAAGTTGTGATGTCTCTCAAAACTAGAAGGAAGAAAGCAATTTCATGTTAGGCCTCCAAGATATGTCTTTAAAGTGACTTATTGTACTCAGTGTTCTGAACTATCCAGCTCTTTTACAAATCTTTGACATGAAACTAGCAGAATATGTGAGCATTTGAAGGGTCTGCTTGTTTACCAAGCCCAGGAGACATAGCAGCTCTACCTAATCCGTAGAAACAAAGACAGGGAGGCTGCCAAAATGAGGAAAAAAACACATCCCACATGAAAGAATAGAACAAAACTCCAGAAAAGGAACTAAACAAAATGGAGACAAAAAATCTATTATGCAGAGTTCAAAACATTGGTTCTAAAGATGCTCAAGGAACTTAGTGAGAACCCCAACAACATAAAAAGAACATGAAAACCATTAAAAAGAACCAGTCAGAAATTGGTGACACACTAACTGTAATGAAGAATAAATTAAGGGAATCAACAGTAGAGTAAATAAAATCAAGAATTGAAATATAAAGATGATATTCGCATCATGGGGATGCTGGAAGAGAAAGAGCAAAAATTAAAAACATATTTGGAAAAAGTAATGACTGAAAACTTCCCTAACTTGGTACAGGAAATATATATATACAATTCCTGGAAGTGCAGAGAGTCCCAAACAAGATGAACCCAAGGAGGCCCACACTAAGGCACATCCTAATCAAAATGCAAAAGGTTAAAGGCAAAGAGAGAATCTTAAAAGCAGCAGAGAAAAGGCAGTTAGTTACCTGCAAGAGAGTTCCCATAAGACTGTCAACTTATTTCTCCACAGAAACTTTGCAGGCCAGAAGTGATTGGCTAGAAATATTCAGAGGAGTGTTGTGGCTTCTCATAGCTAGACAGAGGGCCAATGGAAATGTTAGATAGTACCTCTGGATGCTCCCCTCTGAGCCCAAGGTCTTAACTACCATGCCCTAGGAGACATGGCACTAAATGCTTCTCTTGTTGGCAATCAGACCCGTTCTGCTGGTATCAAGGAAAGGAAGTGATGGCTTCTCACTGACACGATCACACTCAGAATGTTAGTGTTGGCTGGGCCCTTCGAGAACATGTAGTTCCACTTCTTCATTTAAAACATAAAAGAACTGTTCAAAGGGTAAGTGACTGGCATTTAGGGTCTTATATCTAGTAAATAGCAAAGATGGGATGAGAAACCAATCTCCCTGTTTCTGTTTGGGGCTCTGTGATTGCCCTTCCCCTTTGCCCATACCTGCTGAGCATGTGAAGGATTTTGTGTTTCTAGATGTGTGCATGGGGTTGAGGAAAGTGAAGGAAGGATATTCTTAAAGTTTTTATTCTTAAATGTGGATCCCCCATGGAGAGTCCTAAGAATACCATGGGCACAGTAATGGGCTGGCTTCTGCGCTTCCCTTTTTCCTTTGTACATTGTCTGTAACTCTCAGCCAGGGCAAATCTGAAGTGAACCATAGCAACTGCATTTCAGAGGCGTGCTTGGGGAAGGTTTGACAGGGCTATTTAAAAAGCGTTTGTACTTGTGGGTCTAAATGTAAATTGTCAACTTTTTCATGATCAGATCGTTAACATGGTCTTCGCCGTCATTGAGTGGGAAAGGAAGCCTCCTTGGCTGTTCTGAGATGGCAGGGAACAACCTGGATAAAATGTAAAAGCCTCCTTTTATTGATTCATTTAAAAAATTCTTTCCCCAAGTCTTCAATTTAAAATTTTTCAACAGAGAAAAACATTTATCCATTTGAGCACAGACTCTTTTTTTTTTTTTTGCAAGCATCAGGAAGCAGCATATTGATCAAAAGAGGAGTTAGTAGGTAGCAGGAGGTAAGGAGCCAGTATGCTAATGGACTGCATACAGTTGGTTCACATTTTAACCTAGAAATAAAATCACTCGTGGAACATGGTGGATAGGATGGTACTTTCTAAGAGAAAATGTGCAGCTACAGGTTATATATTTGATTAAGGGTTTTTTCCAGCAATTCAGTCACAGATAGGACCCCAAAAATGAAGAGACAAAGATGAAGTACTATATTCTCCGTTATAATTTTAAAAATGTAAGTAATGTTCCAAGTCCTATAAAACAAGCATAAATTTATCATCTATAATAATAAATGCATAATATGCTAATTAGACCAGACGTCCTTCCAGACAACCTTCTGGATGAAGCCAGGGCTGCGAGGGAAGCCCAGGTCCCAGGTGCCAGAGGGAAGCCTGGGTCCTGGGTGCCAGAAGGAAGCCGGTGCCAGCAGCCAGGGGGAAGGAAGGCCTACTCTTGCACGAATTTCGTGCATCGGGCCTCTAGTAATTAATAATGATATAAGAAACCCCAAATTATTATGCAGAGCATATTTATTTTTATCTGCCTCTTTATTTATATATAACCCTGCTTTATCCAAAATATTATGGATGTGTCTGAACTACAATAATTTTGGTGGTATCCCCTAGGACTTGGCTCTTCTTTCCTTCCAATATCTTCTTCTCAAAAGCCCCAGCTCCACCCACCTCTAAACCATAGTTCCACTGCTCAGAATGCCCAGAAACTCGCCTCTCCGTTGAAGTTGAGATGCACTTTACTTTGGTAACTTTACATAGCAATATCTAAAGACTGGCATTGGCACTGCCATTGATTTTTTACTTTACGGACATTTTTCCTACTGGTGAGAAGGCAAGAAACTTTAAAATTTCTGTGTGCTCTTTTCTGAATGGCTGAGGGGGGTCCATACGCATGCTTTAGGCAATGGGGATTAGGGTGAGTGTGTGAACCTGTATTCTGTACCAGCAATTCAGGAGAAAAAGCAGTGAGGGGTGGGATGTGAAATGCTCTTTATTCTCGGTTGTTAGTACTTTTAGGAGAAATCTGAATTTTTATGAACAATGAGTACACATTGGTTTTAATTTTTTTAAATTTCAGATTATCCTGGGGAGAAGGACAGTAGGCAAGCGAATCTACAGGACTAGTATTAGAAAGGTAGGGAAGACAGAAGCACTCAGGGTAAAAAGAGATCCACTAACTCTCCCCAGGCCCTCAACCTTTGGGTGCCTTAGCTAGGAATCCTGGCTCCTCCTTCCTGTGATGGTGGACACAGCATGGGCTCTGCTGCTTGAGAGGCCCAGATTTAAATCTCAAGTCTGATACTATTAAGTCTATGGTTTTAACCAGTCACTCAACTGGGCCTTAGTTATTGTATTTGTAAAATGGGTGCAATAAAGCCTGCTATATAGCTTCTGTGAGATCTCAATGCAACAATAATTGTCAAGCCACTAGCATGATTTCAAATGTTTACTAACACATTATTTCAATAATTTCTCATCCCTTTTCCAGCCCACCTCATTAGGGTCACCAAGTAACTTAGAGATAAGGGAATTTTAAAATTCTATTGGACTGCCCAACTGAAAATCTATACATGTGCCTATTTAAATCAGTTAAAATGCAATAAAATTAAAATTTCAGTTTACTTCAAATGTGTATGATATAGGACAACACAGATAGGACATTTCCATCATTGCAGAAGAGTCACTTGGCCAGTGCTCTAGACTCTCTAGCAGCTGTCAGTGTGACACAGTTCTGAACCACACAGTTCTAGTAAACACAAGTCCTTGGGTAAGGGTTTCTTAAAAGGCCTGCTATGACCATGGGGGTGACGTGAGGATGGAAGCCATGAGGATGGAGTGGAGCTGATCATTGGAGATATTCTACAGCTACTCATATTCTTACAATTTCCTCATCTTTCCAAATCCCATGTTATGATCACCCCAGCACTAATACTTACTAGCTCTATCTTAAATTGGGAAAAGTCTTTGATTTCAGTGCATCATATTTTTAATGGGAAAAGAGGTCAGCTGGAAGAAGCAATGTATTCTTAGTAGGCAGGGAAAGCTTTCCTTCTCTCTCCTGACTTCCATTTAGAATTTTTTTATATCTTCCCTTCCCTTCCCTCCCTCCCTCCCTCCCTCCCTCCCTCCCTCCCTCCCTCCCTCCCTCCCTTCCTTCCTTCCTCCCTCCCTCCTTCCCTCCCTCCCTCCCTCCTTCCCTCCCTCCCTCCCTCCTTCCCTCCCTTCCTCCCTTTTATTCCCTCCTTCCCTTTTTTCTTCCTTTCAAAATATGCTAAGGACATCTACCTGGCCTGAGAGCAGCGGTCCTTCTACTGAATCAGGGGATGCTTTGTCCATGCACCTGTATAACTTCCCGCCTGGACTATTACTAAGCAGGTGCTCCAACTATTTCTGAGCAGCTGCTCCAGGCTACTCAGAATTAGTGAGTCTAAAAGAACGGTACCTGCAATGCGAGACAAACTGAGAAAAATATATCTGCTAGGTGCTGCAAAACAGCTTAAATATGGAAATACCCTTCCCTTCTTCTCTAGCCTTCCTTTCTTAATCAGAAGTTATTATAGATTATTGTTTCCTTTCCTGTATACTAGGCACATGGTGTTCTGAGCTGAGAATTCATGAATTCTAATCTTCATCATTGAACTGGCTTTTTGCCTAACCTCGGACAGAGGACACCCTGTGTCTTTAATGCATTCCTCTAGGAGTCACATGGAATGCTGTAAAAGGTTTCATTATTAGTGGCATTTACGGAGAACTTGCCTGGCTGTATAACTCCAGCCAGCCTTCCTTTTTAATCTTTATGTAAACGGGCACCTGAATTTTCTGTGAATATTTTCACTCAAACACGGTTTCTCCTCTGATATCAGAAATGAAAATTTAGTGATATCACTTCAAATAACAAGGCATTGTGTGAAGACAGGAGCTATTTCTCTTACATTACAGATGCTTGCTGACTATAAAGCCAGCTTTTTGAAAGTTGGAATGCATTACTCTTACGGGAACTAGTTTATAAATGGTGGTTAGACTGAGGCTAGATAACAAAAGTCTGTTTCACTCAAAGTCCAATACTTAGTTTTGCAATAAAAAACTAGTGGGAAATAGCGTTGTTCTAATCAGGAGTCAGGGACCTTGGAAGGCAGTTTCACCAGACCACTCGCTAGTGGGCAGCGAGGGCGGCCATGAGTGTGGCGGGGCCAGGAGGGAGAGTGGCTGAGAAGATTTGATTTGGCTCTTCCCATTGACTGGTTCTTCCCACTTCGGCCCAACCCCTACAATCGGTGACTTTTGCTGGGTTTAGTGTGGATCCAAGTGAATCCACTCCCTGACCCTGTCTCTCAAGAGCCGTAGGGTTAGTGGACGGTAATGAGCCCTGTTTGGTCACATAACAGAGGGGCTGAAGGCAAGTGAGAGAAGTTTTCAGGGCAAGTGAGAGAAGTTTTCAGGGAGAAGTGGCCTCTGGTGCCCTTGAGATCACAGTGGGCAGCTGCTCTGCCTGTACACGGAGTGCTTTCAATGTTTCTGTTTGTTCCTTTATAAGATTGCACTTAATATGCAACCTGCCCTCCCACCCGCCTGGACTTATTCTTTGTCTTTTTCCTTTTGTAAAAGTAATTTTTAAATAGGTGCGTGTCTTTTGAGAAGGAAAATTTTAACTAATTATGTGGCTCAAAAAAAAAATCCAGAATGCTTTTGGGGAAATTCAAAGCACTTCTCTAAAGTGTAATGGGAATGGGGACTAGGGTAGGTGTGGCAGTCCTCCAGTGAATGTGGAATCAATATTTGTTGAACTAAACATGTGAATCTCCTTCAAACCACACTCACACAATGTATTTAGCATCACCTACCGCTAATAACAAGCGATGGTAGGCGTGGACTTGACATCTGCAACTTTGTTCTGCTTCCAATGCAGGTTTCAACCCAGTTAGAAGGTCCTCACCTGTGAAGAATGGGTTTCTTTTTTTTAAAAAAAATATATTTTATTGATTTTTTTTACAGAGAGGAAGGGAGAGGGATAGAGAGTTAGAAACATCGATGAGAGAGAAACATCGATCAGCTGCCTCCTGCACACCCCCCACTGGGGATGTGCCCGCAACCAAGGTACATGCCCTTGACCGGAATCGAACCCGGGACCCTTCAGTCCACAGGCAAACGCTCCATCCACTAGGCCAAACCAGCTAGGGCTAGAATGGGTTTGATTTGGATAAATTGCATAGCCATTTACATAGCAACAGAACGTTTTTAGAAAATGAGCTGAACAACATGTTGCACTTGGGGTTCTAAATGCATTTTGGTAAAAGTCTAGATTCTTTGGTTCCCCTTTATTATCAACAGGAACAATAAATAGAAACACACTCTTTTCAGTTAATTTACTTCTCTTTCAAAACAAAAACAGCACGCAGATTTTTGTACCTGCCTGGCAACAATCCCAATAGCTTTGCTTAAATTTGCTCAGGCTGGTGGGTAACATTTACACCAACTACAACTATCAGGAAATGAAAATAATGCATTTTTGTTGATAAAGTAGATTTTGCCTGGTTGTCTTTAGAGGTATTACCTTTTTCCTTTTAAAGAATAAAGTTTTTCTAAGAATATAGATTTGGTATAAATATAAGGTGGTTATGGACCCGAGTATCTTGTCCTGTGTAGTTTTTTACTTTGTTCTGTTTCTGAGTGCATTTGAATACATGCATTTACAATCTTGCTCAAGTTCAAGTTTTTGATCTCCCAACCTCTAATAAAAAAGTGAGTCCATATCTTTTGGCTGTTTCTTGTCTTCTCTGTTGGTTGTAATGCCTGGGAAGATGTCCCCTGGAGATGCCCCCTTTATTGCTAAAGAAATACTCAGTTGTGTTCATCATGAACCAGGGCACTGTCCTTTTAAGATATCAAAACAGCCCGGCTGGCATGGCTCAGTGGTTGAGCATTGACCTATGAACCAGGAGGTCACGGTTCTATTTCCAGTCACACGGCATATGCCCAGGTTGTTGGCTTGACCCCCAATGTGGGGCATGCAGGAGGCAGCCAATCAATGATCCTCTCTCATCATTGATGTTTCTATCTCTCTATCTCTTTCCCTTCCTCTCTGAAATCAATAAAAATATATTTAAAAAACATGTCAGGAAGCTTAGGTTATTTTAATATTGGCCACTAGAAAAGAGAAATATGTCTCCCTCTGGCTGGACCCTTCAAACGAGGGAGTCCATTTCATTTGCTGGAGAATTCAGGGAGCCCCACTTCTCTCTGGGTCCACATGACTGCCTTTGCCCAACCATCAACATACATCTGATGAATGGATGACTTGATGAACAAAACAACTGGAATCAAATACTTTGGAAGCAAACCGTGTCAAATTAAAAATGACTTGTCTGGTCATTGAAATAGGTGCAGTGAAAGGCCTTTACGCCTGTCTAGACTGTAGAACTTTTCTGTAATGAACATTGATTACTTTTGTAATCATGCAAAAACAAAGAAAGAAAAAAGTAAACAGAACACTAGAAAAAAAACAGAGATCTAATTGCTTTTTTAAGGATGGCATTAATTTACTTCATGACACATTTCTTTAATATTTTTCTCATTTGCAGCAAGCAATGTTTTAAGAGTGCACAATACACATACTCACATACTCAATGTATTACTGATAAAAAACATTAAACCAACAAACATTTATTGAGCACTTATTACATAGCAGGGTACTTGCTAGGCACTGTGGGGGATTTATGGGTAAATAATATATGAGTCAGGCTGTCAGGAGCTCACTTATGGTGCAGGTGGGATCAAAGGCATAATTGTTCATAATGAATGGTAGCTTTTAGTGGCACACTGGTTCTTATAAGCATGCAGTGTGCTTTGTCCATATTAAAAATGTATCCAATGGCACATCTATGACATTTTTTAATTAAATTGTTTACTTTGAGATAATTGTAGATTCACATGCAATCGTAAGGGATAATACAAAACAATCCCATGTGCCTTTTACTCAGTTTCCACAGATTCTAATCTTGTAAAACTATAGTACAGTATCACAGCAAGGTATTGACATTAATATAGGCATGACACAGAGCGTCCCCATTACCAGTAGCATCCCTCATGTTGCTCTGTTATAGCTAACCCCACTTCCCTCCTCAGACGCCTCTCTCTCATCATAACTCTTTTGCAACCACTAATATGTTCTCTATTTCTATAGATTTGTCAATTCAAGAACGTTTTACATATATACATATATATTCTTTTTTTTCTTCCATGCATCTTTTATTTTATACTTACCTATACTGTTATTTTGGAAGTGACTTTCTTATAGGTGCCATATAGAGTTGAGTCATGTTTCTTAATATGTCAATTTCTATCTTTTAAATGGTTGTGTTTAGATAATTCCACTTAATGTAATTATTGGTATGTGAGGTCTTAAGTCACCCATTTTATTTACTTTTTGTTTTTTCACTTTTGTCATTGTTGTTTTTATATCTCCTTTTTCTTCTTCTTGCTTTCCTCTGGGTTGCTTGAACATTTTTAGCATTTCATTTTGATATATGTACAGTATTTTGAGTATGTCCTTTTGCATAGTGGTTGTTTTTGGTATAATATTCAGGGTGGAGAAAAAGCATGTTTACAGTTGAGTATGGGAAACACAGAGTTTATTCTTGTATCACTATTTATTTTATTATTTTCTATATGAAAAACTATAAACCTACGTTTGCCTCACCCTGTATACATAACTTATTACCATCTACTGGTTTTGACATTTTACAAGTTCAAATGAAATATGGAAACCTTACACCCTTTATTTTCTCCTTTTCATTTATAATATAATTGCCTTCAATATTTCTTCTACATATATTTAAAATCATAATAGACAGTATAATTTTTGCTTTAGCCCCTCAACATAAATTAGAAAATTCCAAGAGAGAAGGGAAATGTATTAAATGTGTCTAGTTTTTCCTTTCTCTGTTCCTAAAGGATATTTTCACAGGGTTTTGGGTTGATAATATTTTTCTTTCACCACTCGAATGAGGTTGCACTGCTTTCTTCTGCGCTCCGTCATTTTATATGAGAAATCCACTGTCATCCAAATAGTTTTCCCTTATAGGCAAGGTATCATTTCTCCGTCACTGCCCTCAAGCTTTTTGTTGTTGTTGTTCTTCATTTCCCGAAGTTTGGTGAAGAATAAGGTTTGGTGATGAATTATAATCTTCATAGTATGAATTCATAGTATGAATTTCTTTGGGTTTATTCTGTTTGGTGACGACTTTTTAAATCTTTAGGTTTATGTCTTTTCCAAGAGTTGGAGAGTTTCAGTCTTTATTTCTTTGACTGCTTTTTGACCACGCCCTTTTCTTCCTCTTCTAGGGCTCTGATGACATGAATGTTAGATCCTTTGCTATCACCCCACATTTCCATTTATTCAGGCTCCATTAATTTTTTTTCAGTCTATTTTCAGTCTGTTGTTCAGACTGGATAATTTCTGTAGTTCTATCTTCATGTTTACTGAGTGTTTACTGTCCCCTCCATTTTGTAGTTGAGCCCATTTATTGTATTTTTAATTTTGGTTATTGTATTTTTCAGCCCGAAAGTTCTCATTTGGTATCCCTCTTTATATCCGCTGTTTCTGTACTGAGACTATTTTCATTTGTTTCAGTGTGCTTGTAGTTGTTCCTTGAAGCATCTTTGTCATATAACTCTAACATTGCTGTTATCCTGGTGTTGGCATCTATTGATTTTATTTTTTTATTCAGTTTGAGACCTTCTTGGTCCTGGGTATAATGAGTGATTTTTTTTTTATCGAAGCCTAGAAATCTGGGGAATTCAGTTTTGAAACTCAGAAGGTATTGAAATCTTCTATTTTAGCTAGCTTTCTCTGACAGCAGCCTAGCAGGGCAAAGGGGGACTCTGCCTCATTACTGTCAGGTGAAGGTAGACATCCAGGTTTTCCACTCAACTTCTATTAGCACTTGAGGTGGCAGTCTCCTCATTACTTTTTGGTGGGAGTGGGAGTGGGAGTTCCACCTCCCCATCAGGCCTCTACGGACACCTTCTTGGTTGGGAGGGGTGGTAATGCTTTCTTACTTTTCCCCATATGGCTTCCAATGGTATCACAGTGTATGGGGGTGCAAGAAGAATGACTTCCTTATTGCTGGGTGGTGGTGAACGTCCTGACTCCCCACTCGGCTACCTCAGACATTACCCTTGCATAGAAGAATGGGGGTGCCTGATTCTTGCAGGTTTGGGATGGAAGTATAGGCTCCCTTCCTGGTGGGAATGAAAGCCTGAGCTCTACTTGGCCTTTTCTCTGATACCACCTGGGTGCATGGCTGGGTGCCTTGTTACAGCCTCATGAGGATGGAAAGAAATCCAGGCTCCCTACGCAGCCTTTGCTGGCATGGGTGGGGGTGGAGCCACAATTACCCTATGGGATTTGGTAGGAGTAGAGCAGTTACTGTGTAAGATTTTTCTATCGAGGCTACTGTTTTTCTGGTATTTTAGAAAGAGAGAGCAGCCTTTTTTTCTGGGGATTTTTCTGCCTGTATATCTTCAGATTCCTGGCTTCTTCAGTTCCAATTTGGGTATATATGAGAAAAAATACAATATAGGGAATCCACCACCATGTATTTCCAAGGTTTCTGGTTGATATGTCTTCTTCTGTCCACCTTTCAAAGTTTTCTTATGTTTATTTTCTATATATCGTTCAGGGTTCTTAGTGGTAGTTTATGAAAAAAATTGAGAAAATGATGTCTACTTCATCTTCCTGGGAGCAGAAGTCACATCTCTTACATTCTAATTTGCCATTATACATCGCCAAATGTGGAACTTTCTGGAAGATTAATAAAACTACTTAAATGTAGATTCAGGCCTGGGATACTCACCTGGCTGAAGTCTGGCGTCTGAAATCTATTAGTCCAGAGTGAGCAATGTACAGATCTCCAAAGGATAGGTCAGGTCTACCTCCATGCTAGGAAGTCCGGGTAGGTGGGTGGATCATGGCAGAAAGAGCTGTTTAACAAACAGCAGAGTCCTAGTTACAGTTAATCTGCCCTCTCAGAGCTGGGTCCCAGCAAGGGCCTGGGAGCATTCAACCAGGTTGTATGAAATAACATACAACCTTTGGAGAAGGGCCTAGAAGGACTTGGCTGGGATTCATAATGGGTCCCAACTCAGAAGAGAACTGAGATGCTGTTTAGGAAACTGAAGGAGAACACTGGCCAACAGACAAGGCTAATCAGGGTGATCAAAACCAAACCAAAACAAAACAGTGCTTTACATGATACGACATGATGAACCTTGAAAACATGATGTTAAGTGAAAGGATGCCAGACCCAAAAGGACACATATGGTATGATTTCATCTGTATGAAATACCCAGAATAGGCAAATCCATAGTGATAGGAAACTACTGGTGGTTGCCAGAGGCTGCGGGGAGGGGAAAATGGGAAGTGACTGCTTAATAGGTACAGGAGTTCCATTTGGGGTGATCAAAAACTTCTGGAACTAGATAGTGGTGATGGTTGCACAACATCGTTAATGTACGTAATGCCCCTGACTTGTACACTTTGAAATGATACATTTAAGGTGTATTTTACTACAATTAAAAAAAAACACCTGTGATAAATGAAAACAAACAAAAGAAACCACAACAATGCTCCTAATCCCTGTGTCCAGCAGACATTACTAGTTGATTATAGCTCTTTTTCCCACTAAGCCCCTGATCCTCGCAACATAATGTTCTGTGTAAGCATTTGCAATTGATAGAAGACATATATGAAGGATCTGTTTTCCATCTCAGGAAAGGAGCTCCTTCTGGACACACTGACATCCAGTCTAGAGTGGGGCAGGGGATCCCAGTTCTTACCAGGAGCCGGCTTGGGACTGCTCATTTTTTGCCTCCCTTAATCAGAACAGGCCCAGGGGCTGGGTGCAGCTGAGCCTGCCCTGGGTTACAGCAGCTGAGATTAGTGGAGGGCCAAGTGGCAGAGAAAAAAAAACACCTTGCTTTTCATGTTAAGATCTAAGACATAGCAGGCAGCTCTATAGTGTTAATTCTTGAAGATCTCAAGGCAGCCTGCTTGCAAGTTGAATTTCAGGGGAGAGATGGGAGTGATTTATGGTGACATCTATTAAGCTTTTATAGAACATAATACATGTGTTCTTGCTCCTACCGTAAAATTAATTGTTGCTAATTAGTTAGGGCTGCCAGCTCACTGGTGTACGAGTCTGTCACACTCCCTGGTCCTGGCCCTGTTAATTAGCCTCCTGGAGTCTCATCCTATCCCAGTGTCCTGTAGCTCTCCCTGCTCTGTACATTTCTCATTTACACAATCAAGCCTACTTGTTGGCTTTGGTTGGTCTTGAATAGAAGTTTAATTGGGGGGGGGGGGCGGGGCATAGAAGTCCTTGTGGATCATCTAATGATGTCAGGTGAGACAAGTCATTTCTTTAAATACATATAATTGATTTCAGAGAGAAAGGGAGAGGTAGAGAGAGATAGAAATATCAATAATGAGAGAGAATCATTGACTGGCTGCCTCCTGCACGCTCCCTACTGGGGATCACGCCCACAACCCAGGCATGTGCCCTTGACCGGAATCGAACCCAGGATCCTTCAGTCCACAGGCCGATGCTCTATCCCCTGAGCCAAACTGGCTAGGGCCAAATCATTTCTTGCATACTATCAGGTGTCATGTAAGCACATATGATCCAAAATAAATACATGTCTTTCAATAATTATTTTCATAGAGTACAAAGTCCCCATGAAAAAATACAATGAAGATCTCAGGGACTTGGTTTTAGTTATTAATTTCTGGGTTGCCAGGGTCTGAGATGAAGGTCATCCTGCTGGAATGATAGCCCACAGACATGTATGCCGCGGTAGGAGCGACTGGGCTGGGCAGCTCAGACCGTAGCAGCTGCTTGGCCTGGGGCATTGTAAGTATCAGCTCTAAGGAGATGCTATGAGGTGCTGAAGATACCCTGACAGTGATTGAGCTGTCCACAGCCTCCCAGCCCTCAGAGGGGCTTTGGGAGATTTGCCTGGAGAATGTATAATTGCTGTTGACATTTCCATGGGAAAAGGAAGTCAATTCTGTTGGATTTTCCGAGAAGTGGGAGCTTGCTTTGTCCATCCAGGGTGAATCTCGAGGGAACAGTCTTATGAAGTTGTCATCACATGTAATGACAACAAAAAGGCCAGGGTTTTTCTAAATACAGTTATGTACCCAGTGAAGCTTGTTCACTCCTCTGCTTAATAAGCCAACAAAACAGCCAGGCGCAGGAGAGAGAAAATTTCCGTTTACATTGATTGCATCGTGCATGCCTCTGCCCACCTCCTGTGAGGCAGCTGATTTCACACATCCCCATGACAGAGTAATGTGACTTCATTGACTGGCAAGCAGCTGTCGATGCAACGTGTGAGGTGTCTGGGTGTGTGTGTGTGTGTGTGTGTGTAATGCCCACACACTGCAATGAAGAGGGAATGGAAAGCACGACAGAGCTATTGAAATTTAAAGGGGAAGTGTGTCTTTATTACAATTCACTTATGAAAAGGAAGGCTGTAGTTATGTTCAAATCTGACCATGTCTAGGAACCCACCTGGCAAACAAAGAAAAAGGACCAATTTCAACCCTCACTGTGTATTGCATTGGGGTAAGTCTTCAGATAATAGGTCTGGGAAGGTAGGATGAAGCACCAAGACTCCAGCTGGCCCAAGCAATCAAGGTATTAGGACCCAGGTTATCCACGTACCAGTGCCATGCTTGTCCTTGACCTCCTGCCCCCTGTTGTCCTCCTTCTCTGCTCCACACCCGGGGTTTTAGTGCGTCTGCTTCTGCTCCCCATCTCCCCCTGCATCTCCTTGGAGCAGATGTGGGTCCAATGGTCCATGTGACAACATCTTCTGAGAAGTCTTCTTGAATAGAAGGCTAAAGGATGAAATACGGAACCTTTTTGACAAATGCATGTGATTTTTTCATGAACACTCTCTTAGGCAACTGAACCACTTCATTTGGCTGCACAGTTAAGGGGACACTTGGTTGAGAAAGCCGTTCATGTTTTTGAGAGTCATGTGGAGTATGGTAGCTGAGTGAATAATGCTTCTGTTCCAAATATTAAATAACTTAGCTATTAGCATCTATAGCTTTCCTTTCACTTTCACTGCCACCACTCTAAACCAGGACTTTGTGACTATGCTTTTATTAATGCAACAATCTCCTAGCTACTGTCTTTGTCTCAGTTCACACGTAATACACCGTGCATATCCCTACCAGACAATATGCTAATTACATAATGCTCCACCCTCATTCAGGAACCTACAATAGCTCCCTTCTGCTTATAGGACCAAATCTAGACCCCTCATCTATCCTTCAGGCTCTCTGTGACCTGGTCCTATTGAGCCCATTGAAACTTCCTATTGTAATTTCCAAACTACCATTTCTCATCATACCCCTGATTGAACATAGCAGTCCTGTCGCCACTACCCTGCCTTCATGCCTTTGCTGCTCCTTCTTACTTAAGAGCCCGCCTTTACCTCCAATTATTCAAATGAATCTATTTTTCACATTTCCACCCAGACCTTTTTTAATCTGTGAAGCCTTTCCTATAATTACCATCCACATTACTAGTAACTTATTCTTTCTTGAGATCATATCCCTCTAGCAGCCAATGCTTGGTGCTATTTCCACACTAGCATCTTGCATGGATCTTAGTCTCTTATCTACAAGTTTTGTCTTCAGATTGAATTTTTAACTTTCTTGATTTAGTCTCCAGAATGCCTTCCACACCACACTGGTGTAAAAGACATTGAACTTGGAATAAAAAAGCAAAGCTTGAGGTCTGGCTTTATAACTGACCAGCTGTGCAACCTTGATGATCCCCTTGAACTCTTTGAACCTCTGCTTCCTCAGCTGTAGCATGGAACGCCGAAAGGTTTAGCAGCCTATCTCACATTGTTTTAATGTTCAAATAAAATAACACGTGTGAGGGCTTTATGAGCCTTAAAGTGCTCTGGGACCAGAAGGCCCATTATTATTGTAGTTGTCGGTAATATTTAACATTAAATTGAACCAATAAAAATGTATCTGTAAGACACTGTGTACTCGTGAGTGCCAAATCACTAAATAGCAGTGGTCACGCCATATACCATTTTTAATGCATTTTATTTGTCAGCATGCTTTTTATTTAGAATACCATTTTGTTCTTGCGGGGGGCGTGGGGGGGGTCAGGTACTTTCATTCCCATTTTAGAGCTAGAGGAAAGAAATCAAAGTTGGGCAGATACATTTAGAGAATTGCTTCAAGTTGTGTAGTTATTAACAATGATAGGGCTGAGGCTTCCCTTTCTGCCTCTTAATCCCTGCAAATTATAGTCACTTCACTCATTGCTCCCCCATCACCACCCTAGACCCTGTCCATGGGACACTTCCCTCTTTCTTTTTCATTTGCCTTCCTCAGTGGGCCTTTTCTTCCTTGGCCATCATTGGATCTTGTATAGCTAGGTGCCTTCATTTGAGTTTGTAAAGATCTCACTCCTGTTCATCTATAATAATAAAAGCATGATATGCTAATTGGCTGGACAGCCTAACGACCTTCCGGTCATCCTTCTGGACGACCTTCCGGATGAAGCCGCAGTAGTGGGGGCCGAGGCAAAGGCGGCCGCCACGGCGGGCGGAGGCCAAGGCAAAGGTGGTTAGGGGCAATCAGGCAGGCAGAGTGGTTAGGGGCGATCAGGCAGACAGGCAAGTGGTTAGGGGCGATCAGGCAGGCAGGCAGGTGAGCAGTTAGGAGCCAGCAGTCCCAGATTGCAAGAGGGATGTCCGACTGCCAGTTTAGGCCTGATCCTGCAGGGATTCCTGTGGGATTGAGCCTAAACCAGCAGTCCTGGATTGCGAGAGGTCTCAGGCTGGGGTGAGGAACCCTTCCACCCTCTCCCGTGCAGGAATTTCATGCACTGGGCCACTAGTTTCCTTATAATCATGTGCACATTTATAGATGGAAGGGCAAAATAGAAGAATTTTTAGTGTTCCTTACAAATACTGTGATTCACTCAATTATTTTTAGGTGGAGGAGCCAGGATCAGAGAAGTGACCTGAGTCCAATGTTGGCTCTTCACTCTCAGTTCTGGCCTCCTGAAGACTGTAGGTCCCTGAGAAATCAGGTTCTTCTTTAGGGGCTTGTCCACCAGGACCACAAGGCAGGGCTAGACATTTTTTATCCATACTCACAGGGACACTGTTACCACTGAGTATTCCTCAGCTTAAGCATACTGTATACTTTAACTTTGACTTGTTCTTGAATGAATTTGCTTAACATCACCTTCTCTGAACATGTGATGGCATTTTAATACTTTAGAAAATGCCAATCCCAGATGTAAATGGTTCATATTAACATATAAGAAGAGTTTTTAATCACCCACCATAAGTTCCCTTTGTCTTAGTAACATTGAAACTCTCCCTGAAGAAGGCACTTTTTATAAGGGACTTCATTTTAAAACCCAGAGAATCATACTAGAAGCCCAATTTGTGTGACCCTCTACATAATCCCAACAGGACTCCAGAGCCCAGGGGATGGGAAGACTTCTCTCCTTTCTAAAGCAGCCCGATTAGGTCAATGTGACTTAATTATGTATTTTTTAGAACTGTTCTCCAAAAGTGGAGCTTGTAAGATGGATGCAAAATTTGGAAGTGCTCCAGCTAACAGAACCACCCACAAGTTCTTATCAAAAGACAGAGAGGAAAGGAACCCAAACACCGTGACTCTCACACTATAAATCCATTCCCAGCTCATAAACTGCCTTCAACACTGTGCTTCTTGACATGCGTTCACACCCAAGGTTTTGCAGCTCATCAGAGATGGAGAGTGTATATAGACAGAGAATGAAAGGGATAATTCTGGTAGCTACAGAGAATAGGTGATTTGACTTCTGGGGAAAGGATATAGCAATATTCTATGGACCTCATCCAGCTTTTAACCTCCCTGACTTCCCCTGTTCTTACATTTTTGAGTGATACGTTGCATTTGGTTGATACATGTCTGTAATGAGAAGGAATAGGGTATTAATGAACATGGCGCTGGATTTGACATTAGACACATGGAGAAGAAAATGTAGTCCTGATGCCCACTTAGCCTTGCAGTATACAGTATTAAGCTGCTCCTGTTATGTTCATTGCTTTCCAATTTTTAGAAGGAAAAGACACTTAATTGTATCATATTGTGAACTGAATGTACACAGCAGCAATTTTGGCACAGTTGCAGTAAAGGTCAAGCTCACGGGATATAGGAAATAATTGGGGCAGAAGAAGCTAGGGGTGTAATAAGCTCAACATATACAGAAGAGTATTAGGATACCTGAAATAGAGATGCAGTGTGATAGGTAATCAATAGAAGAACTGAAAATATTACAGCTCCAAATTATTGGGAGGAGGTGGGAGGGAGTGTGAGCAAAATCCTCCTCCTATGTAGCAGAAAGTCATTAAGTGTCTTAAATTAGGAAAACAGGAGTAGGAGGTACAACATTAATTAGAGTTATGGAGATGATGCCTAGAAAACAAGAAAGTCAAACTACACTGAATTAAGACGAGTAGGACTGAGGACAGGAAGGAGTGTGGAAAAGTACAGTTCCTTTTCATCTTTAGCTCTTTAGTACTACTTATTTGTTACCATTTGTATGTATACCTTTTCATAATTTTTTCTGTAAATTAAAAGAAAAAATGCAGGTTCTTTTATAACATTCAGAGGTTCTGTTTGCAAAGGTAAAACCTAGCAATACATTAGGTTGAACCATATGAAATAGCTGTTTGTCCCATTTGGGCCTGTGCAAATAGAAATTTCATTTGGTTCAACCTAAATAGTTTTCAGAGTTTGTACTTTAATGCAGACACATTTTAATGTGAAGGTCCAGTATATGACCAAGTCAGTTACACTCTAGTATTTTGGAAATGGTATAATTCATTATGTCCAACAAGTCCCTTCTTTCCAACCAACACTTCCAGCCCTGCTCAACTTATAAGGGAAAATTCAAATGGCATGTCCTCCTACCTCAAAGCCTATACTCAAATGATTTGCTTTAGCTTTTTTTTTTCATTCTGAACACCCCTCACCCTTTATTTTTTACATCGGTCATGGCAGGCTTTATGTTCTGCCTTTAACAACTGTTATTGTGTATTTGTCTCATCTCCCTAGTAGACTGACCATCATTTGGGGAAAGATTTGTGTTCTATTGGGAGAGACTGCATGGGTTTTGAAGCCAATCCTAGCTTGTCTTGCCCACTTTCCAGCTGTGTGGCTTTGGGCAAATTACTTAATATCTCCAAGACTCAGCTATGACATTCCTGAAATGGAGACAGTGATGTCTCTCCATCAGTCCATCAGGATGTCTGAATAAAGACTCTATGTACAACGCTTAACACAATGCCAAGCACACAGAAGATGTGCACTTAGTGACTGTTGATCTTCTCTTCCCCTGCTCATCCTTGAATCTCCCACAGCACCAAACATAGTTCTTTTCACATAGATGCTTAAGTGCTGAAATGGTGGGAGGGGGGGTAATGTTGATTGAAAGATGCTGTAAGTATTGTGAAACCCTTTGAAGAAAATAAACTTTAGCATTACCTTTTGAAATATGAGTCCTCAAATAAGCATGTTAAAAAATATCATAGAATTCTGTTTTGCATATTAACTGGGCAGAAAGCCATGGAAACATTTGGGATGTACTCCAAAATCTTGTCTGTGACCTGTATTCTTACAGACTTTGGCCACATGTCATTGGTTATGAGCTCTACAGAGCATCTGCCTTTCTAAGGAGTTTGGGCAGAGTCTATAGCTGAGGAAAGCAGCCCGGGAAACTGGCATGGAATTCTGGACCTCATAAATGCCCATTGACTTTTCATTGCCTATAGACTAAGTGCTTGCCCTTGTGTTCAAAGCTTTCCTCATAAGGACTCTAACATGCTTCTCTCAATGACTCCATGGAGCTTCTTCCAAGTTGCCCATTCACATAATGCTTGGCTTGCTCCTCTCATCATCATTTATCACATTCTGATAGAATTATTGCTATTTCTCTTACCAATTCCTGCTCCCTCACTAGAATATATGTACAGAAATTGTGTTATATGTATATAACATGTATATGTTACATACATACTTCTGTTAGGATAAACTATTCAAAATGATGACACTGGTGTGGTTTGTGAATTATCCCCACCAAAAGCAAGATTTCTTTTGCAATGGGAGGATTTATGTAGAGGTATGTTGATAAAGGCCAACTAACCTGCAGAAGTCACTTAGAGAATGTAGCAGCTACTAGAAGAAAAGTATTCATGAGGAGGGCACAGGAGTGGAGGACCCCAAATGATAGAACAGATACCAACATAGATTCGTGCATACAGCTTGGGAAGAGGGTGGTAAAGGAATGTTTTTCATCCTCAGGAGCAAGAAGAACTTTCGGGCTCAGGGACACAGGGTCGAAGGGGTAGGCAGATAAGACTGTCTGGCCCACCTGCCAGGATTTTGTACAATCACTCTGCATAATTATTCTTGAAAATACAAACATTGCTGGGGCTGACTGACAAGTATTGTTCCAGCAGGGAGGGCTGTCAGGGTAAATCAATCCAATTCTACCACATGCCAGTGTGTAGAACAGATATAATTTTGGCTGTTAGGGGCTGTCAAAGCGAGGGATGTGCCGTATGTGTATTTTGAAGTGTGGTGTTCCCGTCAGTCTAACAGCTTGAAAGATTTCTGGGGCTTTCCCCCTCCTTGGCTGTTTTCTACAAGAAGTTTGGGTAATTTAATTTCAAATAACTTGATTGCATTTATCTACTGTAATGATTGGGTTAAATTAAGCATTGCTCCTGCATGCCCCACAGCTGTTCTCTGGTTTAGCATGGGGGCATCAAATATGTTTTAGAAGGAAGGGGCCATTTGCTGCCATTGGATGTTGCATGGGGCATCCAGGTTGGTATCTGGTACCCTCCCAGGAGTGCTGAGTCACCCTGCAAGAGTCTATCTTGCCCATTTCAAAGCTTAGCCCAAAGGCACACAATGGGGCCCTTGGGGATCCCTTGAAGTCCACTTCCTCCTTCAGTGACCCAATGCTGTGATGAGCATCAAAGATTAAGCCCTCAAAAGTGGCTCACTCAAGATCTTTGCTCTCTGTTTTAGACTTTTTCTGCATCCTCCACTGCACTGTACTCTCAGGGTCTTCTCCAAGAATCTGTCTTGCAAGTTTTCCTCTCACCCTCCTTCTTTCCCTCCCTGCCTTTCTCTTTGTGCCTGTTTAATTTCTTACTTCCTATTATTCTTCCTAACATAGACATTTTCAAATTTCTCCCTCCTCAACCCCATCACCAACTCCATCCTCTATATTCACTTGTCTGCATGAACTCCCACATGTTTAGGCTCCACTTACCACTTCCAGGTCTTCACTTACACTCACCCTTTGCCCCTGGCAGTCTGACTTTTGCTCTGCTCAGCCTCCTTCATGGCTCATTCTCCTGCCTCTCAGATTCCTCCAGTTTGGTTTTGTTCTATGGCTCATTGTTCTTTGTCTTTCCCTGAAAACACATAGGATTAGTACCTGGCAAAGTCCTCTGTTGTATTTGGGGGCAAGGACTTGACCTCAGCTTCTCTGGGGGCAGTCACTCTGAGCTGTGTGCATTCCAAGGATAAGGGGCTAGAGAATGAAAATATTATAACTGGATGGAGCTCACTTTCAGTCAGCAGAGGCCTCTGTGCGAAGAAGCTATAGCTACACCCTAACTGATTTCTCTGGCTCCAGTTTGCCCGGCCAGCATAATCTAATGATTTGTACTCATCACTTTTCTCCCAGGCTCAAAAGTCTGTCATAGCTCTAGATAGGGCTCATATACAGAATAAAGTTGTGGAATGTGTGTGTGCTGGAGCTGACCTGATGCCATTTAGCTCCAAAGTATTCATTTAAAGACGAGGAAATGAAGGCAAAGGGCATTGACATCATTGTTCAAGAGTCCAGACTTATTAGTGCCCAAACTTACTACCTAGTGAGGTAGTCAAAGCCCTCTGTGATTTAGGCTTGTCCTACTCTTAGAGAATATCATCTACACTCTCTTCAGGAATAAACCAAGATAAATCACTATTTCGCACATATACTCTGAACTTCTCCCCCTACCTTAAATACCCTCTTTCCCACCATTCTTATCTCTTGTTCAATCACATCTATTTTTAAATTTTCATGTTATTATTTATTCATACTTTAGATTGCTTAATAAGTCTAGACCCAGCAGTGGGTATGGGGAAATTATACCTATTCTTCATCTACATCCCCAAAGCATTCTTGAGTATGCCCACAGACATTGATTTTTATGTCATGATGATAAGAGTCGTGGACTCCCTGTGTAGTGCTTTGGCTGGGGTGGCTTTTGTGTCATATGTTTATCTCTTACTGAGTTATGCTTTAAGAAATAGTCTTTGGAAACTCACTATTTACTCTAGGGCCTTTGTGAGGACTTCGATCCCCTGTGTAAAATTCATTCAAAATATTCCTTGGAAAATGAGATGCTATGAAGAATCTTACCACAAGGAATGTCTGTACTTTTACTTTGAGTAGTAAACATTTTGTGAATTATTATATTTTTCTTTTGGCTTCTGATACTGGGAAGTTCAGGGTCAAATTATGACTTAATTTTAATAACCCTGTGATACCCTAGAATTTGCATGTTTGCATTTCTACTGAATACCTTGCCTTCATCTTCCATGCCACTTTCCCTGATGATTCTTATTTAAATTTTGTTTTTCCTTGCAGGGTTATGTAAAGTACCTAAAATCTTTTATGAAGGAAGCAAAGGTGTAAGGTGTTATAGATATACATATTTTTTCCTGCCCTGTTAGGTTGTGAGTTTCTTGATTTTTTTGAAGAATTTCAATAAATTAGGGTCTATTTTACTCATCCTTTTATCTAGGCCCTAGAAAAATGCCCAGGCCATAATAGGTGCTTAACAAAGTTTTGCTTAACTAAATTGCTAAAAGTAGACTCACAATTCCCTAGGTGGGCAAAGTTGAGCTCATACACTTTCACTTTGCTTTTTTATAAGAAGGCCAAGGAAAGGTAGAGTGTTGTAGTGAAAAGAACTCAAACTCTGCCTGTTACCAATGGTAGAAACTTGGATGAGTTAGGTAGCTCAGCTGATGCTCTTCTTTTTACTTTAATCAAAAAATGGAGATAGGGATACCTTACTAGATTGCTATGAAGATTGATAACCCCTGTAAATCTCTCAACACATTTTCTGGCTCATAATAGCAATCAGCACGTGTTAGGCCCCCACTTCTCTCCCTCTCATTTCATTAGAAATAACACTTGGAAAAGGATAAGTGGATGACTCTATGACCGCAAGTAAGTCAATTAATAGTGGTGTCATCTGTAAAATAAATGTGACTATTGACCTCATTCAGAAGGATATGAAAATTAATTGATGGTAATGCACATTGGGAATTTTTGCTGAAAAGTGCGTAAGAATGGCTCAGTATTATTCCATTTTATTTCATCATTAATATTATTTATGAATATTTGGCCGTGTCTTGTCCTGGTGCATTTTATGTCTGTGGTCTTAATTGCATTTATTTCATTTTAATACCAACTTGTATCTTAATAAAAATGTAGATGAAGTTCAAAAACATAGTTTCCATCTTTTATGAAAATCTATTTTTACAAGGTAGATGGTTTTACCTGTTTTAATATGCTACCCAGGAAACAGACATCAAGATAGATAGAAATAATTTTTATTAATTTTATTCAGATCAAACTTAAGCACTTTCTAAGGTATTTAACTTTTATATCCTGCTTTTCTCACTCATATTTTATGTTTATTTGCTGTTTTTTAATGAAATTCTTCATTATGAGATGTTTGGCCCATTTCAGACGATAAACGTGAATGTTTGAAACATTTCTACTGGAAAAGATAATTAACTAAATGAAACACCTGTTACTATTTTAATCTCAGGAGACGCTCACTGCCTTCAGTCTCAAATGGGCCTGTGTTACAGAGTCCAAGGGTGGCTCTTCTGAAGGTCAGGACACCGGAGTCGTAGTTGGGCCACCCCCTAGCTGTATGGCCCTGAGGAAGTCACTGTCCTGCCTCAAGTCTCACTGGTCAGCTGTTAAACAGGAGGGAGTCAGCCTCACAGATCTTTAAATTCTCTTCCCATCACAGCACCCAGCCGTCTGAGAGAGAACCACGTAGGCAACTGGCCCTACATTTAGGTCTGTAGAGAAGAAGAGAGATTGCTCCTAATACAGAATATTATCTTCTGAATCCATATTACTTTTTACCTTCCTGTTCAAAACTTTAAAATATCTTTCTTTTGAGAGGCAGATCACTTAGTAGCTGGCATATATGAGAAACTCAAGAAGTATCTCAATTCAAGGTCCGTGTGCTGAGCAGGACATGTCGACTGGGTCAAGGTTTTCTATGAAACCTCATTTCTGGGGAAACGGGAAGGATACATTTCTTACTTCAACTCTGAGTAGACAGGGATTTAATTATTTATTTATTATTTATATTTAGGTTCAGTGGTAATGGTTATATCTATAGCCTGTGTGTGTGTGTGTGTGTGTGTGTGTGTGTGTATAAAATTTACTTCTGGGTGATATCAATACCAGGAATTCAATTTAGACCATCTGAAACTGCCGGTATCTCTGTAAACTACAGAAGCTTCTTTATGACAAAATGCATTTTTCAGCGGCTGTAATGTAATGCTAATACAGAACCGGAAATCTACTCAGCTCTGGTCCAACATGAAGCAAAAGACAAAGGGCACCAAATTTCCACTTTGAAAAATTTCATTAATGACAAAGATGGCTAGACAGTTCACAGCCATTCATCTTGATTGTTATTGCTAGTTATCAGTTTCTCCCTGATTTTACAAAATAAATTTATTTGCACAATAATGTAATCACACACTTTATTTTGAATATATAGATGTACATAGATCAGTCTGCAGACCACATGTGTTTGGCAGTATATTTCCTACACCACATATACCTCTTTTTGATGCCCCCTTTTCTTTTGGCAAGGTGAAAAAGGAAACTTTATTGATAAAGCTTTTTTTTAATCAACTTTTCCCTTCAAATCTAGGAACCCATTTATGCTGGAGTTTGGGCATTTATTTATTTTTTATTAGTTATTCGTGTTGGGTTTGATGTGATTTTAATCAGGTCTCTAAGATTCAGAAGAGAATTGACTGACCTCAGGGAAAGAATGTGTGTAAAGAATCGACATGCTTACCTGATGGTTTATTTGTTATAGAGTCCTTAGATTCACGTCCCTCAGGATATTTTGTATAAATGAATCCAAATACATAGGGCTCTTTAAGGCAGTGATATTCAAAATGCTAGTCAACAATGAGATAAGGAGCTTGTCCAGAATCAGAGCATTGCTTCCTGTATTAAGAAAGTCTTGGTCCTAGAAAAAGTCACCTTAATGCCATGCACTCAGCCAAACTCTCACAGAGCCTCACCTCTGAACTGGAGAAGAAATGGCGGCCCAGTGTTTCTACAGATTAGGCAAGTGACTGAACCATTCTCTGTGCCCTGCACCCTGAGAACGATGACACTGGTGGGGTGGAGGAGGAATGTGTCAGCCAAGAGCTCAGTGTGTGAGAGGAGCAACCAAGATGTCAGCAGTGAGGGGCAGAGGTGATATAGGCTGCTGGCTCCCTAAGATAGATGCTTTAGGATAGCTAGATGCTTTAGAAAATTTTGTCTTTAGCCATAGCTCTATAAATTTCTTTCCAGCAGGAGAGAGAGAGAGAGAGAGTAATGGCCAGAAACCACACACAAGGGCCTGAAGTACCTGCAGATAAGGGGTGGGGATGGCTTGCATTTGAGAAAGCTGTAGGGGAAAGGCATGGATGTCCTCAGGGCATAGCCAAGGTTTCGGTTGAATCAAGGAGGTAGAGGGAAATTTAAGGAGAGCTCATGGATGATAGGTAGCCATCCCAGAAGGCTCCAAGAAAGGTCTGTGAGGGAGGTGAAGGGGTGAGCATTGACTCAGCCTGGGACATTTATGAGCAAAGCTGGGATGAGAGGTTGATTAAGAAGTGATCCCCTGAGAGGGTACCAAGGACTTCCATGGTTATTTCAGGAAACAGGAAGGAGGCAGGTGGGGATAAGTACTGATGCTCTTCGGAGGAGAATGGGAAGAAATACTTAGCTCGGGTTAGTCGTTCTCCCTGCTGCTGACATCTCAGAGAATTCTTTATTGCTTTCGTACTCAATAGGATTGTCAATTGACTGAGATAATATGATTATACAGGGTTTGCCTGCTGTTTATTATGATTCAGCCCATTTTTCAACAAATATTTTACAGCACCAACCATATGCAAAGCACTGTGACGCACTGTCAGGAATGCAGATACAAACACAAATGGTTACCTGTGCCCCTGGGCTATAGGTTTTATAAAAGAGATTAACTCTGCTTCAGGAGAATACATTGGCAAAAGGCCACCATTCATGTAATCTGTTATTTTCCAAGACAACAAAGGAAATTAATACAAACTAGCCATTTCTTAAAGAAAAGAGGCATTTACTGCTTTCAAGGTCAACATGGGAAAACTGGTCTCATCAATTTTAGTTTTGGAGATGATGAAATTTTGTCTTTTGCCATAGCTCTATAAACTTATTTCCTACCAACTTTTTCTCCTCCTTAGAAAATGTTTTAAAAAAGAAAATGTAAATTAAATGGGATAAAAAAGTTAAATACTTGCCTTGATCTGGTTAGAATGTAAAGTAAATCAAGTGGCTATTTAATTCCCAGTGAACATGTGACAACCATGGAGTTAAATATTAGATTTAAATAGGGCAGCTAATTCTCTGCAAGAATTACATTTATCTCTTTATATGGGCACTCTACCTAATGAACACATTTCTCTCCCCTTCAATCCGGGAGTTGTTACCAGAGCATGAGATATTAATATACATGCCTAGACTCATTAATATTGTTGCTCATAAAAGACCTTTTGATTTTTATCACCCTGAGTTCCCAGAGGCCTGTGGAAACCATCATTGCTTCAAACCACATGAGTTACCAGGGGAAAAATCCTATTAAAGTAAAACCTTAATCACCACTTGCATTTTATATCAAGTTGTATCTAAAAAGAAACTGTACAACATCTTCATCAACATAGAATGGATAAACAAATGGCAGTACAGTCCTCCCACAGAATATTATAAAGCAGTAAAAGCAATATAATCACTACTACACACACTGGAACTCAATAAAATTTAATCTGAAAGACATTGTTGAATGAATGATGCAAGATATGGAAGAATACATATAGTATGATTCCATTTATGTAGGTTCAAAACCAGGCAAAGCCAAACAATATCTTGTTAAGGATATATCACTAGTAGCCAACCTAGGAAGGAAATGATTGACGCAAATTCCTTTCCCCACTAGACATGTGACTGACAAATAGATGCAAAGCATCTGGCTTGTAAGAAAGAGACCTGCCATTAAGGTGCATTTCTTTCGCATTTCTCCCCTTTCCTAGTCAGTAAAGTCCATTTAATGACCTTCTGCAGCCAACAGGCAAGTCCCTACTTCACTTCTATCAAGGACAATAAATGAGCTCTGGAGAGCAAGCCAACTGTGAGGTTGGACATTGGGCTTCTCCTCTGCTTTGCTTTGTGCAGAGAAGAGCCCAGACATGGACCCTGAGACTCCCCACCCTCAGCCTCCCCTCTGTGTGCTTTGATTCTAATTTCCATTCTCTTTGTTTTACAGTTGTTCAGCACATCAAGCGGCATAACATTGTTCTGAAAAGGGAGCTAGGCGAAGGGGCCTTTGGAAAAGTGTTCCTAGCTGAATGCTATAACCTCTGTCCTGAGCATGACAAGATCTTGGTGGCTGTGAAGGTAAGAGAACACTCCAGAATGTCTTGGTATCCACGGTCTCAGTAATGTGTTGAAAGAGTTACTTTTTTATTTTAGTGGCCAATTCAGGAGCATGTCTGCTATGAAGGATGTGCTCAAACTCTTTTAACTAAGTGGACAGTGGGAAGGATATTTGGGGCATATCCAAGTGTCCTAGGTTCTTTCTAGGGGCACCTAAAAAGGCTGTAACTAGCTCTGAGCTACTCTTTCAAGTCAATTTTAACTAAATTTCAGACAGAAACCAACCAGCTAAGGCTTGAAGACTCAGCCTGTCTCCCCTGATTGCTTGGTGCTTGTGTCCAGCTCAGCTGCACCTGTTCTCACGTTGAGGTTCTGAAAGGGAGACTATGAATTCACTCCCTCTCTCAGCCTCTGTTCCACTGACATCTTCTGTTACACCTTGTCCCTCCCAACTGTTTCCAAGGCCCCAGGATTGTATGTAGTATATGTGTGATTTTATTCTGGGATGAGTGGCATTTCTTGTGGATTCTGCCACCCTAGCAGATACAAGGTTTGACTAAAATAAAGAAGCCCTAAAGTCCTTTATCATTGCCATTTTCTCAGAAACTCAGAAAGGAGACCTGGTCTTCAATAAGATTAACATTATTGAAGGGGATAAAATTTACGCTGAGCTCTCTAAGACACAAGAAGTAATAAAAGTAACACAAAAGACTCTGTAAATCTTTTACATATGCATTGTCAAAACAAAAAACAACAACACCATGGTATTGAATAACATTTGTAAAACATTTAAAAAAGGCATCTATTTATAAAATCAATTAAGTGGCAAATAAATATGGACATGGCTAATGTACTAAAATGCAATTCTTTAGCTTAATATAAGATGATTGAATTTTGGCTTTTTGTTTCTTTGCTTCTGCCAAATACAGAATATTTATACGAATAGCATTTGTTTACTAGTGAGCAGATCAATTTGATTTTTTAAAAGCAAATGTGTATTTCATTACTGTTTTACTTAGCATTAAAATAATTCAGCATATACATAATGGTAACTGAGGAGAGAGAAAATTACTCTTGAACTTACCCATCCTTCAGACTAAACACAATTTCTGTTAAAGTCCACTGAAATGCAAACTGTGGGTTTGCTTTTCTCATCATCAAAAGTAAGTAACCCCAGTGGCATCAGCATTCCTAGACTCTCAGGAAAGGCTCCTTAAACTTGCAGTTTGGGGTAAATAAAGGTCAGACCTTTCTAAGGATGGGAAATGTAATAGCTATCCAGTAAACCTTATCTCACTAAGAAAGGCAAATGGGGTTGGTGAGACAGTAGAAAAGAGAGGAGAGGAGTGAGGAGGAGAAAGCTGAGGTCAAATGCATCAAGGTGTAAAGTAAGAATCCTGTAGTGACTTTGGGATATTTAATCCCTGTTGCTGTGATTTCTTCCTCTTTTCTTTCATTTACTCAAAAAGTTTGCTATTTTTTAAGCACAAATTGTTCAGACCACTTGGCAGCATTAAATCTGCAGTCTTTGCTTTCTTCTCCTGCTATCTTTTTTTTTCCTTTGGATAAATAAGACCAAAAGGTGCCTCTATTTTTATAGATTCATACACTGATCAAATGTTAGAACTGAAAGAAGCTTAAGGAACATCTAATTCTGACCCAGCCATGTGTTATAGACAAGGGGACTAAAGAGCGTGGATTTATGTTCTGGCCCATGGTTCCTACTGTTGTTTGGGGGCCACAAGGGGACTAGGTTGGGCCTTCAGACTCTGAATTCACTTTATGGGCTCATAAGGTGAGAGGCTTTGAAGGTGAAAAAAATCCAGGGAGGTTAGGGAATCTTAGGTGACAGTGGAGGAGTAGCTGAGAGACATCAGCTAGTATAGAGACAGATACACAAAATTCCTTGGTATAGCCTTTCATCTTCATATCATTCCTTATTCTGCGCCTGCCTCTCAGTACTTCTTGCAAAGTCCTTAAGGACAGGATGTTGCATAGCTAAATCTAGGGTACCCTAAACTCATATGATACATTTCCTGCTGGGGTTCTTGTTCCAGCATCAATAAGGGTTCAGGAAATCTGGAGAAGGCTGTGCGTAGATTAAATAGGAGTCCAGAGGTGAAATATAATTTTGAAAGGCACTTGGGGGTCAGAGGAGTTTAGCTTAAAAGAAACTAAGATCTAAGTCCTAAATTCTCTGGTCTAAAGTCTAAGGTCCCCTCATCTCAGGACCCCTTGCTTTTTATTAACACAACTTGTCCTGAGGTGAGGCAGAGATATACACTTCAAAGGGTATACACAAGCATTGTCAGAATGGGGGAATTAGCCTACGGTTGTTTATGTGTTTGGCCAGTAGGAGGCAATACTATGTAAATTAAGATGCCCTTTAGTTGTCTGGCAGCAAACAATCAATTTAATGTATCCTATTCAGGTTTGGGGAAATGCCCTTGCCACTCCAGATGATTCAGCCCTGCTGAACATGCTGGAATTGGTTTCCGGCAATTTCCTCCCAAGCACATGCTAAGATAGGACATCAGGGCTTGGGCTAGTAATGACGAAAGAATAGCCAGTGACAGCAGTGTAGCCAGTTGACCTGACCATGGCATGCTTTTACCTGGCCTATCTCCCATCACCACTGTCAGGCTTCTCTATGGTTTAAATCCGCATCATAGCCCTAATTCTACCTGTGACCCAAACCCAGAACCTATACCTCATATACTACCTGGCTTTGCCAAATAAGTGTTTACAAATTAATGACCTATGAAGAATGTTTGCTCTTTCATCAACACTGCTAAATAAAATAAAACAAAATGGATTTGCCCCTTTATCAAATCCTGCCTTATTCTCTTTGCTAGTCTCCTTCTTGAAATTCAAATGAAACTATTATCTCAAGTAGAGTGGACAACATGCCCACAGCTTAAACACTTATTCCAAGGTTGCACACCTAAGACGTCTCATCTCACTGACCTTGACTGTAAATATTTGTTGAAATCAGAGGCTTTGCTGGAATGACTACAGGCTTCCAAGAGGATGCTTGTTTTAACTTCTAGAATCCAGAGGCAGCAGCCATACAAGGAACATGTCAGATCTTCCATAGACTCTAGGATGAACTGGATCAAAATAACACATGGACCTTTCCTGGAGCTGCCTCTCGCCAGCCTGACCTGCTCATTTTTAGGTCGGTGGGCCCATTGGACACCTCAAAGACTATCTAATGAGCCATGGTTCAGTCCTGACCAAATAAAGGGATTTTTCTAAGGAATGAAACAAATTGGTCACAGCTTCCAGAGTCTGCACAGCCTGTCACCTCTGAGGAGTGGCTGCCAGGGCTGCTCTTCCTCCATTGGAGACACTCAGGGATGTTTGAAGCCTTTCTGCCTGTTGCCTAGCAACCCCTGCAGCATTGATTATGCATGCTAAGAAATAGCAGCTATTGTCCTTTTTCCTTCTCTAGAAGGAGCTGGCTGATTTGAAATGTAAGGCTTTGCATTCAGACTGACAGATGTCAGGGTCCTAGAAATTCTGGTGTCGCTTGCTCCAAATGACTTAAGAGCTCGAGGGGTCCCAGGAACCAGTGTAAGATGGAGGAATCCTGAGGCAAGTGCAGGCCACTCAAGGGCACATGGAGGCTGAGCTTGCCTCTACCATTGCTTGTTCAGATTCAACTGGATTGCCCTTTTCTTGATATTTTTGGATGACCTTTGTTTTTTTTTTAGTGAAATGGATTTATCAGCCATTTATCCTTTTACACTGAATTATAATTGAAGAACCATAGAGGATAAGAAGCAGAGAAACCAGTCTATGATCAAAATGAGTTACTTTGCCTTTAAATACCTCAATTGCCAAGAAAACGCTTCACTGTAGTTTCTCTACATTGAATGCATTAACTATGTTAGCTCTATCCAACCTCTATTTCAATAGCTACAATTCCTACAACGTTTTTTATATTATGAATACATGCTGATTTTTTGTTTTTTAAATATAGCCTTAAGTGTTGATGGATTGATGGCCTCTTCTCACCCTCCCCACTAACTCAGGTGTATTTCTAGAAACATCAAATGCCTAATATGAGAGAGACCTTAGAAATTATGCATATAACCCTAGCCTCCTGTTCAATAAATGAAAAAAACAAGAACCAGGGATGCCAAGTGACTCCCTCGAGATATAAGTTAAAGTGAAGAGGTGCTACATAGGAAGACTTAACAAGATGAGAAATGGAGAAATATAAGTTCAGCAGGCACTTTCTTTGGGATCTAAATTAGCATTTTTGCTTTTTGTGTTTCTGAATATCTTCTTGTCAATGCAGGGAATAATGATGATTATCTTCACCAAGGGTTTTGGAAGAGTTGATGGGTAAACCCTCTGGCACATTACCACGAGGCAGCCACAAGTACCATCTAGCTTGTTGCTGCCGTTCTATGTTTGGAGGGTCCAAACCAGCCCCTTGGTCTACATGACTCCCGCTAATCCATCAGCTCTCAGTTCAAGGTGCTGCTCTAGGGGAGACTTCCCCTTGCCTATTCCCCCATTAAGGCCATACCTCCCTATTATATGCGATTAAGGCATCTATACTTGTCCTTTATAACATTTGTCAAAGTTATTCATTATATATGTATTCATGGGTTCATTTAATCAATGGCATGAATGTCTGTCTCTTCCACTAGAGTGGTATATTCTTGAGTGTTGGAACCATGTCTTTTAGCATATGGCCTAATATGTAGTAACATGCAGTAAATGCTTGTTAAATAAATGAAGGAATGGATGGATGGATGGATGGACGGATAGACTACAGAAAAAGTAAAGAGTTGGCAGTTGACATTTCTAGGTAAGGAAATGATTTGATGAGCTATTGATAGTTATGGAGATTTATAACTGGGAGGAACAGTAAAGAGAATATGTGTAGAATAATGTAATCTAATTAAGAATCATTTTAGAAAACATTGAATACAGATACATAGAACTGTTATTGATATTATTTAGCTTAACTCCCATATTGTGCCAATGAGAAAACAGGAACCTAGAGAAGATAAATGACCCACCCAAAGTCACACAGCTTGGACGAGGTCATTTAATGTCAGCCCTAGGACTAAAACTCAGGCCTCACTTTAGTGCCCATTGTGCACCACACTTTTATTTATTAAATTTTACACATGCCCTGGTAAACCAAATTGAGAAAATTCAGCATAATACCACTTGTCAAGTAATATAAAGAAGGGTGTTAGTTGTGCTCATTTGCGTGTAAGAGATACTTTTTTATGTTTTCCAAGTAAAAATGTAATTCAAGGGAATAAGTTGGAATAAGAAAAACTGGATCCTGGAGTGAGGGCTTTGGCTTCAACAAAACATCATAATCAGCTTTAATAAGAAGAGCAGTATAATGCTCACAGGAAACCAACTCAAGCTGGCTAAAGCGGAAAAGGGAATTTATTTCTCATGCTACTGGAAAACCATGTTACTAGTATCTTAGCTCCCAGCATTACAAGATCCAGGGAATCAATTATCTATCTATCTATCTTGGCTCTACTTTCCTCTATATTGACTGCATTCTCAGGCAGGTTCTTCTGAAACCACAATAAACACTTGGCAGTAATGTCTCTGCTTAGATCCTGCCATCCTAGCAACCCCAACGAGAGCTCTTCCTTCCCAACAATTATGCTAAAGTCCACGGGCTGACTCTTACTGGCTTGCCTCGAGTTGTGTCCCCTGGCCCTATGACCAAGGCAATAGAATATTCTGGTTATCCAGGCCCAATACACATGCATATTCCTGGAAATGGAAGATTGGGTCAATGCTCCCCAACACACATGACTGAATGTGGGGTACTGGTTTCCAAAAAGGATATTAGACCTGCTATAGCCAAAAGTAAATAGGAACTGCAGGGCAGCTAGATCTCATTGTGACTACAATAGATGGGATCCAAACGTTCACTCAGGATTTGAGATAGCCCCATGACTGTCTCTTCTTTACTATCTCAGTAAGAGCCACCAGGGATCGTCCTCTAGGCTTCCCTGCTAATGTAGTGCAGCTGTCTCTTGCCTCTGCTGTTCTCTAACATATGACTGCTGCTTCCATGCCAATTGTTGCTCACCTGGCCTCTACTACTCACATGCACAGTCCTCAAGAAGGAAAATACTATGTGTGCAGTTGTTCCACTTAGTCTTTATTCCAGGCCATCTACCTGTGGTCTAACCATCCAAGGTGGTCCTATGGCACAGATGAAGCCACCTATGGGAAAGAAGTAACTAGAGCCAGTTAACTCAGAATATGCTTATGGGCAGAATAAGGGCTTCAAAAGGAAAGCTCATTCTCTCCAATTCTGAAATAGTGAAATTATTCTTAAATGGGAAAGTGCATCAAGTGTTCATCAATTCAAGTGCTCTACCCAGGCAAGTTCATTTCTAAGACAGATGGCTATTTTCTTTTTGTCTTCCCTTTTTTGTGTGACAGTCATCATATCCATACTCACATCCCAGTTAATGTGAAGGCCCTCACCCATTCCTCCCATTCCTGTGCTTCCTCTCAACCTCTCTGTTTACATCAGCATGTGAAATCCTTGTTCCTGCAAAATGGAAATGAATGGTAACAAGATTAGTGCATTTAAAAGAACATTTGTCAGTGTTTCCCTAAAAAAGATGTTTGTATACCTTAACAGGGCATAATGTTGAAGAAAGTACTATCAATTCCATCTTTACATGTCTCTAGGAACAGAAATTGTAGAACTTGTAATAGTGGTCTGTTAAAAGACTTAATCATCTTCATGGTCCAGACATTGCTTAATTGATTCATGTTGATCTTTGGTGTAAGTGCATTCTTCCTGGTGTGTGTGTGCATGCACGTGCCTGCTCACATATACTGTAGGGTGGAGAACAATGTTTCCTTGTAAGAATCCGTCCTGCACTTGAATAAGGTAGGCTTTAGTCATTAAGTCCCAGTAAGTTCAACTTTTAACCTTTGATGGGAGATCTGTTTTTTGTCTTGTTGACCTTCTTTTCTGGCTTATCTCCAATTTATCCCCATCTTTTCATTAATGCTAAAACCAAAACAGTGCATTTCACTCTAAGGAAGACTCATCTGGCACCAAATGTAGCTGGAGGATTCACTTCACCCCTCTGTATCTCTGGAACATATGAACTGCGGTAGTTGTGCTGCTTTTTAATTGACTTGAACATGATAACCTAACTTGCAATCGAGTCACAGTCTACATCTCCACCAGCTCCTGCGTAGCTGGTGAAATTGACTCAGACAAATGTATGCTGGCATATTTGAAGCCTGTAAATCTATTGCGATTTTGTACATTGGAGGCCAACTTTCCATTCACTCTTTTGAGTAAATATTTCTCTATGAGTTAGATCCATACCTTTCAAAGCATTTATAACATGTACCTTGATATAATATGCACACATAAACCATTTTATCCCCCAAATTATTGAAAGTATTTTAAAATATGTGAATTAGAGCTTGGCTTCATGTTTCTCACTGGATGGTCAACTTCTTAGATTCTGAAACATTAGAGTCAGCATGGCTATGATAATAAATGTAGCAGCAATCAACACTGTGGCTATGAACCTTGTATTTCAGGCTGTCACTGGTATGTAATTAAAGTCCTTGCAAAGGCCAGCTATATATGACTGAGTTGATGTGCACAGAGTGTTAGTTTTTAATACACAGTGAGCACAGTCTGAGTGTTTGTGATCATTCTTATTTTTTTTTACAATCATTTAGTTCATTTTTACATTTGTAGGGATGTAGGAGAGTTACCCATTGCACTCTGTTTAGTTTGTAAGATTTTATTTTTATCAAGCTCTCCTTATTTCTGAATTTATTAAAATATACTCTTCCAAGGTTCACTTTTATAAGAATCTGTTAGAAGCTTCCTCTACCTTTCTTTAAAGGAGACCCAAAAGTTAAAAGAATCATACAGTATTGTGGCTATCACTCTAAATACTTAGTTTTTATTGCCTCTAAGAATCTTATAAGAAGGGTATCTGCCTTAATTCTATTTCAGTCTAGCATTGTTTCTCAACATTCCCAAGAAGCAGGTTGACCCAAGAATAGCCTACTGAGGTGACTTTTATAGAATGATGCTATCCAATAGAAATATAATGTGAGCCACAAATGCAAGCCATATTTGTATGTATTTTAAAAAATTTTTAGTATGCACAATAAAATTGGAAAACAGGTAAAACTAATTTTATGAATATATTTTATTTAACCTAACATATCTAAATATTGTTACGTCAACACATTAATATAAAATATTAATGAGATATTTTATTGATAAGTTTTCAAAATTCAGTGTGTATTTTAACTCACAGAACTTGTCAATTTGGACAGCCATATTTCAAATTATCACTAACCACATGTGGCTGTTGGTTTGCATTTTGGACAGTACAGCGCTAGAAGATATCAGAAGCACTAGGTCTTGACCCAATGACCCTGACCCAGAAGAACTTAAGCATATTAACATTTCCATGCATCTCGGTTGCCTCATCTGGGAGTTTACTCATTGACATCTATGTTTTAGGCATGGTGGTAGGCATGGGCTTAGTGAGGTCTTACCATAATAATCACTTTTAAAAAAAGTCTTTCTCCTTAACTTGTCTTATGATCTCTAAAAAGTGTTAGAGAAGCCGAAACCGGTTTGGCTCAGTGGATAGAGTGTCGGCCTGCGGACTGGAGGGTCCCGGGTTCGATTCTGGTCAAGGGCATGTGCCTGGGTTGCGGGCATATCCCCAGTAGGAGATGTGCAGGAGGTGGCTGATCGATGTTTCTCTCTCATCGATGTTTCTGACGCTCTGTCTCTCTCCCTTCCTCTCTGTAAAAAATCAATAAAATATATTTTTAAAAAAGATTAAGTGATTTTCTTTAAAAAAAAGTGTTAGAGAAGAACATAAGATCATTAAAAAGAAAAGGACACCATCTCTGTTTTAACTTGTGTCTTCTAAACCACCTACATTTTGAAATGCATAATCATTTTTCATGTCCTACAACATCCAGAAACACAATGATTTCAAATAAACTCCCTTGTCCCTCCTACTAGTTTCCTGTTAGCTTTATTATTTGGCTGAAGCATTTCAGATGAAAGTTAATCTTCCTTTCTTCTATTTTACTTCAGTAACTTCTCAGTTCTGTGTTGAAGTTAATTTCATACTACTCCATTCTTCCAACTCTGAATCATTGTGTACTCCAGGCAGTAAACTCACTTTAGCTCTGATTGAGACCTCTCCCTTGAGACTGTCTTCAGAAAGGATGGCAGCTTTGGAGTTTCAGGAAATTCACGAGGAATAAAGAGAAATGAAGTTACAAGGCAGACACTAGAAGTAAGAAAACAGTAATGATCAATGATGAGGCAAACATGCCTGTCAAAATGAAACTTAAGTGGAGAGAATTATCAGGGAGGGAGGCTGCCACCTCCTGTCCATTTCCAAGGGACTCCAAGTACCAGCCAAGGCTCCCTTAATTGAGTAAAATGACAATCAGGCATCTGAAACAGAGATGACTTTTATAAATAGGGCTGATAGCAGAATTTTTCCAACTTCTGATTGCTGTCTGGCTATGGTTCCACCTTAGAAAAATTCTTTCCTTAGAGTGCCAAATTCACAAGATGATTTTGCCCAACTCGGTGCCGCCATATTTTCTGAATCTCTTAAAATAGAATTGAATCATAATTTAGAGAAAGGATCCAGCATGCAAAAATGGATGGGCACATGGGATGAGGCCAAGTTTGTGAGATGCATTTGCCCCATGAATAGTGAAATCTTCTCTCTTAAATCTGAAAATGTTACTGAAGCACAGCTTTTGAAATTGAAGTAAGACTCTTCTCGTAGTAGTTTGCTTTTGGGAAATGGAAATATTAGATGCTTGTTAACTCTGTCAATTTGGTGCCTCCCCCACAAGGGAAATTCTGTCTACTCTCCCAGTCTACCCTCTATCATGCTACATCTCTCTCTCTCTCTCTCTCTCTCTCTCTCTCTCTCTCTCTCACACACACACACACACACACACACACACACACACTTCAGCATTTGAATCACCACTACATAGCTAAAACTTGAGAAGAAAGATTACATGTAGAGTTTGTTCATGATCTGTGATAATGGTCTAAATGGGTTCAGTCACCTTCTCCATCTCACTGCTAAAGACACAAGGCCTTACAAGTAAGCTCTCTCAGTGACTCAGAGCCGTCTGAGAAAACACTGTTATCTTAGAAAACATTGCAGGGTTCAAGGGCTTTCAAGAGGGAAATGGTGGCAGGATCAGGAGCCCTGCTGCTCTCTTGCCTTGGGCTGGTCACCATTGGGGAGAAAGCTTCAAATCCTGCCAAAGGAGTTAGTGAAAATGCTCAATTCTGTGAAGATGACAGCAGAAAAGACTTTGTAATCTTGCTGCTATCCCTGACATCCTAGTGTTTCCATGTGGCTGATGTGAGGCACACCCTGCCTATTCATGGGTGCCCCAGGCATGGTAAACAGCATATTGCAAACTCATCCTGTGGTGACTCAATGATGAACCACCTGCAACAGACAGTCCTCAATAGCCAGTTTCCTGTGAGGGCTCAGCAAATCCTCTCGTGGTCACACTCCCTTCTTAGAGTGGCCCCCATCTTATGATTGATTGATTATGAGTTATAATGGCTCAGCAGTATTGGCCCAACTCGGGAAAACTCTGAAGGGTCATCCTTTGGGGCCAGATAAGCTTTGTTGAGACTATATCATAGCTCAACTTCACCCTCTGCCCAATTTTTCCCACAGGTATTAATCCTAAGAGCATGCCTAGGAAATGTCTTGTCTACTGAATACTTGCCATGTGCCTGGCACTATGCCCAGTGCTGGCAATGCAGACATGGAAGGCACCATCCCTGGGCCAAGGAGTTCACCATCTATTCCAGAGATAAGCAAGTAAACATGCACTTAGAATGTACTGTGGCCAGTGATATGACAGAAATTAAGTATGAGGTGTACCTATGAGGGTCATTCAACCTAGCCTGGGAGTAGGTTATAACAGGGGTTGTAACAGCAATGAGAGGGTCAGGGAACACTTCTCAGAAAGGTGAGGTCTGAGCCCAGTCCTGGAGCACTGCCAGTTGTTAACCAGGTGTTTTGGTTTCCTATTGCTGCTGTAACAAATTATTACAAACTCAGGGGTTTAAAACAACACAAATTTTCTCTCATAATTCTAGTGGTCAGACACCGAAAGCCAGTTTTACTAAGCTAAAGACAAGATGTCAACAAGGCAGGATCCTTCTGTAAGTTGTAGGATAGAATTTGTTTCCTTGCCTCTTCCAGCCTTTAGAGGCTGCCCATATTTTTTGGCTTGTAGCCTCTTCTTCCATCTTCAAAGCCAGCAGCACAGCATCTCTTCTTGATCTTCCTGCCCCTCCCTTGTAAGCCCCCTTGTTTGGGATGACATTGGCCCACTCTGATAATCTAGAATAATCTCCCCATGTAAAGTGACATATTCCCATGGTTCAGGGATTAAGATGTAGACACCTTCAGGGAGGCATTATGCAACCTCCTATACCAGTGACATGCCCGAATCAACATTCCAGGCAGAGGGTTGAACATGTGCAAGGACAAGGAGGTGTGGCCTGGTGTCACTGGGGCATCTACAGGTATTTCATAAATTGGAAGCATAAGTTTCAAGAGAGGCATGCCAAGAAGAGATCAAGCTGGACAGAGATGCAGGGTTGCTGGATCATTTAGGACATTGTATTTTAAGCTTGACTTATACTTAATTACATATGTGACTTATCTCCCTATTTGCATATGAGCACCTGAGGCCAGGATTGGGGTCCCTGTCTTCTTGATGCCACCACAGGTCTGGCTCAGTGACTGGCACAGAGCAAGAACTCAGCACATGTGTGTGACATCAACAAATGCCAGCTTTGCCCTGTTATTAGACCATGGTGTCTGAGTAATCTGAGCCAAGAACAAAAGTCCCCAGAGCCTGGCTGGCATGAACCTGGGCAACTTCGTCTTGGCAGTGTGACTGGCCTGCTGGCAGGGGCGTTTCCTGAGCCAGCAGTGTGTGTGGCAGCAGTGGGAGAAGGCTTTTTAGAGTGTCCGTGATAAAACCGGCAAAATGGCCACTGTGAAAGTTGAAAAGTGGGTCCATGAGAGCTTATTATGCTCTTCTCTCTACTGCATATTTCCATAATTAAGTTTTAAAAAGGTTACATGAGCAGAGGTGAGGTGCACATAGCATCCTACAAAGGGCAACAGGCACCGAAATGGGAGTGAAGTCTGTAGTTGAGCCCAGACCAGGGTTAAAAGGGATGAAGACTAAAGGCTCATGTCCATAACTTAATGAGGTAACATCTGTGCTGGTGCTTCATCAACTGTCGAGTTCTGCAGACCCTTGAGGGGCTTTTCCTCAAAAGGTTAAGTTAACACAAACATTTGCTCAGAATTTAGGCCATTTTCCAATCTTTCATGGAATAAATGAGTTGAATTTCCTTCCCATCAGGAAGCTCAGGGCCCACTGAAATAACGCCTTCTCCACGCAGCCTTCCCTTTGACACCCTCCGTTTAAGATATGCTGGTTTCCTCCCATCTCTGCCCCTCACCCCAGACGCTGAAGGACGCCAGTGACAATGCGCGCAAGGACTTCCACCGAGAGGCCGAGCTGCTGACCAACCTCCAGCATGAGCACATTGTCAAGTTCTACGGTGTCTGCGTGGAGGGCGACCCGCTCATCATGGTCTTCGAGTACATGAAGCACGGGGACCTCAACAAGTTCCTCAGGTACAGTGCGGCGGGGAGGGCGAGGCAGGAGTGGGCCTTCAGGGTTCAGGCAGCCTGAGGTGGAGCCCCTGAAGTCCTGTCTGGCTCCAACGTGCTGTTTTCTTTCCAAGAGAGCTGCCCCTCAGCTTTGCAAGATTAGCAAACGTGCAGCCTGGGATTTCTTGGTAGAGGGTGTCACTTAGGAGAAACAGGAAGGGCATTCGTGGCAGGCAACCAAGTTGCACCTGCCCTTGCTGGCCTCAGTTTCCTTACTAGTAAAAGGGATGTGTTTATATCAACAAAAAGGACTACTGTCAGGACTATTGGGATGGGAGGTGATTAATAAATCTTGTCCCCACACCCTTATTCCTGGCCACATTTTCCTGGGATATTTATTGTGCCTTCCGTGTTATGGCAATACCTACACCTCTGTTCTCTGGATTCTGTGGGCGCTGGGGGGCTTTCCACCGGAAGTCGGTACCAGTAGCTTCATGCAGCCACTAGAAGATTCAGAAACCATGTAGTCTAAGTAATAAGGCAATTGTGGAGAGAGCAGTGGAAGGGGGAGCTTGTACTGCTTTGTTTGGAAATGTCATCACGTGGCCATCTGATCACTTTCACCATCTCTAGCCTCATGAATACATGTGGAACTTAGTTCTCTTTGGCTGGGACAAATCTTTCTCTAATTTGCCTCTGATTGTGTGGGTGATGGAGATTAGGAATATGGAGCCAATTCATGGTGTTCAGAGACAATCACCCTAAAAATGTGTTATCCAATATCAGCAAAGGTTTGCTTGTAGGTGATAGGAGAGTGGATGATGGTAGATTTCACACATTGTCTTGTTGGACCTAATATGAATAAGGAGCTGAATTTTGCTGAGGTCCAGCTGCACATTGGAAAAATATTTTTCCTTGTTCCCATGCTCTAGGCTACTTGTTTAATTAAAAATGGTGCTTTCCATAAATTGTAGCATAATAAATCCACATGTACCCATTAGATGTAATTAAATGCTTCTGTGAGCTCAGACTGTGCATGTGTGTGTAAGCACACACACGTGTGTGTGTGTGTGTGTGTGTGTGTGTATGTGTGTGTATTCTTTCACTTTTGGCTCCATCGGCCTCTCTCTACCTCTCCTTCCTGCCTCCCAGAAGGAGCAGGCACCTGGTTCTTCCTTGGCATCTTGCCCAGGGCACGAAGCTATTGGAAACCTCCTCCTCTCAATTTTAGAACCTGCTGAACTCTGGGAATGAGAGGTTTTCCATGCCAAGGATCGGGTTCTTAGGTGCAATACTGTGCTGTGAACAGTCTATCCTCTCTTTCTGGAAGGAAACCCAGCCTTCAAGCTGCCATGAATGTGTTCCCAAGTGTCATTGGCACTGCCCTATGAAGACAGTTGCTTACAGTTATCTTCCCACCCTTTTCATTCAGCCAAAGGGCACCCATTCAATAGAAACATGGTCAGGCCCTATGCTAGGTTGGCTAGTGGGTGACAGGGCTGGAATTCAAACCCACAGCCTCTGGCTGCAAAACCCCCAGTTTTTCACCATTGCAATACCTCCTCTTGAGGTGGTGCTAAAAGATCAGAAGAAAGCAGTGTGCTATGGAATTCCACAGCCAGAACAACGTGGCTAAGTGCTGGCTGTGACCCACATGGGGAGCGTACAAGCCGAGGAAGGTGAGAAGCCTGCTGAACCTCCCCGCTCTCCACAACGGGGGCAGAGGTGTTGATGGTGCTTTTTCCCTCTTAAAACATGTTCTCATGGAAGAGGTGAGCTATGTTTTTATTTCAAAGAGCTGCAGGATAACCTGGGGAATGAAACAGAGGGCTGTTGTGCTAACTTTATTTATAGTCTTCTTACTTGTTTAGAAGACTCACCTGCCGGACTTTCTGCTCAAGGAAAGCATCCACAGGATTTTCTCACTAGGAGGAGCCTTGTTCCAATCCCTAGAAGCAAGCAGGCACCTGCCCTACCCCGCACATGGTAGTGTAGCATGCAGAAGGCTTTGGCGGGCGGCCAGTTTTACGGCGCCTCCGCCTTCTGAATGTGAGGTTGGGGGCTGGGGTTTTGCACAGAGGTAGCCCATTGCACTCACCTCACATTTTTCCTTTTCTCCCAAGTCTTTGCAATGGACAGATTCTCAGCAGAATCTCGGCTGTGGCAAATCAACAACGTATTTCACTCTTTGCACTACATCTATGAAGATTTCATCCTGGCCTAGCTTTTCTGGGTATTTGAGGATTTCTCATAGTCTATGTGCTCCCCTCGGTCCTTCTCCTGGTATGGAGGTCACATAAGAGCTTTGACTCCTATGATGAGTGGAAACGTTCATATTTTTCCCTGCCTCTTAGTGCTGGGGAGGGTTGGGCTTGAGTAACCTTTAGTGAGGTGGGAAGGGCCAGCGCTATGGAATCCCTAAGAATGCTGGCACTGGCAACCACAAAAAGGAATGCCCAAAGGACAAGTTGTGTTGTCACGTCACCTCTCCATTTCTTTTTGAAGAAGAACCTGCTTACAGAGCCTTTCTCTATGGCTTTTTAAAAATTATTAAATGTATTGGGGTAACATTGGTCAATAAAATTATATAGGTTTCAAGTGTAAAATTTGAGAATACATCATCTGTATATTGTATGGTGTGCTTGCCACCCCAAGTCAAATCCTCTTCTGTCATCATATATTTGACCCCCTTTACTCTTTACGTAAAGATTAAAGGAGGCAAAAACATGTAAAAGAGGAGACAATAGCTACTGCAACTTGGAAATGAGCTCACGGCATAAATAGGAATAATTTGTGACAATAAACACATAACAGGGGAGGGGTATAGGTCTCTCGGGCTTTTCAATGAAAGGCCACAAAGCACCACACAAGCAGAGTTTCAATTGCTCCTCCCCTCGGTGTGCTTAGGAAGGTGCAGTCACTATCTCCACTTTCCAGGTGAGAAGCAAGTCCAGAGAGTCTCAGTAGCTCACCTGAGGTCATAGCCAGTGTGTTTGAACAGGGTTCAAGTTCAGTTCTGATACCCAGAGCCTTGCCCACTGCACTGCTCCAGTGAGAGATTTTGAGCTGAAGAGACCCCTGAGGCATTTCCCCTGTATTGCTCCTCAGTGAGACAAGAGGAGGTCGGGGGCTGCTGGGGTCCAATCCCAGCAGGTCCAGGGGTCCCCAAAGGTGTGGACGGAGTCGGGCGAAGAAGGAATGACACGAAGACAGCCTTCAGTTGGTTAGCAGCCTAGTCAGGACCTATAGCCAGGATCTCCAGCCAAAGTTCTGGTCGGAGTTCTGGTCAGGAACTGATGAGGATCTGACGTTTATTGTCCTATTACATCCGTATTTATACCAGCCGATTCCAATCCCGTCAATTTCTATTACAAGGGTTAAGGTGTTTCTCATCTCCATTCCAGGGAGTAAAGACCATGTAGCTTAATTACCCGCCTGGCACTTAATTAAGGGGTTGTATCCCCTCCCTAACCTCAGGGAAAGATCCCCACCTGGGGAAACAACCTTTCTCGGAGAGGTGACCTTGGTTAAAACACATGGCGCTAAAGGGAGCAAACATATTAAATACAGTATGCTACATACGCCAGGTCCACTGTAACACATGCTGTGCAGATGCCTCTCTCCTGCAGCGACTGCGTCAAGCAGCAAGGATGGACCGGCCTCCGGCAAACGGGGGCTGTGGTTTGAGTGGAGGTGAAATAAATGTGCTAAGACTTTTCTTGTACAAAAACAGGAAACTCCTCCTCAGGAATGGGTCAGATATTTACTAGTAGAGATAGAGGGGGCCTAAATGACCACATGGCATCATATCGTTTTGTAGTTCTGACTAATGGGGAAATCACACACTGGAAAAGTTAAAAGTCTTCCCCAGACCATGGTGCTGGACACCCCAAAGACTGGGAAACTCCCCACCTCCCTGTCCAGTGCTTGTTCTCTGAGAATACAAGAACGGAAGATCAGATGACAGCATGTTTTGGAAATCAAGGAAAGGCGGAATAGCTGTGGGCTGGAGCCCTGCTGGAGCAGGGTAAATGCCTGTGCTTGAGAAGCTCATCCCACCTGGGGTGGAGCTGGTGGGTAAGGGGAGAGGCAACACCAGATGGGGGTTGTTGGAGAATCCTGGCTCTCTCATTTTCAAATCCTCATACCGCTCTGGAACCCTGCAGGTCCATTCACCACTTTAAAATTCATTTTAAATCCTCTATTATTTATTTTAAGTTCTTCAACGTGTCTGGAAAGGGATGTCATTGGCATTGACTTTGGGAGGAAGAAGCCCTTTGACCAGGCCTTTATTCCTTGCCCCCTCAGGCCACCAGGGGCAGTGACACCAATGTTGGCTCACCACGCAGGGTTAGAATGGGTAAAGCAGGTACTGATTGCATATCCTAAGAGCGGAGGCGCTCCCTGAAACAACTATCAGTGTTGCAATGCCTTAAATCAGCGATGTTTAACCACCGTGGCAGGCACACTGGTGGGCAGCAAGAATTTTTAAAACATGCATACCTGATTATTTAGTCAAAGGCACTGACTTCCCTTACATGCATACCTGATTATTTAGTCAAAGGCACTGACTTCCCTTACATTGTCAAATAAAAAATAGCAACAGCCAACACAACAATAGCCATGTGGTGTGAATGAGTCAAAATTATACCTATTTCTTTTGTCAGATCGGCAAAAAAAATATATTTTCCTGTTCGTTGCAGAATTTTAATAATTAGCTTATGTGTGCTATGAGATGAAAAAGGTTGAAAATTGCTGCCTTAAATCATTCCTGGGAAAAGATAGGAGAAAGAGAAGATAAAAAAAATCATACTCTCCCCCCCCCCAAAAAATATATATATATATAAAGAAGAAAACTTGTCCAGTAAAAGAATGAATGTGTTGTGATTCAAAGAATGTTGCCTATGTGGTGGACAGTGTGTGCTTTGAGCTGGAGATCGGGGAGAAGGGTGGGCACAGGAGGTGGCACTGTTCATGGAGAATGAATGTCCAAGCTGAGGATGCCCTGGGATTCTGATGACCTGGGCTTACTAAGATGAGGGCAGCTTGGAAACCATGCCCAGCTGCAGAGCAGGTAGGATCGGGGAGACCAGAGTTGCCAGCTCTGGCCCTGATGGGGCACTCTGGAGGGACTGCCCTGAGTGTGTGTGTGTAGGGGGGCGGGGCGGGTGCTGGGCTGCAGCATGTGGCTGGGAGGGATGGAGGGTACGGGCTCAATGATCCATTGCTCTAGAAGAGCCAAACTCTCCACCTGATTGTGATTTTGTTGTTGGGTTCTTGTTTGTTTGTTTTGCTTCAGCCACCTACTGCTTTTCAGAGTCAGGGGACTACTTCTGAAGCCCCTAAAACATGAACCTGTCTGTATGTTGGGGGTGAGGGGTACCACTCAGGCCCACGTGGCCCCGGGATTCTGGACTCTGTGGGAATGGAAGCCTGGGTGCTTTTGAAGTATAACCACGGGTGAAGCGTCTTTTCCTCTTCTGCGTGCTAAGTCCGGCTGCGTCTTTTAGCACCAGTAGCTGATGGGGGCAAAGGGCCCCTCCAGGCAAAGAATTCCCTCAGCAACTCCTTCTGTGTCCTCCGCAGGGCGCACGGACCCGACGCTGTGCTGATGGCCGAAGGCAACCCGCCGGCGGAGCTGACGCAGTCGCAGATGCTGCACATTGCCCAGCAAATCGCAGCGGGCATGGTCTACCTGGCGTCCCAGCACTTCGTGCACCGAGACCTGGCCACCCGGAACTGCCTGGTGGGCGAGAACCTCCTGGTGAAAATCGGGGACTTTGGCATGTCCCGGGACGTGTACAGCACTGACTACTATAGGGTGAGTGGCTGCACCCCTAGGACTCCAGGGCCTGGTTATATTATTTGCTCGGGCTGCCATAACAAAATACCATGGACTACGTGGTTTTAACAACTGAAGTTTATTTTCTCAATGTCCAAGATTAAGGTGGCTGCAGGGTTGATTTATTCTGTTTCTCTCCTTGACTTTCAGACAGCGCTTTTCCTCTGTCCTCCCCGGGTTTTCCTCTGTGCATGCACCCCCTGGGGTCTCCGTGTGGCTAAATTTCCTCTCCTTATGTGAATACCAGTCAGACTGGATTAGGGCCTCATTTTAACTCAATCACCTAATTAAGGCCCCATCTCCAAGTACAGCCATATTCTGCGGTCCTGAGGAGAGCACAGTTCGGTCTACAACATTCTCCTGCTCTTTCCACACCTTTCAGGTGTGTGGTCTCTCCATGAGGGCAATCCTCAGCCTGAGAATTTTACCAGGGAAACCTGAGGGCCTGGGGAAATTCCTAAGGGCATGAGGTTAAAGGATTTTGAGGTTTGCACTTGATTCTGTGAAATTATGTCTGAAGGCTTTGTTTGAGGTTTGACCGAAGATGAACTTGTTCATGGAAATAATGGTACCCCAGACCTTGGAAGTTCCCCCATGGAACCGTCTTGGTTGAAAGTAGATTAGCTGGTGGTGTTGCTGTGAGATGCAAGAAGCACCATCCTGCAGGTTTCTGAAGAGCCCCACCCAGTCCAGAAGCTCTAAGGGGTTGAGTTATAGACAATCATTCAAATCCACCGATTACCAGCAATTGGCCCCTTTGGCATGTTAGATTTGCTAACTGAGATCTTGGGACCTGGGTCTGAGAGAAAAGGGATACTTCTGGAAACCTCGAAGTCCTGATACTGAAAGCAAAGGTTCAGGTGGTGTTCCACCACCTCAAAGCCTTGTGTTGCTGGAATTTCAAGGGTAGAAGAAGAGAATAGGAAGGAAAGGGAGTAAATGCGCTGTGTGTATATAGCCTAAGACAGTGGTTCTCAACCTTCCTAATGCCGTGACCCTTTAATACAGTTCCTCATGTTGTGGTGACCCCCAACCATAAAATTATTTTCGTTGCTACTTCATAACTGTAATGTTGCTACTGTTATAAATCGTAATGTAAATATCTGATATGCAGAATATATTTAGGCGATCCCTGTGAAAGGGTCGTTCGACCCCCAAAGGGGTCTCGACCCACAGGTTGAGAACCGCTGGCCTAAGAGGATAAAATGGATAATGTGACTAACTTTATAATAAGGTAGGGCTGGTGAAGAAAAGGCCTCTCCTCGCCTTTACTCTTCCCTTGATTTATTCGTGAGGAGGAGCCTTCTCAGTTTGTTTCCTGTAGTTCTCACTGCGGCCTCACTCACCTCCAATGCCTCTGCACTTTAGCTGAGCCAACTGTGCTACAATTAGTCTAAGACAGCGATTTTCAACCTGCGTGACACAGCATAGCGGAGTGCCCCAAGAACTTTTCAAATATGCAGTACCTGACTCTGTAGTCAGGGGCACTGACCTCTTTTCCCTTAGATTGTCAAATAAAAATTAACAACAGCCAACACAACAATATCCATGTGATATGATGAATCAAAATTACACCTTTTTTTTGTCAGATTGGCAAAGAATATAATATATATTTTTGGTGTGCAACAGAATTTTAGTAATTAGTTTATGTGTGCCATGAGATGAACAAGGCTGAAATTCACTGGTTTAAGACAATGAGTTTATGGCCTTGGTGTATATTCTTCTGTAGATATTTTTTGTGGTGTGTTATTTTTTTCCTTTGTCACCTCCATAGGCATTGTCCACATTTTGTATAGCAAGGAGTGGAGACCAAAATTAAAAATGATTATCTTGAGTGTATTTGTAGAAAACATGAGCATAGTCTCAACTTCAAGTGTTCAGAGTGGAGCTTCAAAGCACCTGTCCTGAGTTTAGGGACGGCTAGTTTGATCTAGATATCTTAAATGGGGGAGGGGGGTGTTATTACCAATGGATGCATCTCCTCTGTTAGCTCTGCTTCTTTGGTGGTAGGTGGGGTAGGGGCCTCTCCCTGTTCCCTTTAGTGGTGCTTCCCAAAGGGAAAGCTTTGCTGAGCTTGATGAGCATCTAAGGGAGAAACACATGGCCCAAGCAACAGCTTTCTCTTTAGCAGGAAGTTAACCAAGGTCTCAGAGTGTCTGGCACAAAATAAGTGCCCAATAAATGTTTTCAACTATATCATTATCCAAATCGATTATCCACCCAATTAAAAAATTGGCAAAGGATTGAAGTAGAGATGTCTCCAAAGAAAATACACAAATGGCCAATAAGCACATGAATCGATGCTCAATATCATTAGTCATTCGGGAAATGTAAATCAAAACCACAATGAGATACCACTTTATACCCCCTGGGATGGCTGTAATAAAAAGACAGACAAAAACAAGTGTTAATGGGGATGTGGAGAAATAGGAACCCTTATAAACTGCTGGTGGGAATGTAAAATGGTGCAACTGCTTTGGGAAAACAGTTTGGCAGTTCTTCAAAATGTTCAACATAGAGTCACCATATAACCCAGCAATTCCATTCCTAGGTATACACCCAAGAGAATTGAAATCATACGTTCACACAAAAACTTGTACACAGTGGAAATAACAACATTATTCATAATAGCTATAAAGTGAAAATAATCTAAGTGTCCATCGATTGATAAACAAAAATTCATAGTTTGTACAGTGGAATATTATTTATTAATTAAAAGGAATGAAGTACTGATTCATGCTACAACATGGATGAACCTTGAAATTACTATGGAAAGTAAAAGAAGCCAGGCACAAAAGATCATATATTATATGATTTCAATTTATATAAAATGTCCAGAATAGGCAAATCTATAGGGACAGAAGGTAGACTAGTAGTTGCCAGGGGTTAGGGCAATGAAGAATGAGGAGTGACAACTAGTGGATATGGACTTCCTTTATGGGATGATAAAATTTTTCTAGAATTGTATAGTGGTCATTTAGTGTATTTGAAAATACACTAAAAACCATTGAATATGTACATTTAAAAGGTAAATATTATGGTATATAAATTATATCCCAATTTTTAAAAACCTGAAAAAGGAAAATACTAGCCAAATAGCGACATTGGATATAAGGAGTTAGTCTTGGTCATTTATATATTATAAAAGCACTGTCACTTGTCACATACCATATTTTATCATTTGTTAAAAAGAAAACCCTCCACTTAGATGACATATTCCTGAAGTACTTCCTTCGGAATTGATTGGAGAAAAGAATAATTCCCAGTTCCTTTATCTGTTAAATGTTCTTGGAACTCTCCCAGTCATTAAGAAACGTGCTTCTGGCGCCACTTTATTCAGTCCTCCTGCCCCCCACCAGTTGCAGCTGCAGGGTTTGAAATAATGTTCAGTTGGTTGTTTGTTGTTCCCGCTGAGGAGAAGGAAAAGAACCAGCCTTATGTTAGCTCAGTTAAAGTGGGAAAAGTGGGTGAGGGATGTAAGATCGGGCAATGTGATAGTAGCCTAGGAAAACAAAAAAAGTAACCTCTAAAATTTCAAAATGATGGTTTGCCTTTTGGTTCCATGAAAGTATTTATCATCATGGAACTCCTTTGCAGAATTTTTTTTGTTTTGCTTATTAAAACATCAAAAGCAGCCCAGCTGGCGTGGCTCAGTGGTTGAGCATCGACTTATGAACCAGGAGGTCAGGGTTTGATTCCTGGTCAGGGTTCATGACCAGGTTGTGGGCTGATCCCCAGGAGGGGGTATGCAGGAGGCAGCCGATCGATGATTCTCTCTCATCATTGATATTTCTATCTTTCTCTCCCTTCCTCTCTGAAATCAACAAAAAAATTAAACAAAAAACAAACAAACACCAAAAGCGTATCAGTGGAGTCCATGCCATTGAGTTTGTCAGATAGACAAGCAGAGGCTGTTTCTCTGTGTTTGCAGGTGAACTCCAGAACATCTCACAGCAGCTATTTGCCAGAACACTTTTCGCTTTCACATTAGTTATTTACCTGTTGCATCATCTATAAGCTTGGCATCCAACCCCTCCCCACCAGGGTGCCTCTTCATCTTCTCTGTTATAGCAACTGGGAAATGTGTTCTCCTTACAGTTCGGGTTTCTCATTTGCAGACACCTTTTCTTCTTATTCTCCTCTGGTCTTCACCCTCCAAGGTGACAAGCTGCTGTAGCTGATGTGGCTGGCCCTTAGCTATGTTAAATACCCCTTCCGCCATAGTAATGGGGGAGGATTTTCGTGTTAGCCAAGGGTATCTTATATAGAAGGATGGTGATTAGGCCTGGAGTCAAATTTATTGAGGAGTAACATGCCCCTTGTCTTTAAGCAAGAACCAGTCCCACTGGCAGCCCAAGCCTTCTGCTCATAGTGGCTCATGAGCAGCGTTGTGGGGTGGCCACAGCCCTGTGCAATCTGGGGCAGCAGGGGCAGGTGGCAGCTGTTCTTCCATCATGAAAACGGCTGCCTCAAGGCTTCCACCCTGTTGCAGCTGAGCTAATTATATCTTCCCAATGAAGGAAGAAATCGGAATGCTGCATTTGCATGGAAACCAGCCTGATTTGGTGGGTCCAAAATTACTCTAGCATTTATGTTCTCTGAATTGTTTTAATTAGCAGCTCTGCAGTACTTGTCTTTTATTTCGTTTTTATTCCTTCCCACCACTGGCAAAAACTGACGTTTAAGGAACATCTGAACCAGGTTTCTGTCACATTCTGCCTATGACAGACCTAGGATCTCACTCTGCGTGGTCATTACTGTGCCACAGTGGATCCACTGAAATTTTTCTAATATGCACTTTGGTGGTTTTCACCGTTTGGGTCCGACATGTGTTTAAAATGAATGTGATCTGTTGGTGAATAGAGGGCCCTAACCTCTGAAATCCTAGTTTTTGTGTCTTGTTCTTCTTTGGGCTTTAGTTCTTCTTTGGGTGGTAAGAAATTCTATCCTTTAATTCATCTTCCACTTAAGGAAAAAAAAGGAAGCAGAATAGGCAAATTGACTTAGGGTGGACATTGAACAAAGTAAATGAATATAACTTGACTAAACAAGGTCATGGTCAGAATCCTAAAGTGTTAAAATGATATTAGTCCAAGAAATCATCTTTAGGTGCTCAATCCTGGTTTATTAGCTGCAGAGAGAACAGAAAATGGGTTGTACTAAAATCAGCAGATAGAACAAGTAGCAAAAAGAACTGATTTGAACTTCAGGGCCTTTTCCTTCCCACTCTGGAGTAAGAGGGGTGATGGACTAGGAAATAAAGTCCTGAACCACAGAGGAGAGGAGAAGGCTTAGATAAGTTAAGAACCGAACAACCACATAAGAAATAATCAAGAGGTAACTTTCATAACTCAGTATTTGAAAAAAGTATGCTTAGTTTTAAAGGAATATTTTCATGTACTATGAACATTTCTAGAGAAGACAGGTAAGTAGGCAGACTAGATAGATGATAGATAGATAGATCTTGACTCATTTCACAAATATTTTTAGTGTGTTGCTGTGTAAAATGCTTATGTCATTTTCTCTGTGAATGCCTGCTAATTCTTAAGAAGCAATGCCAGCTTCACCTGCTCCCTGACTTCCTCCAAGCAGAGTAATTGCTCACGAAATTTGTGTGGTCTCTCAATACTTCATATAAATCAGCATTACAGCATAGAGCATGTTGCATCATAGAACTTTGTTCATATATGTTTCTCACTGATATGAGAGCAGGAAGAAGACAAGTCTTATACATCTATGTATGCACACAGTCTGGCTATACGAGGTGGCCAATCAGTGATTGTTGAACAAGGCACACACCAGGAAAAGCCTTTATGAATGAATCTGCTTAGCCCTGTGGATGAATACGGAAGATACTCAGCTTTACAATGGGCCTGGTTCTGAGGTTAGGAGCACTGACTTCAGGAAGTAAAACTAGAGATACAGGGACATTCTTAGCTCAGACAATTTCTTTTCAATGGAGAGCTCAGAGCTACAACTTACTTGCATGTTTTCTATAGTAGAAAAGCTTCCTTTGGTATACTCTTCCTAGAGCCCCTCAAAACCAGGCCCAGCGTTCACTTTAAGAGACAACACAATCTCTTCCTGAAACAAGAATGCCCTCAATGTCATTAACTCTCTTTGAATGTATCATTTCTTATCTTCCCCTTTAATGTATAACACTTACATGATGGTCCTTAACATTCACATGAGCAATTATAGACAGTTCTGTTTGCAATCTTTTGATTAAACTGGACCCAGAAACATAAGAGTTTATTTATTTTATGAAATCATCCTCCATTTATGTCCTATATAACACAGAGAGAGCACTGTTGAGAGGAACCTGCCAGGGAGAAATCAGAACATTGAGTTCAGACTAATTCTATATTAAACTAGATTTGCATAAATTGTTTCAAGATTCTAAATTGGCTTAGTTTGTATTCAAGCCTTCCTAAGAATCTTTTCCATATGCTTTGGAGTTACAACAATGTGGGTGAGTGTTCTTTCACTCATTCATTCATTCAGCACACATTTATTAAACAGCTACTAAGTGCTAGATGCTGTAATAGATACTAAAGGAATCCAGATAAAAAAGACACATGGGCTGTGACTTGAGGCAGTTTTCAGACTTGCGTCAATGTGATAAATGCAGGAATAGAGATAAGTACTGGCAACCCTAAAGAGGAAGCCACCAGCCTACTTTGGGAAATCAGAGTAGGGTTCACAGAGTTGAGACATTTGAGCTGGTATTTAAGATACAAACCCTAAATTGTTCTATTGGCAAGAAGGCTCTGGGCCAGGAGGGGAGGGAGACATTCTTGGCATAGGGGGCAACATATGAAAAGAGATGGCAGTATAAACATCACAGGATGTGTGGCCAGGGAATGGGACTCTGTTGCATGCATCTGAGATAACAAAGTAGGCTATTTAGGCTATTATCAGATTTCACAGGGGCCTGTTCGCCATGCCAGAGACTTTGGACTTGGTCCTTTTGGCAGTGGGAAGCCACTGAAAGTTTTTATGCCAGAAAGTGACATATCAGATTGTATTATGTCAGCTTATGAAAATAGATCCACCCAACAGATTCCCAGATCCCCATTCCTGCACATCTTTGATTGGACTAGCAGTAGTCGACATACTGGTGTTGTCGCAACCCGCGGCTCGCGAGCCACATGCGGCTCTTTGGCCCAAAATACCGGCTCTTCCACAAAATACCGACTTCTGCACATGGGCCACGAAGTTTCAATCGCACTGTACGTGCGCGCCCGCACGTGGTATTTTGTGGAAGAGCCACACTCAAGGGGCCAAAGAGCCGCATGTGGCTCACGAGCCGCGGTTTGCCGACCATGGGCCTAGAGCAGTGTCCCTCAAACTGGTCTATGAACTGTCAGTGGCTGTTCACCAACAAATGAGATATAGGATCACCAGGTAAACAATAATTCCCTTGCTGTAGTCCTCAGTCTGTATTACTGTGCTGTGTGGTCTTTTAGGACAGGCTATTGAAAGTGGCCAAAGCCAGCAAAGAAGAATTGGCCTGGAGAACCTTTGCCCAGGTCTCTGGTCCTATCTATTCCCGCAACCAATGAAGACTGTTAGCAGGAGATGGGATAAATCCTCTATGTTTTTTTATTGTCTTCTGAGTCCCTTATTCCTGAAGTCAATAGCCCATATGCATTGTACATAGAAGGGCTACGTGCTGAAATTAAGTATGTGTTTAAGTGCAGTGGGAAAGAAGGTAAATCATAGACGTTGGCTTGGATGGGCCGGAAGGATTCTGATTTCTCAAAGTTCTGGAAGATACCTTCAGTGGGGACGCTCTCCCTTTTACCTCCCATTTTTGAAGCAGTCAGGGCTCAGTCTCTCATGCTGGTGACATTTCATACTTTTGCATTATTTAGACCAGAGCCCCTTAAAAAAGGGAGGTGGCAACAAAGAGTTTATGGGGTATAGAGGAAAGAGCTTCAGACCGGGGTCCTAAAGGCAAAGATTCAAATCTGATTTGCCTTTTCTAACCTTATGATTCTATCAGCTAGGAGTGCATTTGGTCAAAGGTAGAATTACGCTGCTAGTGGTGGCCTCAGCAGATAGGAAGTTGGTTTCCCTCGTGTGATGAGAAGTTCACACGTGGGCAGTTCCCAATTGGTTCAGAGGCTTTCCAGTGTCAGAGCTATGGCTTTGCACTTGACTTTTTCCTGTGTTTTTCCTCATGGCTACAAGAGGGCTGTAGCAACTCCAAGCATATAAAAAAATACAATTGGAGGAGGAAGGAGGCAAGGCGAGTGCAGGGAGCAGATAGGTTCTTCCTTTACACCTTCCTGTCATGAGAAGTAAATCTTTCCCAGGACATCCTCTCTGCAAAAACTCCTCTTTTAACCTCATGGGCCGCAGGTAGGTCAAGACTAAGGGCTGAATTCAGTTGCACAGATCAATGGCTTGTTATCAAAGACATAGACAACTGGGATTCCACCATCAGGAAAAAGAAAGCAAATGGCTTTAGGGAAAGAAAATTATGTCAAACTCACCTTATGAACCATCATAGCCTCTGTTTTCTTATTTGCAATGAGCTCCTCCCTTTAAAGGTTGTTGAAGACAGTAAATGGAAGTGGCATGTAATCATTGCTCTTTGTTCCTTTGTATGCAATGCATCCTTTTTTTCTCAGGCATCTTTAAAATGGTCTCTTTATTGCTGGTCTTGAGCAATTTGATTATATGTGATTTGGTATACTTTTATTCCTATTCTTGTGCTTGGATTTCTTAGATTTGTGGGCTTATAGTTGTTATCAATTTGAGTTTTTTAAATCATTATTGTTCAAATATTTATTCTGTTCCCCCTATGTACCAGCTAGAAATTCCAATTTCACTTATATTAAGCTGCTTAAAGCTCGCTCATGGCTCACTGAGTTCTTTTTGTTTTGGATTCTTTTTTATGTTTCAATTTGGATAGTTTCTACTACTCTGTCTTCTACTTCCTTTAGCCTTTCTTCTGCAATGTCTAGTTTTTTATTATTTTTTAGTTGTACCATGTGTGTCAGTCTTGGATCAATATCCATTATTGATTTATCTCCTCATTATGGATCATATATTTTCTTGTTGCTTTGTATGCCTGTAAATTTAGATTGGATGCTAGACATTGTGATTTAATCTTGTTGGATGCTAGATATTTTTGCATTCCCAAACATATTTTTTAAATATATTTTTATTTATTTCAGAGAGGAAGGGAGAGGGAGAGAGAGAGAGACATATCAATGATGGGAGAGAATCATTGATCGGCTGCCTCTTGCATGCCCCACACTGGGGATCGAGTCTGCAACCCAGGTATGTGCCCTTGACCGGAACTGAACCTGGGACCCTTCAGTCCGCAGGCCAATGCTCTATCCACTGAACCAAACCAGCTAGGGCCCAAACATATTTTGAGCTTTGTTTTGGAGTCTGATTATATTGCCTTGAAGCAGTTTGATCCTTTGGTGTGTTGCTATTAAGATTAGGCAGTACCAGACCAGTGGTTACTTTAGAATTAATGATTCCCCAGTACCAAGGCATAAACTACTGAGTACTCAATTCCCCCTGAATCATGAGGATTTTACTCTGCTTTGTAGGAACAGTACTAGTTCTGGTTCTGTGTGAGCACTGGGCACTATTTTCACTGATCCTTTTTGGACAGTTCTTCCCCAGCCACAGATAGTGTCCTCACATGCATGCACTGATCAATACTCATTTGAATACTTGAGGGGCACCCTCTGCAGATCTCCAGAGTTCTCTCTTCTCTGGCATTCTGTCATTTCCACTCTTTCCACTCTAGTCTGGTCTCCCCAGACTCTCCACTCTGTCTTTTCAAGTTATGGAACATACTGGATTCTACCTTGGTTCCCCGCTCTTTTCCATGAATTAACGTTGGTGATCATAGGACTCACAATTATTTCTCATCTATTGGGGATCACTATCCTTCATTGCTTGTTATCTAGTACCTTGAAATAATTGTTTTATATATAGTTAAGCCATTTTTTGGTTGTTTCAGGTGAGAAGGCAAATCTCTTTCCTGTCACGCCAACTTGCCCAGAAGTAGTAGCCAGTTGCCATCTCTCTTGGTAACAAATATGCTGTTTGAAAAATCTATCAGTGAACCATTTATAAACTACAGTAAAGAAAACACGTTCTCCCATCTCATTAGAATAGCTACTCCCTGTAAAAACTCCCCTCTTTTTAATTAAATAACTTACATTTAAATAATACTTCTAAAATTAAAGTTTTCCTGCTTGCACAAGATTATTACTTAAGTCGGAGAGTAGATTTTCTTCATCTCCAGTGAATATTGAGCAAGAGGAAATTACCTTAGCTTTCCTGCTACCTCTGAGAGATTCCCCCAGCTCCAAACGTGAATTGGTTCAAGAAGGCTTTGGAGAAAGATGTGTGGACAGAATATTAATAAGGCTTTTCACAGTTCACATTTTTCCCAGTCTTTGTCCTTTGGTCAGGGACAGAACACCTTGGATGGATAAATGACTGAATTAATCCTAGATAGTATCATCTTTCTTAGCCAGGCCTTCAATATGTAGATATTGAGTGAGACATGTCCTTTTCCCTAAAGAAAACCTCAAATCTGGAGAGTAGAAATAAATGAATCATCTGATTCTAGGTAGCGTGATACATGCTGTGAAGACTAGAAATAAATTGACTTTTACTGGGAGGTGAGATAAAATCTGGAAAATTCTTTGGAAGAAATAATATTGACCTAGGTCTTCAAGGCAGAATTACAGATGGGGTGTTGTTGAACTGAAAGACTATAGCGAATGACTGAAGTTATAAACAAGACCAGATGGCCTGATTACAAGTGCTTCTTGGGGAGAATGTGTACCTTCTCATTGCGCCCTCCATCATGCCTCATGATGCTAGGCACTTCTAGGTTCTTACTGATTATAATTGACCAAAAGGAGGTTCCAAAGAAGATTGTATCATATTCTTCTTGGAAGTCTTTGAAACTGAAGATACTATCCACTGTAGTGGATCTTGCAAATGGAGACCACTCCTAAGTCCAAGCATGCCTTGATTTCATCTCCCAACTCTCCATAAAATTTTCCTAGAATTCTGTCCTCATGTAGTTATTTTCCATTTCTGCTTGATCTGTTAGTCCAGATATGAAGAACTATAAAACCCTTAGGCATTCACTTTGTATTGTATACAGATGTTGAATTACAACATTGTACACCGGAAACACATGATGTTACATAGCAATTTTACCTTAATTTAAAAAGAAAACTTCAACAGATTGTTACAACAACCTAACCTGATATTAGATATTTATAAAGACATTAAAAACACCAGGACAAATCCCCCTGCAGATCTGCAGCAGCCTCTGTTGGTGATCATTCCACTGGTTGTCATGAGAACTTAGTTCAGGCACTTAACCTGAGGAATACTACCTTCCAGAGGAAAACAAATTCCACAGTGGGCTCCACTAAGAGAATTTTCAAACACAAAGTTGCTTGTGATATGAGACAACTTCTCAAGTTCTTTTCATGCTAATGGAGGCAGAGCAGTGTTGCTTTACCTAGTACTAGAGGCACCTCCCACTATTAGGTCCCCAAGCTGGACTGCACATCTGAATAGCTCGCAGTGCTTTCTTCAAAATCTTGATTACTAGGCCTCACCTTAGATACCCTGATTCAGTATCTCTGGGGATGAGAATGGGAATGTATGTTTTTAATGAGTTTCTTAGGTGAGTCTGATGTTCAGTCAAATTTAAGAATCATATTGGCCTTGCACAGCAGCATTTACAGAAGTAGCTAAGGACATAACATAGTCTCATCTATGCTAAGATTCAAGTGGTAGCATTATAAAAGATCTTAATTCGCAAGTTGCAAAACAGGTAAGATGCTGTTAACTTTTTTTCAAGCTTGACCCCTTATTTGCCTGATGGAGATGGTATTACAGTAATTCATGGATTTTTAGGACTTCCAGTGGGAATGACACTTTGAATTTTAATCATTAGTACATTCTCCTTACCATCAGAAACTAGATTCATTGAACCATGGCATTTCCAAAATATTATTTGAGGCTCTCTCCTCTCTTCTAGAGAATTTAGCATGGCTCATTCTCTAGCTAAGCTTTATCAAAGACACCACAGGCTTGAGGGAGGAATAGAAGAAGCAGCGGGTTCAAATTGATGTGACAAGTTCCTGGACAAGCCAAGAGCAGAGCAGGGATGCCTCCCTCCTGCAGGGAACCAGGGCTCCCCAGCGGTCTGGCAGTCTCGGCAGACCCCTGCTGGCCTTCTCTGTCACTGCATGGTTGTATATCTGTGTGGGTGACTGCTGGAGGCCCTGCCCAGGAAAAGCAAGAAAAGGCTTGTGAGGAGTCAAACAGCTTGTCAAGGTATCCTTGTGGGTGTCTATATTGAAGTGTCACAGTATGAAGGCATTTTATTAGCAGCTATTTTAGAATCCTAACACTGAAATGGAACAGTTTCTTCCCTACATGGCACTTCCAGGCTGGCTTCCTCCCTCACAGCTCTATGACAGCAGCAGCCATCTCCTGGGGGTGGAGAACATGACGCTAGGTTCCTTAAACAGCAGAGCCTGGCTATGTGGCCCACGCCCTCAGCCCTGGAGATAATTTGGTTCATTCACATGTTGCTGATGACGGGGATACGGCAGCGGAGGCTGAGGAGGATTTGAGGCTCTAGCCCCGCCCTTGCATACAGCACAGAAACCTTCCTGGGTTTTGCAAGGGTTTTAAAACGATTGATGCTCAATTTTAAGGGCAAAGGGGGAGCATTCAGCCCAAGGTGAAATTGCAGAGGGAGCTAAGCCAATTGCAGCTACCACAAACGCTTGAATTCTTCCCAGCTCTTTGAGGGAAAGTCGTTAATTTCTTCTGGAAAAAGCATTAGGCTTTATTGTAGGAAACAATGGTGACCTTAAAAGACTCATGTTAATGTCTTAGAGGGTTGATGTTGGGTCTTGTAAGAAAGACTAACATTTATTGGCCTCCTTTTATATATCAGCTTGATGTGTAACCTTCTTAACCATCTTTAACAATAGACAGATGAGGAGATGAGAAGAAGAATACTCAGAGAAGGCAGGTCATTTTCCTGGGGTACCGTAGCTTATCCAGGTGGCAGAGCTAGCACCCGAACCTGTTCTCAAGCATGAAAGCCAGGCTCTCCCACTCTGAACCTCCCCAATGCCCTCAACACATCCTCGGCTCCTCTAGTCTTCTCCTTGGGAAATGGAGAAGAGTCACCTGGTGGATTCTCTGCCCTTAGTGGTCATTACAGGTGCATCTGGGACATGGGCTCACTGCATAGGACAAAGTCCTATAGCTTTACTGGCTGATGGAGGAAAAGGAATACCTTAAGCTTCAGAACCATGACCTTTGCAATTGGAAAAGTGCCTCAGAAACAGCCAGTCTGACCTTCTTAAGGAAGAACCTTGGATTCTTTCCAGAATCCATGACTGGCTAGTATGCTGAGGAATAGGGAACCAGCAGACAGCAGACCTGGATCTAATCTCACCTGCAATGTGTATGCAGTGTGTAGCTCTGAAAGTATCTAATGTCTCTGAACCTTACTTTCCATCATGCAAAATAGCAAACAAGTCTGCTCTGCCAGCTACTCAGTACTGTCTTACAGCCACCATGGGACGTGTGAATTATATATGTATATGTTATTGGTGGTGGTGGTGGTGGTGGTGAACAGGGATAAGGTGGAATCCTGTGGCACATGCTAGGCTCTGCCTTCCACGTTTGGAGGAAAACTCTCTTGGTTAAACATCCCTGAATCTGGGATGGGTTCTGATCTTTATAGAATAGTCTCTGGGAGTTGCCTTCAGGGCACATACATGGGCCATCACACTCTCCAACTCTTCACGTGTCCTGAATTTATTGTGTACACTCCACAAGTGTTTTTCAGCCACTCTTTTCTTTATAATTAATGATAATTATTTTACTTATTTATTATTGATTTTAGAGAGAGAGAGAAAATATCAATTTGTTGTTCCACTTATTTATGCATTCATTGGTTGATTCTTGTATGTGCCCTGACCAGGGATTAAATCTGCAACCTTGGTGTATCAAGATGATATTCCAACCAACTGAGCTACCTGGCCAGGGCTACAGCCATTCTTCATACATTATTGGGTCAACCCTCCTAGCTAGAGTGATGTGTCTGAAGCTTTTGAGAGGGTCAAAGGACTTCCCTAATCCATACTGCCTGCTGATCTGGACTCTGTGTTTCTTATACTATGCTATGCACTTAAAGGCAATGTTAGCTGCCACTACAGAAAGCATATTTTAATATTCTGTGCGATATGCTTTGTTTGTCTCTTTGTGGTTAGTCCAGAACTATCACTTGCTTACCTTTTGTCAGCCATTATGAGTCATAACTATTTGTCTGGGCATGAAACACATGTCATAAAGGGGTACCTCATGGCATTAGCCACACACACTGCAGCACAAGTTCAACTTGGGTAACACAGACAGAGCTCTGCCCTTCAGCAGTCTGATGAAGCCTAAGGACTCTTTCCCCAAATAAGGCTTTAAATATGCAAAATAAAATGCAAAGAGTTATAAAAGAGCATTGTTACATTAAAGTACAGTTAGAGCATGTTAAATATGTGGTTTTGTTAAAACATTAAAGATCTGATGGCAGATCTAATAACCCCTGTAATTTCAAAGTAGCAAACATAAATGATGTTTTGAGATAACTGCAACAATAATGTGATATGAAAATAACAGGTGACAACTTCACATATTCATCCGATACTCCTGTGGTTTGTTGCCTATGTTAGTAATTAAAGTAAACGTTAACTTTTTGTTTAATATTATTGAAAATTAGACTCAATCCAAATATATAGAACTCTATGAATTCTATCTATGAATCCTTTGATGGTCTGTGTATTACAAGCAAGTAACTCCTACTTTAGAGCGTTGCAGAATAGTGCAGGCATGCTTATTCATCAGGTGTAAAGTCTGCTGGCTGAGAGCATCTGGAGCAGGTGGGAATGCATACAGAGCAGATCTCAGCAGCCAGACTTTCTGAGTTTAAATTCCAGCTCCACCTCTTAACTATGTGACCTTGAACAAGTTGCTTAGCCTCTAAACAGCCAGTTTCTTCAACTGTCAAATGGCAACAACCATAATACTTTCTCAAATTGCTATTGTAAGGATTAAATGAACTTTAAATAGTGCACACTCTGTTCAGAGTGGGCATTTTATGGGTCAGCTATTATTATAATTATAAAATAATTATAATAAAGAGAACATTTAAAGAGACTATCTCATAGTATTGGGCTGAATGAGCCCTGGACAGGGCAGTGGTAAGCTGGGCATGCACATAGTGCTATTTGACTAGCTGTGAGTTCAGCTTACATCTCTCTACTTCTCAAGGATACCATGGGGAACTTTTCCAAGAGTCTTGATGAAATCAATGTACTTCATGCCCATGACAATCTCCCATCTTCTATCCTGCTAGTTCACCTAACAGGAGCTGGGTAATCATTTGCTATGACTAAATCTTGATAAAGTCACCCTTGCTCCTGGTCACCACCACTTCCTTTTCCACGTGCTTTCAAGCCATTTTTAAGTGGCCACTGTTAAAGTTTAGTCCGGGACAAAGGTCATGTTCAGTTTTCAGTTGTTTCTGGAGTCCTGCTTCTTCACTCTGTTTCAAAAATCATATCACCTTTGTTCATCTCCCTTCATCATCTTTGCTTCTTCCTTTTCCCTACTTCCTACAGTCTGCATGCATACTGAGTTTAATATTGTCAAGGGGACTAGGTCAGGGCATTATTTAACAACGTCTGGAGACACACATTCTTTTTAAAAAACTTTGAGCTCTCTATTTGTCTCATCTCCTTTGGATTTCAAATTCCTCTTGACTATATTTGTTCCATATTTTCTAGATTTAAGATCAATTCCCTTGACAGAACAGAAAGAATCAAATTAGGAACTGCATAATTAATTCACTCAGCAAATACTTGGAGCACCTTATGTGCACTTAGAGAAAAAAGTGAGCAAAAATAGACACATCTTAGCCTAGTGGAGTTCAGGTTCCAACTGTAGAGCCAGGTATTAATAAAATAATCCCAATATATGTAAGTAAGAACTGTGATAAATATCATGAAGCAGACGTCCTGAAGGCTACCAGAACCTATAAGAAGGGAATCTGACATGGTATAAGAGCTCCTGAAAGACCAGAATCTTTGGGTGAATCTTACAGGTTGGGTTAACTAGACCAAAAGAAGAGGAAAGCACACTCCAGACAGAGGAAATAACAGGGAAAAAGCCCAATGGCAGAAGGAGAAGAGCATGGTGGAGGAAATGAAAGATGGCCAGTATGCTGGGCACGGAGCATGAAGTGCAAAATTCAGTTGGAGAAACAGAAAGTCATGTAGGACCTTGTCAGACATGCTAAGGATTTTTCATTATCATGAAACAATGGGATGCTGCTAAGAGTTTTAAGCAAGATGTGGGATGGTGCTACTCTGGAGAGCGAGAGCAGCTGTAAGCAGCAGGATTAAGGGCCCTTGCAGAAGCTCAGGAGAGAAACAGTGGTTTGGTGGTCAAGGGTGATGCCAGTGGAGATAGGGCCAAGTGAAGAGAATTATAAGCTATTTAGGAGGCAAAATTGTAAGACCTAGAGGTGGATTGGGCATCGAAAGTGCAAAGTAGAGGAAGAAGTGGAGGATGTGAAATGGATTTCTGACTGGCATCATCAGAAAGATGATGAAATCATTCATGGTCTAGGTTTTGGAATGAGCTGGGGAGAAAATAAGAATTCAGTTTGGCATTGAATTCGAGGTAATTTTAAGTCATCTATATTTCAAGGATGTCTCTAAAAAGTAAGAGAGCACTCAGAGGAGGGTGATCAAGAAGTCTGGATAGGCTAGGGAACTGGGGGCATTGGGATGAGAGAAAGGAAGACCTAGATGTGAACAAATTAGCTATCTTCTGCTATGCAGATGAAGACTCTAGTTCTAGAGGCCAGAACTGTTGGGTAGATGTTTCATGAAATGGGTTTGGCACAGTGTAAACAGGAACTGCCTAAGAGTGAGAGCTATGGCATGGGCTTCCTTGCCAGGAGGAGTTCCTTGTCACTGGAGGGAAGTGTCCAAGCATAGGCTTTCTATCCTCCATGATACTATCGAAGGGGCTCAGTGTTTTGTAACTTGTGAAACCCAGTAATGTTATGGAGAGGCTTCAGTAATTGGTTCGATAAACAGCTGATGTAAATGTCATGTACTTATTGTTTTATAACCATTAATGAAACTACTAATACTAAGTACATTATCGCCATGAATAAAAACTAGTGGAGACCAACATGTTCATGTAGGTTGTATACAAGATTTTAAAACATCGGGCAACAGCAAAACTTTAATATTTTTGTTTGATATATAAATGTGACCAATTTGAAGCTTTAGAAATAAACTCATACTAATATGAGGTATGTTCATTTGATTTAGTTTGGGGGGTTTTATTTTAAGATTGTATATGCTGTAGATAACTTGTAAAGACTTTTGTAACTCAAAGATTCCGTGATTTTTATTCTGACAATTAACATCAGCTTCCATATTCTCATTTCTATCAATTATTTTAGCCTAAACATAAAGAATATGACCAGATATAGGTCCTCTGTGCACAGGGAGAAATTTACAAAGCACTTCGTTTCCAGAATCAAATATGGTTCTAACTTACTCTGTGCTCTCCAATAAGCCCTTATTTCACAACTCTCCTTGCTTCTTTCAAACTTGCCAAATTCATCTGAGCTCTCCAAGCATTGATTATATGTGCATGGACTATTCTTAAAAAGTTTGAAGCTCAGTATCTCATTATACTTAAGACATAATTACTTAAGTAGCATAAGGACAATGCTCAATAGTTTCTCCATGTCATAGAGAAGAGAGTGCCCAAATGTTCATGGCTTTGAAGCACAACTGACTGAATAATAAAGTGGCAGCAGTTAAGAGAAAAAAGGGGAAATGGTAAGCAGATCAGAAAACCCAGAGAATGTCTGATTCAACTTTTTACCAGATGACTGCTTCACTATTCTCCAAACTTTCGGAAAAACTTACCAACTTTGCAGGAGAGAGAACATTCACCCAAGGACACACTTGGCCATAACAGTGTTCCCTAGTTGCTCATTCAGTGCTAGAACACCTAGTGTGTCCTCAGATACTCCCACTGCAATGAAGGAGAAATGAATAGAAATATGGTGGTCATTTTCAGCCCCTTGCTTAACATTCCAAGTTCCTCATTCCCAAACACATATACCTCAAAACCCTTTATAAGAAGAAATAACATTAGCTTGCTAACAAATATAATACTCCTGTTTTTAATCAGGTCAAATGTCTGTTTCCTAAATAATGATTTCTATGAATTAAGTGCCTCCTGTGTGATCTGCATGTCCTCTGGGCAAACCTGAACCTCCTTTGGCCTCTCCGTGTGTAGGTCTCAATTGTGAAATGAGGATAGTGTTTGGATCAGGTGACTTCTGAAGTCCTTTAGCTTTAAAACTCTGTGGTCAATTTCCAATTCCACTGAATTAAATAAAAATATTTTCTGCACAGAAAAGACTTAGGGTCAATTCTGAAAGAATTTACAAATATCTATCAACAAACAACACAAAGCTACAGCTATGTTCTTCTGCTGGAGGTGACATTTTACTTAGTGGTATTTTTTTAAATGTGTCTCTTTGTTCCCTGCTCATCAACCAACCCCCCTGAATCATTCAGAATTTTCTTCTGATGCATTTATTTCCTGGCCTTACAGATAAGAAGATTAGGTGACATCATTTTCTTCTACCCTTTCTCTCTTAGAGGAATATCCCTATAATAGTTAAAGAAGTTTATTAATTTATTAGCCTTATGTCAACTTTTCTGGTTTCTTTGTCTTAGGTATACGTGTCCATGAAATACATAAAATGACAAAGGAATGCAAGAGTATATAAAACCTAATAACATCTCCTTCATGCCAGATGTATCTGCTATCATGTTGTGGATCGATTTTATCTGTGGATGACCATGACTCTCCTCATGACAAATATTATAGCATAATGAGGAGGCGAAGGAACCAGCGTAAACACAACCATGAAATGGTCTCCACTAAATAGTACAGCCAAGGCAACATGCCTTGTGCTTCTTGGCCCTATTCAAGTAAATTAAACATTGTCAACAGTTGTCAATGTCCTATTTAAGATCTGTTTTATAGAAGGCAATTTAGAGCTTCAGGAGATTAAAAGTCTTACCTAACTTGCAGCCAGAGAGCCCAGGAGTTTCCTTTACCTTTTTAAGGCACAACACAAGGAGAACCCCAAACTTATCCCTCTCCACACTTCACTTGTAAGAGAACTGCCTTTTATTTCTTCAGCATGGAGACTGAGCAGGATGGAGGATGAGATGTTTTGGTAGAAGGTTTCTAGTTCAGAATAGTGATTTTTTTTCATATACCAACCTAGTTCAGTTTCTCTCTTCTCTCGGTTCCCACCTTCTGTAGGTTAGGTAAGAACTTCCTGGTGGAGGTAATATCTCCTCCTTCCAATGCCCCTGTTGGCTTCAGCTTTCCCTAAGCAGGCTCAAGGAACTCACCGGCAGTTTAGGAGTTAAGAGCAGGCTTGGACATCCCCTGAGTGTGGCACGTTTCCAGGAAGGAAAGCTACAAGTGAAAAGAACAGTGTGGGAAAGAAATGTCCACTTGAATGAGATCAGGATGTTCTGAGCCTTGTCCTGGTGCCACCCGCCAGGGGCTGCAGCTTGGCAGTGCCAGGAGGCACTCAGTGCCCAAGGCAGCTGTGGGTGCACCTTGGAAGGCAGCACCTGCCCCCATGGGAGGAGATAGGAGTGGTGCAGGCAGAGAAAGGTGACCCAGGGGGAGTTCTCAGAGGAAGGGAGGTTCCTTTGAGGAGTGGTCAGCAAGACATTCTCACCCTGGGACTCATGAGAAGTAGAGCCCTTTTTCTTCTCTCCCAAAATGCAAATAGCCTCTGTCCTTGGAATTGGGAAGATGGGTTGCTAGGCAATCACTTCTAAACAAGCACTCCCCTTGCCCCTTTTTCCTGACCCCTAGAACAATGGAGACTTTTCAGCAAATGGAACTGAGATGGAGAAAAAGACATGGCAAAAATAAAAATGGGACCAGAGATTATGGAAGGTCTGGCTCATAGGGTATGGGGAGAAACATGTAATATTAATAAGTTGTGCTGCAGGCAGACCAAAGGGGGATTTATGTCTCATCATCGCACTGGCATTGGCATCACCAGCCAAGTGGTACAGGCAATGCAGCAGCCATTGTCCCACGCTGATTCCACTTGTAACGATTCGGGCGACTCAGAAAATGACATTATTACCAGTTAATTAGGAATTCTTGAGCCTCAGTCTCTGTATCAGTGAAACAGTATTTGGAGTTGTATTTTTTAAATAATATTTTTAATACCATATTTTCTAAGATCCTGTCATGGTCTTGATAGAAAACAGTTGGCACCCTGAGATTGAGTAATAGAAACATATTTGAATAAGAGGACTCTTTACAAAGGTGTAGGTGGGCTTTACGGGAACCACAAGGGCAGTGTAAGACCCTGACATCCCTCGGTCTGAAGTGACAGGGGAGAGAGTGGTTACCTAGAGAGTCGCCTGAGCAGGAGCTGTGACTTTTGGTAGCAGAATGCAGCCAGCTAATGATGGCTCTCTACGTAACATCCTGTCCTCTGAACCAGTGGGAAGCGGGAGGATACGGAGACTGAACTCAGGTGTATTAGTCAGCTCAGGCTGCCAAATCAAGAAACCATAGACGGGTGGCTTCATCAGCAGCAATTTGTTTTCTCACAGTTCTAGAAGCTGGAAGTCCAAAATCAGGGTGCCAAGCATGATCAGTTTTCCGTGAGAGGTCTTTCTGGCTTGCAGATGGCCACCTTCTTACTGTGTCTTCCCATGGTGGAGAGAGAGGGCAAGCTCGCTGGTGTCTCTTCCTCTTTTTATCAGCACACCAATTCTATTGAATCAGGGCTTCCCCCTTATGTCCTCATTTGACCTTAATTACCTCCTCAATGTAGTCACATGAGGGGTTAGGGCTTTGCCTTAGGCTATCCAGGCTGCAAAAACAGAGTATCATAGACTGGGCGGCTTAAACAACAGAAAGTGATTTCTAATCTGGAGATCAGGGTGCTGCATGGTCGGGTTCTTGGTGAGGACCCTAACCTTCCTTGGCATGTGCAGCCCTTAATATCATCCCATTGGGGGTTAGAGTTTTAACATATGAATTTTGAGGAACAAAATTCAGTAAAAGTACCAAGTAAAAGTTTAGAGTGCATACTGTGAAAACCATAAGCATATATATATATATATATATATATATATATATATATATGTTTGTATTTATAGTTGATTGTTGTTATTAGTGGTAGTTGTAGTCTATAAAGTCACTGTAAACACTGAATTAGCAAACACTGAACCATTGCTCCAGGGGACATACAGGGTTAGTTTCCTGTGAACCTGTGGTCACAACATTTTTGTCAAACAATCAATACATATCCTTGTTTTATGTGTATTTCTGTTTAAAGACCTACCTTATTTAATATAGGGAGTCAATTCATTAACATTAAACTCATGGCCAACAGCACTATAACTCATGCCTGAATGCAGCATATTTAACAAGCGGATTTTCTCTGTGGAGTACATCACAGCCTTCTTGCCCTTAGGAACACTGGACAACACTTCAGCACTATACTTGTGGATCCTTTTTAATCTGTGAAATCAGGAACAAAAATTATAAATTTGTGAAAATTTGATGCTAAATTGACCATGAAAAAGATGCTAATTTGCAGTATGAGAGCTAAGACAAGAAGGCAGAGTATCAGCTTGCTCGACCTTAACCAGGAAGGTCAGACGACTCAAAATTATTGCTGCTCTGCATGTGTCTGTGAGCGACTATGAAAGCACAGTGAATTGATTTTGGGGTACCAATAAATTGTAGGGAGTAGGCAAATTTGCAAATATGGAATTTTCAAATAATGAGGATCTACTGCCTAGACAGTATGTACATACATGATACAGTTGTAATCACCTTAAATCTACCGTTTTTACTCATTTTTTGCGCTTTGCCTTTTATTATAAACATATTTCTTATTGCAAAAAGTAATCATTTTATAACAATAATTTCTAATGGCTAAGTCATAATTCATCTAGTGGAGTGGAGTTACCGTAATTAGCCGAATTGTTCCCTATTGTTGGGCTTCTCGATTTTCCTTTTTACACTATCTTAAATAACATGCATGTAGGACTTTTTTCTTCTTTTGAATTATTTACCTAGGATAAACTCCAGTAGTGGACTCACAGATTCAAAGGATATGACCATGATTATGAATCTTGATCTATATTGTCATCCTGCTTTTAAAACAATTACACAGGACTCACCAGCATATGAATATTGCTGACCACCAATCCCTGGGTGTCTCGACGGCATCCATCCCTGAGAAGACTGGTGATTATATGAAAAGTTTTGCCAATTCCCAAATAAAACACTGTCCCCAGGTGTGAATCTGGATTACTTTGGTTATTGGTACATGATCTCTGTCCTTCTGAGTGATTAGTTTCTTTGGGGCAAGTCAGGAAGTTAACAGCCAGAAACGCCCCTTACCCACCATCTGAGTCTAAAGGGCAGAGTGAGTGGCGTATCTGAAGGAGAGAATGCCAGGCGGAGCTTGGTTAATGTGTCCAAAGCTTCCGATGCTGAGTGGACATAAAGGGGAAGAACCTGGAAGGATGAGAGCTAAATTTACTGGGTCAAAGTGGAGAGGACAGGTAGCCTGAAATACCAGTAAATTCTTCAGATACCCATGCCAAGTTTTTGTTTTGTGGTGTTGTATGCCTCAGAGCTTTTTTATTTGTAAAACCTGGACAGAATTTATGAAGCTCACAAATCAACATGTATAATATAACATGTGCTTCTTGATTAGGTTCTACAATACAGCTTTCAGCAAATTCTTGTGAATCATGATTTCAATTTCTCCTACTGGAAGTAGGTATTATGTCTGAGATCAGATACATCTATAAATAGTGTAAATATATACGGCAGAAATTTGTTTGTAGAATCTAAATTTCTATTACATGATACACTTCATGTGCAAAGGGATCAAGCATTACTAATCCAGTTCTAGCTTTAGTTTTCTCTGAGCTATGCACAGCTCAGCATGTGAATGTGTGACTTCATATTAACTTAGTGTATACGTGTATGTGAGCCTATCTCTAGTCTTACAAAGAATATTTTTGCATTACAGGCACTGATTAGAATTTTAATATACTACATTTTTTTAAATGACTTTAGTCTTTGTAATATACATTTTCCTTACTTAATGCATCCCAACACTTAGTTGAGAGTTAATTTAATTATAATTTTGGCTCTGCCAAGTTTTTATATGAATTTAGGTGACGCCTTCATTGGTGGGGCAAATCTCTCTGAAGGGACCGAAATGGACAAATGGCATAAGCAACCACTCCCAATTTTTGTAACCCATTTTTGTTTTCTCTTATGAAGATTTTCTGCCTGTGTGACCTCTACATTTAAATTTTGAGGTCTTGATTTTTTTTCCTTCTAAATGAATGTTCCCTTGAAGTGTGTGTGTTAAAATGTATTTGTGTGTGTATGAAATTGTTCATGTATATATTTGATTAAACAAATATTCTTTCCTAATCCATTTTTGTATTTTATCCTGGAAGCAAAATATAGTTTATTTAACCTAGAGTTCTAATTATATAAATATTGGAACTTGCTTTTTTTTTTCATTGTCTTAAATCAATTGAGAAAGTGTGACACCTCGATGTCCTTTTTCTCTGTAAGTGGAAGAATTGTATTTTTTAAAAATAGCATTTTACTTTAGCCATTATGTTCACAGGTTAAAAAGGGAGTTTTGGAGAAAGAAATTATTTTGCAATGCCTTTGTTTTGAATCACTTAGCAGTTTACCTTTAAAATGATAGTTTCTGGGTTTTTATTGATTAGTCTGAGGAGGAGTCTATTCAGCCAAAACAATTAAGATGGCTTAGCCAAGAAATTAGCTAATTCATTGGGCAAGGGGGACATCAGTCCAGTTGATTGATTGGTATTAAGTAGAATAACTAACCAAGGGATTTAATTTCTGAATTTTTTCCAGCCCTTTGTTATTGCATAGACAATCTGATTAATGAAAATATAAACTACTTAAGAATGTTTTGCATTTTCTTAGTGCTTACATGTAATATCATTTTTCATTTTGATTGGGCTGAGTCATGAACTATGCACCCCCATGGAACAACGCTGCAGTATTAAATGTCCGTATTAGAGGTTTAAGAAAGGGAGCTGAGTTTGGTGGCCTTTAGCCAAAATCCCTGTTAGGAAAATCCATCTACTGCAACACTGAGAGGACATGTCAGGTTTCGGGGTGGCTCTAACTGACTGAGGATTAGCAGAGCACAATTGAGCAGGATTCTTTTTCAGCAGGACCTTGACCTTAAATGAACAAGAGGAGGCATCTAAACGAAATCTACTTAGTAGCTAGGTGCCTCTCTCTTTTGCATGCTAAAGCTCTCATCCCAAAAATCCTTCAGCTTTCCCATTTCCACCTTAGCCTCCTTGGCCCAACCTTTCCATGTAGATTTATTTTGCCCCCCTCTTACTTCTTACCTACAAACCAATGTGCTGTAACAAAATTACCCTTTTGTGCACGTGCCAAAAAATGTGGGTAACCAACATTTGTCTAGTGCACAGGATAGCAACTGTTTGATATTCACATGATCATTTGGTGTAAGGGAAGCAGTTTATGTACTTTGACTTAAAAAGTGTCTCAAAGATAAGTATCCTAAGTTAATGCCCATTCCACAAAGATATGTAGACAAAATATAATGATATATGATTATCAAAGGTGATGGACAACATGTGGTTGAGCAGATTAAGTAGATTTTCTTTCTCAGAGCTATGGTGGATTCTTCTTTTATTTTCAGTCTCGTTTTTCCTTCACCCTACTTTTGTTGGGCGAAGCAAGGATAGGGAAGTGGGAAAGGGTTTAGTATTCTTACCCTACTGAATTAGGCCTTGGTAATAAGGTCACTTTGCAGATGCATAAGCTAAGGAAAGAAGGTCCCTAAGTGTACCAATTCTGGTCTTACAAGTTATGACCTACTTGCCCTTTAATAGCATCTTATACCAAATTGCTGTCTTTTAAGTTTATAATCACTTCTGTTTCCATGGTTCCTTGAAAACTTAATGACCCCAAGGTAAGATTGATGAAGAGGGAAGTGGCATAAAATGAAATATGCAATTACTTCAGTGCAGGCCCTGTCCTGTGATTAGCATCAACAGATTCCAGGGCAAAACCACAGAGCATCTGTAGTTCTTTGAAAAATATTTTGAATGACAGCTGTCAAGACCTCCATCTGGAGGGTTCCTCTGCTAGTTGAGGGCTTTGTCATTATTTTAACTCTTTGTCTGACAATAAAAAAACTCTCTTTGAACACTTGAGCTTGTTCTAATTATGGAAATTGAGGTCAATTACATTTTGATTCCCTTAGAAAATAAGTGCCAACCATTTGAAGAGCTCAGTGATTACAAAGTGTTTTGCAACTTCAAATTTGGGATAGTGAAAAAGTGACCTAAGCTCTATAAGTCTGGATCCCACTGGAATTGGGTCTTTGCCTTATAATTCCCTAGAAAAGCTCAGATTTCCACTATGGAGTGTGACAAACGGGTTATTTTAACAATTCCATCCCCCACATTATATGGTGGGAGTGGAGAGACATATAGCCATTATTTTAAATATGAAGGTCTATTGTGAAGAAGAGGAATGGAAATTTGGGCAGAAATTATAGATAAATAGATTGCACTCTTTCTGGTAGAACCCTTTCTGACAATTACAGTTGTCAGAGGTAGCGGAACAGTGGGTTTAGGAGCAGGGCCTCTGGAGTCAGGCTGACTAAGTTTGTGTTCGTTTTCCCTGACTGAGCACATGATCTTTGAGAAGTTGACTATTGTTTTAGAACCTTGGTTTCCTTATATCTAAGATTATGATGACAATATTACTCAGCTTGGGGTTTTGTAAGGATTAAATGAGATAATGTAGTTGTTGTTATTAGCCTCCTTGTTCCAGGACAGTGGTTGTCAAATGTTGGTATATGTGGGAGTCACGTGGAGGCCTCAGTAAAACAGATGGGTAGGCCCCACCCCAGAGTTTCTGACTCAGCAGGTCTAGGGTGGGGCCTGAGAATTTCACTTCTAACAAGTTCGCAGGTAAAGTAGGTGTTGCTGGTGTTTGGACACATCTCTGAGAACCACTGCTACAGGGCATGACAAAAAACAATTTATGGCATGTCCTCAGAATTTAAAAAACTAACTGTAGGACATGAAGACGCAGGTCATTTGTAAACTAGCAAGAGCTTAGGGTTGAGAGTCAAGGTCCCTAGGTTCCAGTCTTACCTTTGCCATTTGTGCATATGTTGTCAATAGGAAGCCTCTTATCCTCTCTGTTTCATCTTGGGTTGTCTTCCTCCTGTATCTTTGGCAGGTCCTGGTGGAGATCAAATGAAGGAATATGTGTTACAAAAGCTTTAAACTGTGTTAGTATATTAAATAGTAAAACAGTCGAGTTGCTACTGCTAATGTGGGCTCTGAGCATGACTTATCTCTCCTGTCTATGACCAAGCTACTAGTACAAGGCTGTGTCTTCTTAGGAAAAGGAGATAGAAAATCACTGGTCTGTCCTTGCAAAGGTGTTTGCAGAATCAGACAGGCCCTGTGTTAATATATTAATTCAGATAAACCAGGCACATAGAGAATTACTAATCAGGTATGAACCAACCTCTTGTCAGTAATGTCCCTTGTTCACGATGGAAACAAAGTGAAGTTGCCCTTTCTGAAACCCTGTCATTGGTATCTCAGTTTGAAAGAGTTATGACCAGCTGGCTGAAGTGACTAACGCGCATTGAGGCTTGCTAAGGACAAACCTCCTGAGCACTTTATAGGTACAACTCATAAAATTTATCCAACAGCTCTGAGTACACTGGGCGCTACTGAAAGGTACAAGGGCTCCCCCTACATTCACACCATCAATAAATGTTAAAGCCAGGAGTTGAACCTGCATAGTACTCACTGAACAGCCTAAGATCTTAACCACCCCCCTGCCAAAGAGCTAACTGCAATGCACTTGACTTATTAAGGGTGATAGCTATTCACCAATTCATCTTTATGCTCATGGTTTAGTATAAATATAGATAAATGTTAGTGTGGTATCTTCTTGAAAAGTAAAATCTGCACTCCTTGAATTGGTTAAGTATAATTTAGACAACATTTAAGATCTTAAGATGCATGATTCGTGTGCAGGGAAATAATGTTCTTGTGGACATCATTATGGCAAAAGGAACATCCATTCATTCCACTGACATTTACTAAGGCTCTGTGTTAAAACATAAAGGGGCATACAGTTTATTTAAGAAGTGGGGCTGTTGGGTGTTTTGTAGTTTTTCTGCTGCAGTTTCAGAGATGAATGATAAAGCCAGAAAATCCAGCAAAGAGGAGGAAACGGGAGAGAATGTGGGGGAAGGTGAAGAAGACTAAGAGAGCCTGATTTCCAGGACTCTTTGAACTTCTAATGAGCAGATCCATGCACCTGGGGCTTTAATTACACAGAGATGCGCTCCGTGTTCTTGGTAGAACCACCTCCCAGAGTGGAAAGGTGGCTGCTATCTGCAAGGCTCATATGAGCAGGTTAAATTACAGTTATTATCTGAAGGCCAGCGACAACTACCGTTTGGCAAACAGCCCACAAACCTTCTCCAGTTCAGACTGTCTGATGGTAATCCTTTGGAGACATTGCTCCAGTCACCCAGGAAACTGTTTTAGCCACCTCAAAACTCTTCCACTTATAATGTCAACAAGTTTCATGGTCATCTATTTGTCTCATTTGTTGGTAGAACTTATTCCTTTAGATCTATTGACACTATTTGATAAATTTTTGGAGAGAGTGAGCAAGAGAGATATAGAGACAGAGTAAAGGGGTCAGAGAGAAAGAGTTGAGAGAGAGAGAGAGACCTTGTGCCCATAATTGGGGACTTCATTGTTGCATTCACTATGTTTATTAAGTCCAGGAAGGTGATTTTAATTTAACTTCCACTCAGGACATTCTAAGATATATCCACAAACCATGTAAAAGTATCATTTAGGTCAGAATAGGTTATTCTGATAATTGGTCTTCAGGAAATGTGGTTGTTTCTTATGAGGACGAGGAAAAGTCACACCTTTCTCTGGGAAAGAACATCTTTTGATTTTTAAAAGTGAGCTTTGTATAACCCAAAATGGCCTGCTTTTCCAGTTCAGAGTGAAAGGAAATTGTTACTCCCCCACTGAAAGGGCAGAGTATAGTTTCATATCAATTGAGCCCAAGGTTAGATTGGATGGGCTCTCATCAGTTCCTGGTAAATAATTGGTTTGGGTGAAAGAAGAAGAAATGATCCTGTGACTATATTTGAATAATGCAGGCACATGGATGGTGACACGGTTTTAAGAAATAAATGGATAAACAGAACGTCAAACCTCAGAGGGAAGGCAGGGGAGGGTAGCCGATGAGGGGTGGGTAGAGATGAACCAAAGAACTTGTATGCATATAAGTATAACCCATGGGCTCAGACAATAGGGGGATGAAGGCCGGGGAGGGGGAGTGGGGCAGACTAGAAAAGATTAGTGGGAGAAAAAGGGGACATGTGGAATACTTTCAACAATACAGAATTTTTTTTTAAAAAAAATAAATGGGCAAGTTAGAAAAATGCAGATAGTCTTATTGACTCGGTGCCGAGAGTGAAACAGCAGTCCTTGAGGAAATCAGCAAATAGGTATTTTCTTTCTTCTGTCCCTTCTTTTTCTTTTTCTTTTTATATTCCTCTCTTAGAGTCACACACATTCAAAACTCATGATTCATTTTTGAGAAATCACAGGGTGACGCAGCATTAAAAATGAAAAATCAGCAATGCCTAGTCGAGCAGTTTAAAGTTACTTTACTAAGCAGCAGTGTTCATTGCACTATGGCGCATGTGAGGAGGTCATTCTGCTCCCACTTTTCTCTTTAAATAATTTCTTCTTGATTGTTTAACTTACCACCACTAAGTAATACTTCTCATGCAGGCAATGCAGGTTTTAATTTATTTTTATAAGAAGAATTTTAATGGTGGAACTTCTGAACTTTCATTTGTTTACAATTCCGGTCCACATATAGTTAATGCTGTATATTTGCCTATACTTCAAAGTTGTGGATTTCTAATTTGACTCCTTAAGTGCTGCAATTATGTCCTTAAAATCATTACCAGGTACTTATTAACTGTTAATACGCTTATTTAGCCCCTCCTGGGCACGGTATGTACCAATACGGTCCCCACCCTACAAAAGTTTTTTATTTTTATTTTAACTGAATGAAATTTGACATAAACACCGCTTAAGGTGCACAGCGCATTACTTCGATACATTTATATATTGTAATATGATTGCAGATGTAGAAGAGTTTTTAATCTAGTTGGAAAGACAAAGTATATACAGGGTGTCCCCCAAAAATGTATACACAGCTGATAGCTCAATTTTGAAAATGAAGTGTATTTTAATAAACACTGCTTTTATAAGTATACATTGTGTATGTTTACATTTTCAGGACACTTACACATAAAGTGAAAACACCACAAAGTTTAATCTGATAAGTAGTTTTATCAGAAGGAGTAAATGCTAGATACTCTCGTGGGTTGGGAGTTTTCAGAGTGCTACCGAGAAGCCTGAACTATATCCTGAAGGGAGCTGATAAGATCCAGAAGAAATATGACTTCATTTCCCCAGGAAACACAGCCACTGCAAACAGCGGCATAGGAAGAGCCATGGACAGACCTCCATGACAGGAACCAAGGGTCCTTTAATGAGAGTCACCTAGGTGTCAAGTCCTTGAATGGGCATCTACACAGCAGGCAGGTTGGCATGACCTTGGAGGCACTGTCAGTGTGCCAGCCCACAGACCCAGATGCCCAGGAGCTGAGGGTACCACAAGTAGTTCACCTGACTATAGAAAATGACCTAAAATGACAGAAGTCTTTACTAGAAGCTGGGACTCCGAATTTTAATCTGATACCTGGATCTGCACAGAATCATGCTGTCTTGGAGTTGGGACAGGAGTAACTTCATTTTGCAAATGCAAATACCTAGGATTAGAGAGCACAGGCAACTTGGCTACTTAGCAATAAATCAACAAACTAACCTTAAGAAACAATAGTGGGACTAAAGCAGTAAAATGAAAACTTCTACAATTGTAACCACCCATTCCACCCTGCCCCCACCCCCACCCCCCCAAAGGCACTATTTTGTTCCTTGGTTACATGCCTTTTGTTTTTGGCAGGAAATACTTTGATACACTTCTCAGAGGGACATTCTTTTGCAACCTCCAGTTTGTCATCATGACAATTCTGTCCTTTGCCCTTAGAGTCTTTTCCTCATTCATTCATTCAATCATCCATACCTTCATATACTGATGAAGCAAATATTTATTAAATGTTTGTTTTGTTCCCAGAATTATGCTTTTCATTCTTATCATTCCTATAGTACATGTGAGAGGAAACCTCCAAATGAAAAGCCTTGAAAATACTATTTAGTTCTTGACATTCAACCAGTCTTGGCAATTGAATAAATACACATATAAGTAACAGTCAATTGCATTATTTCTAAAATTATACTTGATCAAACATTTTTTTTCAGGAACTGCTGAACAACATACATAATGGCAAACCTGCCTGCCTGGTAAATCATGTAGAATTTTTAACTGCGGTTTGGAAAAAAATCCAGCCTAAATTCCTCATTTTCCAAAAGCCCCCGAGTAAGACCAGGCTCTCAACCTCCTAACTCCTTGGCCGGTATTCTTTCTACCTTGTTAAACCATCGCTTTGGAAATGTCTTCTTTGAAAGTAAAGCAAATTTTCTTTCTGAATAAAGTGTCCTCACTTTCAAAGATTTCTTTGAAGGCTAATTTATTTAATCTCCCAAGACGCTCTTTATACCCAGAAAGCTTTGTGCTCTGGTACCCAGAGAACATGCACTTTTAGCACCTGAAGTTCCCAGAGCAAAGTGAGTTGGCAATATCCAGGAGAGCACCCCCCACACTGGTGCCATCGTTTGTGGAGGGTTTTCTGCCCCTCATTTCTTGCTCAGGCAGCACAGGCTTTATCTAACACAGCCAGGCTGGCCCTGGGGATTAAATTAGATGATGTGTGTAGTGCTTTGGAAATTGGAAGTCGGCTGCAAATATTGAGAGTTGGCTATTATTTCCAAAACCCTCTACAAGAAGTCCAGGCAAATATTCTTTGTGTTTCTGGCATCTAGCAGAGTTTGTTCCATAAATATTTGTTGTAAAGAAATGAATGAAAGATTTGTGAAATGTCACCTTCAAAGCCAGGGCTTGGGAGTCAAGCATGTTTCCAAGTCTTTGTGTCCAAAATGACATCCGAGGGACAAAGGTGAATGTGACATTGTTGTGTATCTCATTTAAGACGACTGAATAAGGCTTTTCTCTGCACCGTTTGCTCCCTCTGAAAACCAATTGCCTCCTGTTTTTGTGTGGTTTCCAGTGCTTCATTCTCCAAGCGCGGGCCGTCTCCTGCTCTCTCAGGGTTTCCCGACTTGGATCTGCAGCCAGCTCCCAGCCCTGGCTTGTTTCTGGGAGTTGTCAGGCGCAGATAAAGGCCCGGCGGAATTTGCCCACTCCTTTGAGAACAGGGGACTGTCAGAAACACAATCAGCTTGTGGCCGGCCTTTAGAGACTCTCTCCCACGTTGGTCCCAAAGAGAACATTTGTGTGTGTGTTTGCTTTGGTTTTGAGAACTAAACACCCCTTTTGACGTGATGTGTGCCAGCTCCTTAACACTGGGGTGTTTCAGAAATGATGCCATGGGCTCACAACTCGAAAGGCACTGCCTTGCTTTAGAAACAGGAAGAAAAGGGACCTGAAGGGGAACTTTAGGGAACAGAGAGGAATGAATTAAAGTATTTCAGAAAGGATTAGGCCTCAGACAATGCGAAGGGACTCCCCAGAATCAGAAGGGATCACCAAACACCCAGACTGTTGCTTTTTTTTTGTCCTATTTAAGGGGACGCAGAGGCGCCAAGCGCTGTTGGCCTGCTGCCTTTCCCCTTAGCAACATCAACAAGCCTTGGGTCACACTGAGTGGGAGCAGGCTGCCTCCAAACAAGCATACCTGGGTGGTTTCTCCCCTCACCTGGAGCAGCTCAATGGGAGGGCATACACGTTTGATGGATATATAGTCCTTCTTTTTTCAAAAGAGGTATAATGTGATGCAAATATGATTTTTATAGAAGAGCAGAAACAATTACAAAACCCTCAGTGACAAAGTCCACACTTTGATCAGGGCATATTCAATCTCTGTGCTTATCATATTTTATTGAGTGCATAGGGAGCATCTTAGTAAAGAGGCCATTGCAGGCATGTTCCCACCCCCATTTTTTGGTGCCAGGCACCCCATGAATGAAGCGATATGACATTAGCATACGCAGGTGGCATGTCACAGTGTCCAGCCCTGTCTGGTCTTGCCTCTGCAGGTTTACGTGCCGGGATGAACATTTGTATAGAGCACCCGAGGCCCTCAGCCAGGGAAGCTCCCCATCTCCAACCACATTGGTCCTCAAACCTTTGTTCTGCCTCTCCCTCCCCTTTTGAGCCCTTCTTTGGAAATTCAACAGTGGAATTTTTCTCCCCACATCTCTATGGTGAGTTCTCCCAGCATTGGAAGGCTGGGTTGCCATGGCAGCAAGCCTCCTCCACTGGGAGCAGGCGATTTCGGAAGGGGGATTGTTGCAGTTGGAGGGGGGGGGGGATGGAGAGTCATTTAAGTAGGCCAATTAGTATGCAGGACCAGAGCCTCCCTGGCAGCGTCTCTCACACAGCGGTCAGTGCTCTCTAAGTCCCACCCGCTGACATGGAATGAAGCAGGCTTCACCTATATGATTGAGGCTGACCAGAGCCGCAGCCCTGAGGGGATCTAGGTCCTGCTGCCCCTTCCACTGCATCTCCTCTTTGCCCTCCTCCCCTTTGCTTCCCTCCACCTTGAAAACAGAGCTTCATGGGATGTCCCCAGTGTGGGGGAGGAGTCAGAACGTGGAGCAGCAGTAAAATCTTTTCCCAAGGTTTCATATACTTATTTTTTCTGGTTGTTGGGCATCTACCCACCAGAATGAGAGATAAATATAGAGCTTGTCCCGTGATTTTGTTGGCTGTTTGAAACCTACGGGTAGCCAACTTGGGTGATATTGGAAAGATAAAAGTGATAAAACTTTCATAGGAAGCAGTCACTACATGCACAGCTGAATAGAATCAGTCTCTTGAGATCCAGGGCAACACAGGAAGTAGGGACCTCTTAGAGGCCCTGGAATGGAAGCATCAACAAATCAGAATTCGAGATCCAGGCTATGTGGTTGGGCGATGTCAGTTTCCTTGGAGCTTGGGGTTCAGTGTGTTCATCTGTAAAATGGGCTTGTTAGAAATATGTCACTCCATCCCACTGGCCAAGGTTTCTTCTAAAGTTCTATTAGAACACGCAATAGCTGTAAAATGATTGAGGCTCCACTGCAGAAAGTTCTCTGCTCTTAAGAGTTTGTAAAATCTGAGAGGCATTGGGATGACCAACTCCCCAGAACATCTGTCCTGAATGAAGAGACTTGATGCTTCTTCACTGCCCTAGCATGCTTTCCCCTGCCACTGCAGTGTTCAGATGACATTCCCAATGACTCACTACTAGAGCCCCTGCTCCTTGGCCCACTGTGGCCTCAGGCACTGGTGCCTACTGCCAGAGGCTGAGTTTTATCCTCAGCTTCCTTTCCCCTGATTCCTTGTCCAGATCCTGTGGATGTGAAGGTTTCTTTGGGGCTCCACTCTGTGCCCAGTGCTGGGTACTGTGCCTAGCACAGAGCAGCATATCATAGCAGATAAATATTTGCTATCCACCTTGCCTCTGATTCCTCTTTCTATTCCCTGCCCTGCCTGCTCTGATTTGATTTCTGGTCCCATTGCTTTATCAAAGCAATTCTTACTGTAATTGGATTAAGGTCTGTAGTTGAGTTAATTGTATTGGGGGAAGCTGGGCAAGGGTACCTGGGACTTGTAGGTACTATACAATGAATTGTGAGTCTATCTTTAGTTCAAAGTAAAAGGTTGAGAGAAAAATATAGCAGCTCTCACTCAGTCTTCCTGAAATCTCTCTGGGCATTTCCAGTCCTTATCCAATTGTACAATTATCATCCTCTCCCTCTTTCTTGAAATGTTCTCTTTGCTTGATACCACACCACTATGTTTTCCCCATCCACTCTAGCTACTCTTTCTTAGTCTCCTTCATAGGTAAAGGGCTGACAAGTACCTGCTGAAATTTCTCAAGGCCCCCTCCTAGTCCAGTACTCTTGCCTAAGCTGTCACCTCCAAAGTCCAGGCATCAGTGACCACTGCTACAATGGTAACTCAAAAATGCATACTCTGGTCCAGACCACTCCCCTACACTCAGGTTTCCTCTTGAATACTCTAGCGGCCCCTTCATCACAACATGATCAGACACTCTCCATTCCAAAGGTCTCTCTTTTGACTCCCATCACCAATATGTCCCAAGCCTGTGGTAGAGTTTCCCATCTCAGTGAATGACCATCATTACCAATTCAGCAAGCAAGAGACTATATACTCTCTCCACCCTTCTCACCACTATGCTAGTCTGAGCCATCAGCCTCTTTCCTGGATGATTTAGGAGCAGCCTTCTGACTGCTCCCATTGTAATTTCTGCGCTACACAGCAGCCTGAGTGGTCTTTGTAAAATGCAAATCTGGCCATGCCATTCTCAGCTTAAAATGTTTAGTGGCTTCCCATTCTTCAATGACCTGTAAGATCCCGCATGTTCTAGTTCACATCCAACTCCCACACCCCAGCCCCTATCAGGCTCCTGTTGCTTACTGCACTCCAACCACGCTGGACTTCTTGAAGCTCCTCAAACACATATTGTTCTCTCTTGCCCCAGGGACTTTGAACATACTCCTCTACTATGCCTACAATACTTTCTTCTTCTTTTTACTTAGTTAGTCTTACTTATTCTTCAGGTCTTGGCTCAGATGTCACCTCCACATGAAGCCTCTTACCAGCCTTCCAGCCCTGACTAAAAGCCTTCTATTATTATAAGCCCTTATGCAATCCCAAAATTCAGACAGAATACTAGTTGCAAAAATTAAAATATTTTGGCACAAGTTGATAAACAGCCACCACCCTGAGTTCACTTTATTCAGCCACTAAAGAGCCACCTTCAGGGACAATGTGGAGCCTTCAGGCACCAAAACTAAGAAGTTATGGTTCATTGGTCCCCGTTAGATATTTTGAATATCTATATACTATTTTTATGTATCATGTAGCCCTCCTCGACAGCATCTACTGCACTTGAATTTCATACTTATTTTGAGGGTATTTGATTAATGTCTCCCCCACTCTAAGTTCTATGAGAGTGAGGACCATATTCATGGTTTTTTCATATTGAATACACATTAGACACGCTATAAATATGTGCTCTATAAATGAACCATTTCAGTGGTTCGCAACCTTCCTAATGCCGCGACCCTTTAATACAGTTCCTCATGTTGTGGTGACCCCCAATTTCATTGTTACAAATTGAACATAATTAAAGCATAGTGATTGATCACAAAAACAATATGTAATTACATATGCGTTTTCCGATGGTCTTAGGCGACCCCTGTGAAAGGGTCTCGACCCACAGGTTGAGAACCGCTGGTTTAGATGAATGAACAGACCTTTCTCAGATCACCCAGTTTGACCCCTAAGTCCCACAAAGAGGAAGCTGCTAGTAGCTAAATAGAACACAGGTAAACAATAGTGGCAGAGCCCAGACTACAGCTCAGCGGCAAGTCCCCACCTAGAGCTCTTTCCACTCTCCCACCTGTCTTATTCAAGGGGACTTGCAGAAGGCACATTTTGTCATTACCATTCCTGGATTATTTCAGTGCTTCTGGGCCTTCAGCATCCCATATCCTCCATCCTGTCATCATGACCTAGTTTTAGACTTTGAAATTCAATCATTGCTGACAGAATCTGTGTGTGGCTTATTTTTTTCCTGTTCTCTAAATAAAAGATTAAATCAGAATGGTCATGTATATCATCTCAAAACAGTGCTTTATTTAGAGAGAGAAGGTGTTGGTTATTACTGGCATTTAACATTTGTTGAGTGAACAAAATCTGCTGAACATTGAGAGAACATGGAATTAAAGAGTTCCTGCCTGATGTGTGTTGTGGCCTAAATTAGACCCAGACGAGTCACTAATATGCAGCTAGGATGGATCTGCATAGAGCCCGATTGCAATGCGTAAAACGTGCTCCCATTGGATGGGTAGGATTTTCCCTGAGAAAAGCCATAGTGTGGTCAGGGCTTAAAGGTAACCCTTAGACCATTTTTAAAAACAGCAAAGTGAATGATAAACTCCATGTGAGTCCTTAGAAACAGAAAAAAATCTTGGCAAAATTAGATTTTTTCCCCCCCTTGTAGGGCCTCTCCTAAGAGAAATGCAGTTCACAGATTCCTCCTGAGACACAGGCAGTCCTGGTGCTCCTGTCAACATGCCCTGCAGACAGCCTGCTGGGCTTCAGAAAGAACCACCTGGACAGGACTGCATTTCCAAGAGGAATGGCTCCATAGTGGGGTTGTTATTGGTGCTTCAGAATAATTACAATAGTGGTAGAATTTAAGGAAAGACCCTTCTTTAGCCCCCGCTTTTTTTTTTTTTTTTTGCATAGTGTTGCCTATGAGTCTCACTCTGCCCCACCAGGTTCCATAAAATCCAGGTGCCCAAGCGAAGAACACCTATGACTTCTGTACATTCTGAACCCACTCCAAATAATAATCCCGAATCCAATAATAAATTGGACCCGATTTTGGTCGGGGAGCCAAGGTGCTGCTGCACTGGTTCAGCCACACACTGGGGCAAATCATTGATCCAGTTTCTCCATCGGAGAATTGGACATCATAAAGCCTAGCTTCCTGGGTTGTTTGGAGAAATACATAAATTAACATATGTAAAGAGCCAGCATATGGCCCGGAATACGTGTTGGTTATGCTCGCAGCACTGGAACATACCATCTTTATCTAGCCAACTAAACTTGAAACTTGACATCAGGTCCAAATTTAGAGTCACAGTTCTAGACTCGTAAAGTTTTTACTTCAATAGCTCACATTCACTTGTCTAAAGATAATTAGCCTTTAATAGGGAACAAGAACCACATGGACACTTGAGATCCCAAGAAGTCAACAGCCTCTTTTGAGTCTTACCAAATGTTTTAATCCTGGAGAGAGAGAAGAAAAAAAAGAATGGGGGGGGGGAGCAGATATTTAAAAGGAAAATATCTGATTGGACACAAGTCTGAAATGTAACAAGATGCTTAAAATTGCCTTAACAAAGAGTGCTTTTTAAATTGTGAAGTGATCATCATACTCTTTCAATTTGAACATGATTATGAACATATGAGGCTGCTGTACACAGGTCATAAAAATGTCAAAAGAGCGAAAAGATTTAGCATGAAATAGTAACCTGGGGAGAAAGCATTTCTAAATCTGTAACCCCCTTTCCATTAATGTGAGTGGTTAAGCACTTGAAATTTATCAATGCAGCATGAAGGACATTGCTATGATAAGACTCCATCCAGGTTTCTTACCCTACCAAACTTACAAAAGAAAGGTTTAAGGCAGTGGTTCTCAACCTTCCTAGTGCCTTGACCCTTTAATACAGTTCCTCATGTTGTGGTGATCCCAACCATAAAATTATTTTCGTTGCTACTTCATAACTGTAATTTTGCTACTGGTATGAATCGTAATGTAAATATCTGATATGCAGGATGTATTTTCATTGTTACAAATTGAACATAATTAAAGCATAGTGATTAATCACAAAAACAATATGTAATTATATATGTGTTTTCCGATGGTCTTAGGCGACCCCTGTGAAAGGGTCGTTCGACCCCCAAAAGGGTCGCGACCCACAGGTTGAGAACCTCTGGTTTAAGGTCTCTGGTCAGAAGGAGAGCTAGAGCAAGACAATGACTCTGCCTGAAGGTGGCTGGGAGCTAGTGAGCAGAGCACAGATACCTGGAGGCAAATCATTTAAGCTCAGCTCTGCAGGTAGAAAATGGAACTATTTTCCTCTCTGCCTGTCTCCTGACTGCACCAAAAAGGGGGAGAGAGATCCTATCTTGGGGCTCAGAGTCTGTCTCACCAGGCAATTCCCAGGAGAGGTCACAGGCTGGTGCCAGGATACCATGCGATGGGAGGTAGCATACCCTGCTTCAGTCAGGAAGCTAGGGCGCTATTCTAGGTCTGCAACCAGAAAGCTGCTGGCCTTCGGCAGGCCTTTAATACTGAACCTGCCATATATGCAATGGTATTACATGAAAGATAAAATGAAAGTAGAAGAGGTCTAGAGAAAGGTGCAGGGAGGAAAAGAGAGAGGGAGTTCCAGGGAACAGCCTGTCCCCTGCCTCATGAATGTGCCACATCACAGCAGGTGCTCTGTGATCGGGATGATCTTCTAGTGGCCCCGCTGACTGACCCCCTTCTTCTCTGTGGCTCCTTTCAGGCTGGTGAGCCCAGTTCACTACTGTCAGATCACCTAGGGCTTTATAAGCAAGCAGTCAGTCACGTGGACACCAAATAGCTGCTAGTTTAGTAACAACTCCTCTTCTTACTGCCTCTCCACCCTTCCTGGCCTTACTCTCCTTATTCCTCACTCTTGCTTCCCTGGCCTTATATGTAAGGTGAATCTATTCGGGAAAGAAAAGAAATTTGCTACTGGAAGACCCTCATTTATACGTGATACAGGGTCACCCTGACATGGTCCTGCACTCAGATGATGTCATCTTAGTGATAGTTTGCCCCAAATGGACCCTCTTCTGTAGTTGAGCTTGTCATTCTCATTTTGGGAAGCCCCTATGAAGCCCTTCCTTTGAGCCAGAGTAACTCTTCCCTCTTATCTTCTGACCTTTAGGTTCTTAGCTCATCTTTTGAATACTCTCAAGGGCCTCCCAGGGCCCCTGTCCTGGTTCTCACAAGAGAGCACAGCCTCTTATTTATGTGTGTGGAAGAGCCCAGCTGAACACCTCGCCAGCCCATGAAATCCATTTTAGCCACGTGCTTTACCCTCCCCCACTGAACGCTCCTTCAGTAACCCTGTACTGAAGTTTTCCCTTTTACGACTGCCCAAGCCCATTGGAACTTGTAAGAAAATGTCATATGACATTCACTGTTCTCAATTGTGAAGTCTCCTCATCAGGATGTTATAAAAGCTTTTTGTGCACTGTCTGTTAACAGTCTAATATCTTTCAAAGAGAACTGTTATGATACAAATATTCTAATAGCTTGAGCTATCATACTATCAACATATTGGGCTATTAAGGCAAAAACATTATAATTAAAGACACTTCTCACTAATATCCTTCAACCCTTCCTTGACTTAATTCACTCTAGCTCAGCACCATTGCTACACTGACATGCCCATGCCCAACATTCTTGCAATCCTCTTTGGCACGTTTAGCTTTCAAGTTCTCAAAAATTAAAGCAGAAAAGTCTATTTTAAATATATATATATATATATATATATATATATATATATATATATATATATATC